>NC_142520.1:20827200-21142200 GCF_964205215.1 Stylophora pistillata
AGGAAGAGGGGAAGGGTATAACGGTAAATTTGACACTAGAATGTTCCCTCAAATTCCCTTACAAATTTTTTGTTCAATAATCCATTTTTGCGAACGAATACAATGCATGCTCTGGAAGCAATTTCTTAGTCTGTGTTTTAGAGCGGCTTTATTGGCACATGACCAATGATATGCATAAAAATGCAATAGAACCCATTCAAATGTCTGTTTTGAAGGTCAAATTTGACTTGTTTCTCTTACACCAATATTAAGAAACACTCCAAACTTACAGCCATTCCAGCTAGGTATTGTTACTAAAAATGCCTGATGGCAATTTCTTCAACTAGTTGTTGTCCAGCTACCAGCCAAAATTTAGTAAATGTAGTGTCAATTACATAGTATTTGACAACAAAGTTCAGAAAATAAATATGCTTGTATCTATTCCTCATGTGCTGATACGAGGGCCTAAAATATACACTTTATTAAACCAATGTTGTCATTGATTTGATATCTACATTTTAGTCTGACATCTCAAGGTACCAGAGAGGATAAGAAGCTATAATCTGTGAGAAAATGAATTGAGATAGATTCGATTTTTTTAGCTCTGAAAGCAACTTGATTACCTATTGTTGTACTACACAAGACTCGACATTACACACTGTCATGTATTGTAGTTCTCATAATAATCCAAGCAACACTGAGTAGGGGATAAGGAGTGAGTAAATTAACAGCAATGGTTTGGAGCGAGAAATATTGGAATAGTCATATAAAACGTATACTGAAAATAGTTTGTTGAAGATTAGATAAAACCTGTTTTATTGTGCACGCACAGATTCATATGATATGATCAGGCTTATTTCGCAAGACAGAGGGAGGGAATAAAATTTGTATCTCTACTAAGGAATCAGCTTAAGCTTTTAAAATCAAAAGAAACCCGACATAGTACTCTTGCATTCAAGCTGTATTAGACAAACTTTGCATTTTTTGTGATTAGTGATGTTCGCTCTAAAGGGTGGATAAGAAGGATTATTCGCACACGGATTTGTCTTAATCAGAATAAGCAGAAAGTTTGAATGTTTTAAATAAGGCTGCTGTCATATTCTGTTCTATCCTGTTTTTTTTTTCCGCTATTTGTTTTGAACAATTTTCTTGAAATTTACCCCTGAATCTTAACAAAATATTTCTGGTTCAATATTGTACACCTTTTTAATAGGTTGAATCTTTCCACCGCCCCACACAAAATAAAAAAGTAAAAGGCTTGGAAAACATCAAAATAACTTAAATAAAAGGAAAGAACTGAAGATAACCAAAATCTTGTTAAACTGTAACTGAAGAGTCAGAAAAAAAAGTCATTCAGAAGCTTTCCTTTTGCCTACTATCGTTTCTTTTTCCCAAGCATTATCGGGGCCACTATATTGCATTCTTTTTTGAAAACAAGTCACCTTTTCCTGCTCTTCCGTGTCTTATGAAAACTCCGATACCAAAAACAACTAATCTTTTTACGCTGCATATTTTTTGGAATCACTTTAAATATTTTTTTAGCAAGTAAGCGACTATTATTGGAAAAATTGTTCGCATTGTAACCAAAACAAAATATCCCACGCGGTATAACGGCTCTAATATGAAAGTTGTAACATTTGATGATATTCAACTAAATATATACACTGTAAGTGTCATTGTCCTTGATTATATGTGCTTCGGCTGACTTTAAGTAAGAAATGCAAATGTTTTTAAACAATATCTCTTATATTACTAATTATATTCTTCTCATGCGAGTCTCAGATAGGTTTATTCAATTTAAATTGATTCTTTTTTTACCATAGTCACCTTCGTTCTTGTAGAATTGAAAGACTCAAGTACTTTTTACGTATATATTTCGTCACAATATATCTGAAGCGTTATTGATTAGAGTAATTTATTTTTTATTGGTTGAGATATTGGGCAACAGCCTCTCTTCCTTTCAACCTTCCGCCCATGCCCCCTACAAAATACTTTGAATCCACAGCAGAAGGAAGATTATCATTCATTTCATGTCTTGTCCTGGTAACCCGTAAAGCTCTTTACCACGAAAAGGACGCTAGGGAGTTCACGCCGGCAGAATCAAGCGGAAGAGGAAGAGTTTCCTCCCCCCTAGGATGGAAGAAATAAGCCTCCAGTGGCTACGCAACTTTCCATCCCGCCTCCTTCCTCCCACCCTAAAACTCGAAGGGTAACTAGGCTAAGAACCTGTGGACTGGGTTGATATACATATATCATAACGATTGTCTGATTGACGACTACAAAGTGTGGCCTTATCTATCAATACTCTATTTGAAACAATTGTAATTTTTTTTTTAACTTTGGTGAATATGTCTGATCATTTCAGTGTAGTAACTGTTACAACTATCTGTTTAAGACTTTCGTTTTCCCTGTGCATTGTCCTTTTACATTGCCTGTAGGATTAAAATTAGGAGGAATAGTCTTCACGTTTGACTTACAGGGATCTTAGGTTGGTATTCTTCATGAATATCTCTTTTGGTAAGTCCTCCAACTGGTTGTTGTACAAGAGCCTGTCAACAAATGATGGCAGTTAGTTTGTGTAACGAGCGTTCAGCTGCATTGCTGATATAAATGCATTATCGTTATTATCAATACCTTCAAGTGGTGAGAAATGTTTTGGGTAAGAAGCAAAGCTACTGATACTGCAAGAGATTCATATTTTGAGCCAAATGTGTCCACTGCATTATTACATTTCTTTGATCGCGCGGGGCGATCAAAGAAATTGCTTCCTTCTGATATATCAGACATCCATCCATGTAACATGTATTAGCCATTGCCCAATCCTATTTTTGAGAATCTACGGGCGTTCGTGCTTTCTTTGGTGGCATTTCCTTTACCATTAAGAAATGAACTCAGGACAAAGTCATTTTGTCAAGGAGCATTTGAAATAGCGTATCAATTTTTCGTAAAAGGTGCTGCGCAGTAATGCAAAATTAAAAGCCTAATCCTGTGGAAAGGAGGCTTTTTCTTTGTCATTATGAAATGTAAGGAGAGATATTTTATTCGAAAATTTGGAAATATATTTACAAATGTCTTTCAGATGATTTCTATGATGACATTTTGGTCAATTTACGGTTAACGGATATATATTATTTTAATTGACGGCATTGGAACTAAATGTCTCGCATAATTGAGTTGCAAAGCACGAAAAAAGGACTCTAAGCCTTCGATCTTTCTTTTGGAAATACGGAATGTTTATTTTTCTTCCTTTTTTCCGCGAGCTTTGAAAATTGTGATGAGTCTATTACAGCCACATCTGAAGTCTCTACATCTTGCTCTATTCTGCTACGTTTATAGCATTTTCGACAATTAGAATATTTTCCTAAATATCATCTCTCGAACCTTACTAAGGCGTAAATCTTCAGAAATAATGTTTACTCCCTTAGCTCACCGCACCAAGAGATTATAACCTGAGAAAACTTATCCCCGTGACCCATGATGTATTTAAAATGTCGCGCCATGCTGGGAAGTTATTCTTATTCATACCTGCCATGATAACGCAGTTAACGATCTCGCTATAATCTGTCCTTGGGGTTTTCGGTGTATCAAGTAAGGTTTCAAATTAGTTTTTAAAAACTGTTAACTGCTCATTGTGATAACAAATTTAAAAATGGCTTGCCTCACCATTCGAATACATATGCATTATTGAACAAATCTGTTCGTTCAAGATGGCTGGATATTGTCCTCGTCCTTTTTTATTTTTAACGTTTTTGTGGTGCGAGACAAAATTGAAATCCATTAAAACGCGAAAAAAAGAATAAGGCCAATATCCAACCATCTTGACCAAACAGATTTGGTCAATAACGGATTTGTTAGGTTGCAAAAAATGTTCCACATAATAAGAATAAGCAATCACTTGTTTACTCCGAGAGCCGGAAAAGAAATCAAACAGTGTTTGTAACGCAATAAACCCACGAGAGTCGTTTACTGTTTTCTTTGTTCTTCGCCTTTTTTGCACTCTGAATGGTCGTCATTGTAAAAAAAAATCCTGAACTTTGTGGGTCCGCTCCACGCAATCCTTTTCTTGAGCTCGATCATGGCAAGTGTAGACAATCTCTTTTGTTTTTAAATTTCAAATTTCAATTTCCGTAGTCATGCATGGTGCGTGTTATTTTACAAACTAACTAATCGCTTTAACAGGGCCGAGACATTGGGGTTTGCGGTGTTGCGGTCTCGACCCTTTTTTAATGCTGTATTGCGGTGAAGAACAACTCACATTGCGGTTTTGCAATGATCTGAAAGCTTACGATGTACAATGTTTGTAATTTCAAATTGACGGTGTTCGGTAAAATAGACCATTTCCTGTGTTGCAAGTTCCAGTGTTGAAGAATAACTTCGTTAGATTTTTTAACCTGTAGTTAATTGTCGAACAAAACGAGAAAATCTTTAATAAACGTTGGCTGATTAACCCCAGGTTGTGTTCTTTAATATCTTACCTGACCTCTGGACCACTACAACACACATTATGGGTCAGCCAAAGACCAGCGCGTGGTAACGATGATTGAAACCGGATCAGGTAAAACCTGTGACTATATCACACTGTCGGCGTGTTGGTAATATCCCTTGCGGAGATACGGTGTTTGTTCCGAACAAATGGGGGATCTGAATACCGCAAACAGAATAGAGTCTATTTTGTTTGCGGTGTTGTGGTATTCAGAACCTCCCATGTCCCCCTCCGTTAAACAACTTTAACCTTGACATTAAAACTGACGTGGACGTTTGCCTCGTTTCTTGATTGTTATTGTTGTTGTTGTTGTTTTTTTTATTACTATTATTACGGAGTTAGTTTAGTTTTTTTTTTCCTTTTGACTTTTTGTTTACGCCAATTTCTTACCCCTTAACTTAGAATTTTATGAGGTCTTCGGGGTTTTTATTTAAGCCAACTTTACTAGTCGCGTTTTGGTCTCTTGATAGTTTGGTTAGATTGACACCTCCGTGTTTAGCTTTTTAGATAGAAAATTATAGTTAAAGTTTTACTTCAGGATAAGACCCCGTGTAATCAAGTTCCTTTTTGGAATAAAAGACAAGTGTAGACCGTAATTCTCGATAAAGTAATCAAGACCCGCGGGCAACAGTAAGCATTAACTTAGTTTATGATTATGTCACATACTGATTCAAAGCGATACTTTACCTTTCTTTTGGTTCCTTTAATTGTTACGTGTTCTTTTCCAAAGTTGAGACTATTTTTAAATCTATGTGTAGTGTATAGTAGTATCCACGTGTGGAAAAGAATGCAAGGGATGTAATACAATCGAGACCCACGGATTTGCATGTATATATGTACTGATGTATTTCACTTATTGCAGTGGTTCTTTATTGGTTAAGAGTAACTAGTAAGTGTGTAAAGGACTTGAGTAAACGGTTTTCAATTTAACCACGGTGTATTACAGTATATACTTTCGCACAATACTCTGGTACTTTTTTCAAGTAGAGATTCCAGTTCTCTACTTTGATATAAGAACGTTCCAAAGAATAGTATAAGAAAGAAAGAGAGAAAGATCCTTGGTTTCACGGTCTATCCCACGTGCGTGTATCAACCCGGGAATCGAGATTCAATTCCAGCTTCAAAAGAAACATTTGTAGCGAAAAGGATTTTTCTTTTAACTTTTGTATGATATTTCCTTGATATATCAATCCGGAAAGTAAACACAATGAATTTTATTTAGGCGTACATGTATCTAGAATATAAATTTTCCTTTCGTCAGAGGGCACATTTATGCAAGTGTATTTTCTTATATTTCCTGACGAGAATTTGTTACATATTCTAACAGTAAGTTGTAATTTGATCAAGTAGATAAAGAGGTCATGTGCAAGAGTGTTCACCCCAGGTTTGCAGATTTAAGATAGTGTATACGGTTACTATAATTCCTACCCTTATAAAATGAACCCAGCCGCTGGCGATACATCTGGAGGTGAGCACATTTGAATGACCCCGCGGAGAAGCTATTACGGTTTAGACCTTATCGCCGATCTTGTAGATCGAATCTTTGACAAGTTAAAGAGGAATATTGATACTAAACTTGGTGCCTTTAGATTCCTTTCCAAAGTATCATTTCCGGAATTTCCGGATGAGGATATCGTAGCCTTTCCGGATACCTGTGGACCTCGCCTTATTTTCCCCTTAGGATTTAGGATTGCTTGACCCGTGATTGATTTAGGTAAACTTTATTACTTTGCGTCTTTATAGACAACAAAGTTCTGTGGAATCCTTTCGTCTTTGTAGGGTAAATGTAAATATTTCACGGAGTTTTTCTTTAGGTGACAGAATGTATTGAGGAGTTGTAATTAAGGGGGTGACGATGTTAACTTTAACAATTTACAATGAATCGTTCTTTATTTTAATGGTTGATGGTTTAATTCTAGGTCCTTGACGGTTGACTTTTATTAGGAAGATATCAAAACTTTCTGTTTTTAAACATAAATCATTTCTCCAGTAGTTTTCAGATCAAGCCTTTCTCTGGAGAAATGCATTGAGGCCTAAGTCGAAGACCCTTGACAATTGTTAGATTCAAACAATATCTTAATTCCTGTCAGCATAGTCACAGAATCAGATGGTGGAAGAGATTAAAAAGCTGCGGAGGATTACCGTAGGTGAACACAGGCTCGCGCCTGCGCTCACTTGCTCAAAAATGAATGGAAATTAATCATGGGAAGGTTATGAAATAAATAAACCCCGTTCTGGCTTTCTCTTATGTCGGCTGATAATGTCGTTGCATGGCTGAGAGATTATCCTCAAAATTTCATCTTTGCCCTCGAAGTTTCGCTTCTCGGCTAAATATTCATTTTTCGGCCAATCTCTCAGCCGCGGAGATAATCAACCGACATACCAACCGCCCGAAGGGGTTTATTTAGTAAATACCACAGGGATTTTTAAAATGAAGAATTGAATGGGGGACGGTGAACGGTGTACAATTATGATAAATTCTGAATGTTTCGTTTAGTAAATAGGCGTTGCCTATGATGATAGATATAATTTAATTAACACAACTAGTGATTGACATTAATTCCTCACAACGATTTAAAGTGTTAGCTTGTCGTGATTTAAACCAGTTTTTCAGAAGAATGAGTAAGAGAGAGAAGTTGATTTTTGTATCTGTTCGCTTACCCGAATCTGCTAACCTGAGGTGAGAAACCTGTTTTCACGTCCCGCCACAAAAGTAAGTTTCCAGACATGTTTTCTTGAATTCTGCCATGAGACTAAGACTAAATTTGCGTTTTCTGATTTCGAATTACAAATGTATTTCTCTTAGATCGAATAATCATTAAAGTTTGGATAATATTATATGGTTTGTGGTGGTCGTCTGAGCTGACCAGTTCCGAGTAAAGAAACACTGAAAAAAAATGCATAAATGTTTCATATTTTGCACACCGTGCACTCTCGCACTATACCGCTATCTATTTTATTCGTGAGATTTTGTGCTTAAAAAAAATTGGTGTGAGAAAAAAAAAAAAAAAAGAAAAATAGAAAGAAAAGAAAAAGGTTTGGAATAATTTTCATTCGGAAATATTTTAATCGTTACAAATATAAAGTAGTAAAATAGTCTTTGTTCAATTGATTAATTAATTTATTAATTATATAAATACGATGGTCGTTGCTGGCAAATTCCTCACGTTACTATCTTAGAGTTAGAGTTCACATGACGAGGCGTTCACGGCGTGAGCAGATTCAAACACAGAGGCGCGCTATAAATAGGTTGGCTCCGCCCCTTGATTTCAGCTCAAATGAAAGAATCATGCAATATTGCGACCAACGGTCCCACCATTAGTGAAACGGTGTGCATGGAAGACACTGTAAAAGTATTATTTTGGGTCAAAAATTAGAAGATATTGAGTCTTGTTGACTCTCATTCCCACAATTTAGCTTATTTTGACTTTATTTGGCACTAACGCATCGTTCGGCCGTTCAAAGTGCGATCTACAGTCGACTATGCAGTCGTACAGTTGTGTTTTCAAAATTCGCGCCGTGTAACTTCGGCTTACATCCCCAAGCCCCTTGTACACATCGGTTGGCTGAGCCTTCAGATTATTCCCATAGAAACTGGCGGCGTCATAAATACTGCATGCGCAATATTGTCTCTGACAACAGATCTAATGAATGAATAAGTTCGCAAGTAAGTGCGATTAGCAGCCAGAATTTCACAACTCTAGTGGTTGTTCGGCAACATTCTTAGCTGTCGCTGCTTGATGGATACTTATTGTGGAATTTGTGCGTTATGGCTGACGGAAATAACCCATCTATGCCCAAGAAAAAGCGCCCAACAGATCGAGCTCTTCTGTTCTCTTTCAACACAGAGCTTCCTCGTACTCAAGAGAGCAGACTAGACTTCTTGGCATCAAAGACCGCGTCAAAATGGCAAAATGCGCGTTAAATCTAACAAAAGCAACCACAAGTACACATAATGTGGACCTGATGGAGGCTCTTCTGTTAGCTTTTGAGGAGAAAATGGAGAGGAAAGGACTTGCATGGAGCCAACTGAGCTTATCATCAACTGGAAGCACAGCTAGTCCGGACCCCTTTCTTGTTTCTACACAATCTATCACACGCTTTTCTTTTCCTTTAGCGTCTTCCACTCCATATTCGCGTATTTCTTTGCCTTTCTCTGATTCATTCAAGTGGCTCTCCTATTCTATTCATGGGAGGATCCCCTCCAAAGTACTATCTAAATTTGCGGTAAGTACCTTTTCGTTTTCAGCTGGAAATTTTCTGAAACTCGCTCTCTCAGTATTCTTGAGTTTTGTTGTAACAGGTCACTTATCTGCCTCTCTTTTTCATAGATTGATTCATGGAGTATTGTCCTGTGGCGTGACAGAGACACAGTACACAAGTTTCTCTCGAGGAGTCAACATTGGGTCAGAGGGAGAAAAAACCTTTTACACAGGTTAGCAATGCACTTTCTCTAATGCTCCTAAACTCATGTTGTATTTCTTCTTGCAAGCAAATGGCATTCAACAACAGTTTACAGGAAGCCAAATGATGATCTCTCCACCAAAATACCTCAAATGGACTGAGCAGTTTCTTATTTGGTTTCTCTCTTACCTGAATTCTAAAATACCTCTTTTTTTTAATTACTTCGACAGTCTTGAAAAAGCATTGTTATGCAACCATTGTGAATAGGGTTTGCAATGAGTACCTATCTGCTGCCCAGGAAGAATTGAAAAGCGCTCGTGGTTATGTTGCAAATGGAGAGGTACAAGTTGATTTCAATTTTATTTTGTCTTTGGCCACATACTTATGCACCAGTCTTAGAGTATGGGTGGTGCATGCATGAATTTTGTTCAATTGTTCTTTTTTGCAAGCTAGGATCTCTGCAAGCAGTCAATTTGATTCATGAGATCTAGTAGACTTCTGCAAAGTTCTGCTGACTAGCACATCTGAACATACAATATCTGATATCAAAATTAATTGTAAGCCGTGAGAGATTTGTGAGTACAGAAATGTGTTCAATGTTATGTTTTGATATCTGCCATTTTCTTCCTGTAGTGTGTTATTACAGATGCAAGGCATGATTCGAGTAGATCAGCAGCACACCTGATGGTGTCAGCCCTTTTTTTCTGGTAAGATCCTTTTGGACTCTTTGTATGATATGTTGAACCTTGATACACTCAATGGTATTCCTAAAACTATTTGAATTTTTACTGATTTTGTTTAAGACAAAAAAGTTTTAGGAGTCCTACACTAGAGTAGGGCCTGTGAAACTTCAACAGTGAGCCGTGAAGTGCCTATGACAAAACAGCTGCTGACTTTTCTAACTGAAACCCAAAGTATGATACATTTGCATCCTCAATAATATCCTACCATTGATGTAACATGAGTATGGAGGACAGAAAAATCTTTTATAGTGTGACTAAAGTAATTCTTTTTTTTGTTTGTTTATTTATTTGTCATGTGTACTTCTGCATGAAGAACAGTCCACTCAGTGAGCAAGAATCTTAGGCTAACCTGCTGATTGTTGCTGACCATTATCAGGTAATTTGAATGACTGTTTAATGAGAGAATGCGTAGTAGTCATAAGGTAAAAAGAGTTTTTCTCAGGTTACTCCTTCAAAAGAGCAATTTCACGAAACCAAAATTATGATTATTAATTTTTGTTGTTATGAACACATTGTGTTATGTAATTCTAACAAGACATAGCATAATTCATGAACTCAAAGATTACACAATTTTCTGTAAAAATGGAAAACCAGAGGCATATTTACTATTATTAATACTGATTACATGCAGGTAATTAATTGGCACATGCTACTGTCTGTTTTTGTTTCTTTGCATAAAAAAGTTTGCCTTTTCCGAATTGGCGATGTTGCAGTAAAGGCCTTCAAAGAGTTGCAAAAAATTCATATTCCAGTTACAGAAAAAGCCACTCAAAATCTGTTACCTTCTGCAGTGTAGGGAAACATACTGGATTGAATCTCTCCATTCAGTGATGCTCATTTCTGCTGCTAAGCGGATTCATTATGGGGATGACACCTTCAACATGCACATGGAACTAGCCATTCTTGATTGGTTAAAAGACTTGTGCTGTTGTTAATTCTGCACAATTGCTTTGGCACTTTTTGAATGCTATGCTTACTCTTTCTTATTGACTTATTTCTCTTGCAGAATGAAAATATGAATAGAGAAGTATTGTCTCTGCAGATGTACCAACATGCCAGGCATCCGAATCGTCCGGCAGAGATCAGGGTGCTTATTGCAAAAACATTCAAATTCAGGGAAACCATCTGATCTACCTTTTTTAATCTAAATAACTGATGTCCATTTTGCTTACTAGTGATTCTGACTTCCTGTGATAACTTTAAATGGGAGCCCAAATGTCTTGTAAAAGATGTGAGGTAACCAGGGAAGAATAATTACAGCAACTGCTGGTACTAAGTAGTGAAGCATTTATGAGTATTAGGTATTACTCAAGGGACTTTCCATGCAGTTTTAGTGATGTTTCCACCTCTTAATTTTCTTTTGACTGTATATGTTTCATGAACTTATTCAATTGTTATTTATAATTGCTCTCCTTGACATGGGCATTTGTATGAGAATTTCCTTATTCCCTTTTATGCCCCATGTAAGGAATGCCTGGAGGGTTAGGAAACCTTCACCTCGCATCTTTTATGACACAATTGGGCATCTTTTCCCGCGCTGCATTAACTTAGTCCCCAAGTTCCACTTTTCTGGCCTCGTAAACAGGGTCTTTCCAGAGCCCACACTTCTTTAGAGATCTCCAGTAAGTCTTATAATCTTTGCGACATCGCAAGTGATTTTCTATGTGCGCTTCTCTATACTAAAGAGCTTTTTTCAGTCGTTTATTTCACATTGGATAAAGCTTTCCAACCTTTTTTTTTTTTGTATTGAGTGGCTATGGCCTTTCACTTCCATGGCAGAAGAAAGAAAAATCAGGCTTTTCGACTGACTGCTCCATGAAACGACTTGTCTACGATAGGTAGGCTATTGTATGGGGCATGGGATTTTTTGGCTGCCAATGCAAGCTATGAAACCGTTCACCACTTTCGTAAATGGCTGCTGGATTAATATTCTTTTGTTTAAATTTAGATTAGCCTTTCTGGCCTCGCTTGAGATAATGTATTCTTTTGAATTTTGTACTGGAGAACGAGGCCAGAAAGGCTAATTTAAAATTTAAACAAAAGAATATTAATCTGACAGCCATTTATAAAAGTAGTCTATGAGGGGCCAATTTCTTCAGGGTATTTCTGAGAGAGCCACTAATGATTATCAATATTCAGAAGATGTACTGAAACAGTCCGTGCCACTTAAATATACAAATCTTGTCTGTAAAACACGAAGTTCATTTTTTTAATACTGAAAAAGAAGTCTGGCTGCTATGTAACATTAAATGTATTGGAGTTGACTTATGTAAGCCCCTCCACTGGTAAATTGTGGCAAGTAATGCGAAGTAATTATGTTCGCTCATTTTACCTCCTAGAACATCAAGCAATACCCTCTTCTTATACCTCACACTACCAATGACGTTCTCCACCACACTGCTACCAACCAAATGTTTGCAATTGTGGTGGAAATAAAGAGAATGATTTGCTCAGTTGTCAAGTTTGTTTGTCTAGTATTGACCTGGTGACTTGTGTAAGCAGCAGAGGCGCGACAGAATCAGTGTTGTGTGCACTAAAACCCATTGTCTGTAAACAGTGCAATACTCGCTTTGCTGATAACTTATCACTGTCGTCTCATTTAGAGTTCTGCAATGCTACTGAGGTAAGAAGTCTAGCTATCAATCCAACTTTGATGACAGTACCTGGTTTAAAGGAAGCTTTACATAGTGGAGGATTAAGCACTGCAGGTAATAAGGAAATTCTGGTTAAGCGCCTTGAAGGTGCATTGGCTTGGGAAGGGTAGTTGAATTATTTTTTAATCAACAGTTTAAATCTCCCAAAATATTTGATGTGAAGTGTATTTTTCTTGGTCAAGTTGGTGCACAATAAGGCATACTTGCTATGAGAATGATAACTAAGCTCTCAACAAATTCTGTGTACCAGTAATGTGAGTAATATGCCTACTTAATAAGCAAAATATTTCAAAATTGGTGCAAAATTGTTTAAATTAGCTATGTTTGCTAGATAGGTTAAACCTGTCGGAATACAAAAGTACTGTTGTCACTGATATCACTTGGTATGCACTGATATATTACATAGAAAACTTTATAAACCCATTTCTTTTTTAACTCACTTCCATTTTAGAGGCAGGGTTTCTGCTCTAATGTATTTATGGAATTTTGTACATAAAGGTTTGACCACTAAACCCTTTACATGCTAGTATGAATATTCAGTATGAATATTCTCCATACTGTTCACAATACATTTTTCAAGGTGCTGACAAGGAGAATTTGTTTAACAATCAAGAGCTTCTTTAGTTAGTAATTATTTCCTTCATTCTTGTGAAATTAGCTGCTGGTCAATGTTAGGGGTCAAAGGGTTAATAACTAATGACTCAGCAGTTTGCTTGTTATGTTGACAAAATGCATGTATTTTAGTAATGAATTTGTCTTAAATTGTCTTAAATAAAAGCTACAAAAGGTTGCAGCTTGATAGTTTTAAGAGCAGGATGAAGTCTTCATAGATAAATGAAATTTCTATTTAAAAGGAGTATAATTCTCTATACTGATAGGATAATTGCATAGATGAATCAGACATACTGTTAGTCAAATAGTTAACAAGCTTTTAGCTATGTTTACGTAAAACCATACTTCTATTTATTTACTTCAGTGTATTTCTTTCTACAAGATATAAAGATTACATTTTAAAATATATACTTGTATTAATAAACATATTTCCTTCAGAACTTTGTTTCAGATTACATTCAGGGTTGTCATTCTTTTGCTATATGAAAGTTTCGTGACAAGGTCTTACCAAACTTTAGCAAGTCTTGCTGTTACCTAATTAATTGTCAAGCTAGATCGTATTCAAATTCAGTAGCTTTTGTAAATTTGAGTCTTTTCCAAATCCTTCTCGATCATAGCGCAGCACGTAAAATGAGGTTGTTACCCTTTGATGTTTTACTGAATATATAATTTGAAGCGGCGTAGTTTGCGTGACAACAATAATTGACTCGCCGCCGTGACTTTGGAGCACGGGACCATCTTCTGGAATTTTCTCGAAGTGCCGCTTCTTGAGAAATTTCTCTCCTTTAAATCTCGCCGGAGACCAAATTTTCTCTGCTGTGTCGAGCTTTTGGAAACTGAGCGTGATTTTCTCACCATTCTTGGTCTCTCATCCCGTAGGTAGGTTTATTTTCTGTAAAACGAACCCTCCTTACGCATTGTTTCTCCGGAGAATACTTCATCTTGGTATTCCAAAACCGGTCTCCTCTCTCTGCATCCTCCATGCCGAAATGCCTTAAACACAGTTTGTTTGATGTGTTCACGCGGTCATTATTTGCCGCCACTTTTGAAAAGGACTTTACTTTTCGTGCCAACTGCCTGCTGACGATTTCTGCGCCAGCGCGCATCAGAGTTGCGGGAGGGATACCCTTGGCAACTGACCATCATTTGCTTGGGTGCTAGGAATTCATCTACAATGACTGATCTGCGGCTCCATATTCATAATTTTCATGCCCCATATCCTGAGCCATCTCTGCCGGATCTGCTATAATTCCAATGTGTTCTCCAATTTTAAATTTGTCTTCTAGGAAGGCCTTCTGGTTAGCACTAAAATGGGAAGCGTTTCTCGAAGATCGCAATGCCCAGCTCTGCGGTAACGCCTGAATTCTTTACTCTGCAATCGCAGAAGTGGCAATATAGGGCTGTGCACTAGATGTTTCCTGATATTTTTCAAAGGCATCTTTGCCTTGTCGAGAAGCGAGTGCCTTTCCTCTGTAAATATGCACTTGCCGTACTGTAGACGCCGCAACACTTTGCAGTGGTGCTGAAAAGTACTCACGCATCCTTCAACTCAAAAAGAAAAAAAGATCGGCGTGTTTGTTGGCAATGGATGCAACTTCTCTTCTTAAACGGTATCTTCTGTCTTGAAGAGGAGACTGCTTTTTGTCAAACAAAAGGATGTCTTAGAATTCTCCAAAAGAAAAAGTAACCGTCGGGAAAGACTGAATCCCTCTCTGAACCATCAGTTTGAACAAAAAAAATAAAGAGAGGATAAAAAGATGGCCGTAAAAAATGACTATAAATAACGCGGGTGAGAAATTAACATTTGGTAAAAGTGAGCCAGAATTATAAGGAAAGAATGCCAGTGTTTGTGGTAATTGACGTTTGCTTTGCACTTGTGGCCCAGGACATAGGGGTCCCCATGTCTGAGAGAAGCGGAAGGCAGTTCACGACAGCATATCGTGAAGCGAATGCGCCATCTATGTTTGGCGCCTACGCATGGTATGTACAAATTCATTAACAATACTCAAATAAAAGTGTAAATATGGCAAACATATTGATTTTATGGCTCGTTACCAGGTTCAAATTGTATCCGTATCGTACAGGACGCTTTTGCATTTTGGCTTGTTTTGTTTGTAAAATAACCGCTAACATTTTAAATATCAGGTAACCTGAGCAACAGAAACGACGAAAGTTGAACTAAATTAGCTTTCTATCCAGTGTAGAAACGATTTTTCGCCCCAAAACGACCTGGTGTATTTTCAACGTGCGTATTGTTGATTTTTCACCTCCGTTGCGTGACTAGGAATGGTGTATTTTGACCTCCGTGTCAGTTTTATTTGGGGTCCTAAAATTTCGTAGTCTTGAGTAGCCCAAAAATTCTATTGAATTTTTGTGAATAAGAAGCCTTGTTCTTCGCTGGATTAACTTGGTTTAACCCCATGCCATGTACCAAGGTGCGATTTGACCCTCTCAATTTTGCCATTTCTTTGTACGCCTAAATGAGTGGAATAATGAAAAAAACAAAAATTGCCCAAAAACTTAGTTCGCGATAGATTTGGACAAATAACGCTTCAGACTGTTCGTAAATACGCGTTCATTCCATTGAGAAAATCATTGGTCACATTTATTGTTTGGTTTATTCTCAAGAGACGTTCAATTTATTGGTTATCTAGACCTAGTGAAGCTGACATGAGAGCCACCAAATCGATTTTACCGCCGTTCGCGTAAAATCAAAATGCAATGGAACTTAAAGTATTTTGTCTAAAAATAATTCATCTAGACGTATATTCTGCCAAAGCTAGGGGATTTTCAATTTTTTCATATTGCACACCTCCAGGCGCTATTTAGGGAGCGCCGTTCTTAAGTAATTAAGTTGAATTTGATCTACGAAAAAATTCAGCCAAAGTCGCTCACCATGTAAAAGTTTGTTTAGAATGATGCTATTTTATTACTTTCTTTGTATTTATAACCGAAATTATCACCTCAAATTTCTGAAAAAAGGAGCTTCTTCCTGTTCAATGTTGTACACCTTTCTCATCCACAAAATATTTCTATCAGATTTTAAAAACAATTTTCAACAAAAAGACTTGAAAAAAGGACAAAATGGAAACAACACACCAGACCCCTATTGCACCCTAATTCTAGCCCACCCTTAATCCAGTTTAACAGAAATATAAACAACAGTAAATGATAAAATTCAAGTACGGTTTTAAGGAACCGGATTTCCTCTATAAAGGCCTTAGAGAATCCGTGGGGGTTCGTGAGTTATCTAATATCGTCCTGTATTTTGTGATAATGTGCAGAGAAAAGAGCTGAGGTGTTCACCACTGGTATTTTGTTACTTAATTGAGATAAAGAAACGTGGTTCAGAGACACTAGAATATGGGGTTTGGATTTAGGAAGGACTACTACACGGGATTCGTACCTCCTCCAAAGTCTTGAACATTTTTTTCAGATCAACAAAATTTCTAAATTTCGCGTAGACCGTGGCAATGTCTACAGTTATTGCACTGTAAGTTTAAATGACTGGCTCATTTAAATTGAATTGTCACTATAGGTGTCACCAAGCTGTTTTCTGTTTTTTTGTGTTTTTTTGTTTCTTTGTTTGTTTGTTTTTATCATTCGTTCGTTCGTGCAACGAAGAATAATCAGAAGAAGACTGAAACATAGCCTTAAACACTGAACTACATAGAACATTCTTGACTTGATATCGAGACTATTTAAGGAAGAGGGGAGGGGTCTAACAAATTCCTTTGCAAATTTTTCTTTGATAATCCATTTTTGCGAACGAATACAATGCATGTTTTAGAGGAAATTTCTTAGTCTATGTTTTAGTGCGGCTTTATTGGGACATAAGCAATGATATACATGAAATATGCAATATAATCCGCGCATTCAAATTTCTGTTTTCAAGGTGGGATTTGACTTGTTCCTCTTACACCAATATTAAGAAAGACTCCAAACTTACAGCACCATCAGCTGGGTATTGTTACTGAAAATGCTAGATGGTAATTTCTTCAACTGGTTGTTGTGCAGCCACCTGCCAAAGTTTAATATATTTAGTATAAATTACATAGTATTTGACAACAAAGGTCGGAGAATAAATATGCTTGAATCTATTCCTCATGTACTGATACGAGGGCCTAAAATATAGACTTCATCAAACCAATGTTGTCAATGATGTGATATCTCCATTTTAGTCTAACATCTCAAGGCACCAGAGAGGATAACAAGTTATAACCTGTGACAATATGAATTGAGATAAATTGGGTTTTTTTAGCTCTGAAAACAACTTGATTCATTCAAATGCTTTTTCACCCTCTTTCTATTACCTATTCTTGTAATACACAAGGCTTGACATTACACACTGTCATGTATTGTAGTCCTCATAATAATCCAAGCAACACGGAGTTGGGGATTAGGGGTGATTAAATTAACAGCAATGGTTTAGAGCGGGAAATATTGGATTAGTCATAATAAACGTATATTGATAATAGTTTGTTGAAGATTACATAAACCCTGTTTCATTGTGCACGCGCAGATCCATATGATACGATCAGGCTTATTTCGCGAGACAGGGAGGCCGGAATAAAATCTGTATCTCTGCTGAGAAATCAGCTGAAGCTTTTAAAAATCAAAAGAAACCTGACATAGTAGTCTTGCATTCAAGCTTTATTAGACAAACTTTGCATATTTTATGATTAGTGATGTTCGCTCCTTAGAGCGGACAAGAAGGATTATTCGCACACGGATTTGTCTAAATCAGAATAAGCAGAAAGTTTGAATGTTTAAAATAAGGCTGCTATCATATTCTGTTCTATCCTGGGTTTTTTTCCGCTATTGGTTTTGAACAATTTTCTTTAAATTTACACCTGAATCTTAACAAAATATTTCTGGTTCAATATTGAACACCTTTTTAATACGTTGAATGTTTCCACCGCCCCGCGCAAAATTAAAACTTAAAAGTAAAAGGCTTGGAAAACAACAAAATAACTTATAATAAAAGGAAACAAGATAACCAAGTTCTTCTTACACTGTTAGCGAAGAGTCTGAAAAAAATGTAATCAAGAAGCTCTCCTTTTGCCTGCTATCGTTTTTTCTTGACCAAGCATTATCGGGGCCACTATATTGGACTCTTTTTTTAAAACAAGTCACCTTTTTCTGCTCTGCCAACCGCAAAACTTCCCTCCTCCACCCCTTTCGAGTTTCTCGAGCCCAAATGATTGATAATATTTTTTTCCGTGTCTTCCGGAAACTCTGATACCAAAAACAACTAATCTTCTCACGCTGTATTTTTTTTGTCATCACTTTAAATATTTTTTTCAGCAAGTAAGGAACTATTATTGGAAAAATTGTTCGCAATGTAACCAAAACAAAATATCCCACGCGGTATCACGGCTCTAATATTTTATGAAAGTTGTAACATTTGATGATATTCTACTAGATATATACACTGTATGTGTCATTCTCCCTGATTATATACCATAGTCACCTTATTTCTTGTAGAATTGAAAGACTCAAGTACTTCTTACGTATATATTTCGTCACAATATATCTGAAGCGTTATTGATTAGCGTAATTTATTTTTTATTGGTAAGGATATCGGGCTACAGCCTCTTTTCCTTTCAACTTTCCGCCCATGCCCCCTACAAAATACTTTGCATCCACAGCAGAAAGAAGATTATCGTTCAATTCGTCTCTTGTCCTGGTAACACGTAAAGCTTTTTACCGCGAAAAGGACGCTAGGGAGTTCATGCCGGCACAATCAAGCGGAAGTGGACGAGCTTCCTTCCCCCTAGGATGGAAGAAATAAGCCTCCAGTGGCTACGCAACTTTCCATATCCCGCCTCCTTCCTCCCACCCTAAAACTCGAAGCTTATAACTAGGCTAAGAACCTATGGACTGGGTTGATATACATATCTTAACTATTGCCTGACTGACGACTACAAAGTGTGGCCTTGTCTATTAATATTCTATTTTAAAAAATAGTACATTTTTTTTTAACTTTAGTGAATATGTCTGACCATTTTAGTGTAGTAACTATTACAACTTCGTTTTCCCTGTGCATTGTCCTTTTACATTCCCTGCAGGATTAAAATTAGGATGAATAGGCTTCATTTTTTACTTACAGGTTCAGTAGGTTGGTATTGTTCATTAATATCTCTTTTGGCAAGCCCTCCAACTGGTTTTTGTCCAAGAACCTGTTAACAAATGATGGCAGTTAGTTTGAGTGTAACAAGCGTTCAGCTGCATTGCTGATATAAATGCATTATCGTTATCATCAATACCTTCAAGTGGTGAGAAATGTTTTGGTTAAGAAGCAAAGCTACTGATACTGCAAGAGATTCATATTTTGAGCCAGACGTGTCCACTGCATTATTACATTTCGTTGATCGCGCGGAGCCGATGTATCAGACATCCATGTAACATGTATTAGCCACTGGCTAATCCTATTTATGAGAATCCACAAAGCGTTCGTGCTTTCTTTGGTGGCATTTTCTTTACCATTAAGAAATAAACTGAGAACACAGTCGTTTTCTCAAGGAGCATTTGAAACAGTGTATCAATTTTTCGTAATAAGGTGCTGTGCAGTAATGCAAAATTAAAAGCCTAACTTTGTGGAAAGGAAGCTTTTTCTTTGCCATTATGAAATGTAAGGAGAGATAATTTTCTCGCAATTTTTGTAATTTTTGCAATTAATTTACAAATGTGATTATGGGCCAGCCAAAGACCAGCGCGTGGTATCGAGGACTGAAACCAGATCAGGTAGAACCTGTGAATACATCACAGTGTCGATGTGTTCATAATATATTTTTGTTTTGACATTTCGTTTAAGCCAATTTTTATCCCATAATTTAGAACATTAAGAAGTTTTCGGGGTTTTCATTTAAGCCGAATGATTTGGTTACTTTACTAATCGCTTTTTGGGCTCTTGATAGTCTGGTTAGATTGACGTCTCCGTGTTTAGTTAGTGCCTTTTAGATAGAAAATTATAGTTAGAGTTTGAGTCCAGGATAAGACACCATGTAATCATGATCCTTTTTGGAATGAAAGACAAGTCTAGATCGTAATTCTTGATAAAGTAATCACGATCCGCGAGCGACAGTTGACTTTTAGTAGGAAGATATCAAAACTCTCTGTTTTTTAACATAAATAATTTCTCCAGTGATTTTCAGATCAAGTATTTCTCTGGAGAAATGCATTGAGGCCTAAGTCGAAGACCTTCGACAATTGTTAGATCCAAACAATATATTAATTCCCGAAAGCATAGTCACAGAATCAGGTGACGAAAGAGATTAAAAAGCTGCGGAGGATTACCGTACGTGAACACAGGCTCGCGCCTGCACTCTCCTGCTCAAAAATTAATGGAAAATTAATGAGAGGGTTGAAAAATAAATAAAACCCGTTCTGGCTTCCTGGTATGTCGGATGATAATGTCCTTGGCTGAGAGATTATCCTCAAAATTTGATATTTGCTCTCGAAGCTTCGCTTCTCGGCTAAATATTCATTTTTCGGACAATCTCTCAGTCGCGGACATTATCAGCCGACATACCAGCCGCCGGCCGGAAGAGTTTATTTACTAAAAACCACGGGGATTTTTAAAATGAAGAATACAATGAGGGACGGTGAACGGTGTACATTTATGATAAATTCTGGAAAGAAAATGCATAAATGTTTCATATTTCGCGCACCGTGCACTCTCGTACTATCCCGGTGTCTATTTTATTCGTGAGCTTTTGTGCTTAAAAGATATTGGTGTGAAAAAAAAAATGGAATAGTTTTCAGAATCTGCAGCGGAAATATTGTAATCGTTGAAGACATAAAGTAGTAAACAATAGATATCTCATTAGCTCCTTTTGCTCGTCTACCAGCATTTAAATTTAACCCGCACACGTCAACGATGAGGGACAAATGAGCCTAGGTCTTCCCAGATAAGACTTCCTTATATAGCGCGCCTTCGTGTTTAAAAGGCCTTCACTTTTCGTGCCAACTGCCGCTAACGATTTCTGCGCGCATCAGAGTTGCGGAAGGAAAACCCCAGGCAACCGACCATCATTTGCTTGGTTGCTAGGAATTCATCTACAATGAGTGATCCGCGGATTCATATTCATGATTTCCATGCCCCATATCTTGGGGCACCTGTGCCGGATCTGCTTTGAATCCAGTGTGTTCTCCTATTTAAATCTCTCTTCTAGGAAGGCCTTCTGCTTAGCGCAAAAACGGGGAGTCTTTCTCGAAGATCGCAATTCCCAGCTCTGCGGTAACGCCTGAACACTTTACTCTGCAATCTCAGAACGTGCGATATACGGCTGTGCACTAGATCCTTCCTGATTTTTTTCAATGTAAAGCATCTTTGCCCTCTCGAGAAGCGAGTGCTTTTAATTTCCTCTATAAATATGCACTTTCCATACTGTTTACGTCGCTACACCGTGCAGTAGTGCTGAAAAGTACTCACGCATCCTTCAACTTAAAAAGAAAAAAAAGATAGATGGGTTTGTTGTCAATGGATGCAACTTTACTTCTACTTAAACGATGTCTTCTCTCTTTTCTTGAAGAGGAGGCTGCTTTTTGTCAAACAAAAGGATGTCTTAGAATTCTCCAGAAGAAAAGTAACTTTCGGGAAAAATGAATAAAGGCTGATAGTTTCGAAAGAAACTGTTTGGGGCTGCGTCGGTGGGGGTAACGAAATAATTTGGATATATCAACAAAGTTGAAATGGTAAATTGGCCACCGTAACGATTACAAAAGCTGACGTTTCGAGCCTTAGCCCTTCGTCGGAGCGAATAGAGGAATTGTGGATTGTGTGTGCTTTTAAAGGCAGAAAATGGAGCTACGTTAGTGGTGGGAACATGGCAACGAGAAAAACAAGAATAAATTAGTGGAATGAAAAGCGTTCGTTAATCCCTGTGGGATTTAGAATTCCGGTTTGAAAGATGAGCTTTTGTTCAAGATTTTTACGGTTTTCCGTGCTACCTAAGCGTAAGGAAATACCGCAGATTGCCATATGTTGCTTAGAATGATTGGGTAAGTTAAAATGCCTAGCGACTGGTTTCGATGTGTCCTTGTCATTCCTTTCCACGTCTCGAAGGTGTTCTCGGAATCGGTCACCTAGTCTTCTGCATGTTTCGCCGATGTACATCTTTTTGCAATAAGTGCAAGTTATGCAATAGATTACATTGGCGGAGGTGCACGTGAAGTGATCGGTGATCTTAATGGATCGTTTAGGTTCCGATATTTTATCAGTGTTGTGAATGAAAGGACACGTTTTGCATTGTGCACGAGCGCATTTAATGGGGCCCTCTGATTGAAATCCAACAATAAAGTAGGTCATAACTAGAACAGTCACAGGATCATAACCATCTCTGGTAAACTGCTGAAAATTGGTAGGAGGCAAGTACTCGACCCTACGTACCAGCCCACAGGTAGAGTTGACCAGATTTGTTTATTCCTAGCTAATAATTAACAAGCACAAAGACTCTATCACTTTAAACTGTTGTTCTGCCCCCTCAAATTTAAAACAAAATACATCCAATTGAGCTGGTTTTAAGAATCATGAATCTAATTAAAAAGCACTACAAACCTAGTGAGCGAAATCGGGTTTCAATCATTAATGTTGCCATGGCAACTAATTTATTCCAAGAAAAGATTAACTCCTCAAAACTTCAACACTTTTCAGTCAAACTGAGTTTTGCTCAATAGGTTTTTAGTATGTCATGTCTCAAACAACTGTGGCAAATTTGGTGTTGTTAGCTCAAATACATCCTGAGAAATATAAGGGGGCAGCACGATTTTCATGAAAAATCCACATTTGCGGGAAATGTTATTTAAAGGAAAAAGTGTATGGAAATATGGGCCCAAGATGGCTTTTAAAATAAAAACACAGTATGTTGGTAGAAATGTTTCAAAACAAATATGCTCAAAGTTATTTTTTGGTCTTCTTAGTATTTTTCCTCTTTTTGAGTGCATTCCAAGGTTCTGCTTCTTCAAAAGCCCCGGCTGCATGTTACAACCTTGCCATGGATCCTCAGATCTTCATTACACTATTTAGCCTGTCTCCTGGCAACTCTGTATTTCTTGTGCTGATGTTGCACTCTCTTCTCTGTTTGTTAAATCCTCTCTGAATCCCTTCTCCTGGCTTCCATCTTAGCAGTATCACTAATAGTGAGCCCAACCTTCTCCATGACAGCGTGCTTCGAAGAGGCAGCACCACTGTAATGTAAGGAAGCTGACGAAGCAGCCAGCTGCACTCTCCTTTTGCCATGCCACTTGTGTTTGGGACATTTGTTCCCCACCAGGGAGTTGATGAACTCATTAGCATTTTGGGAATAACCAGGCAAGCATCTTGCAAGAATTATTCTTGGAGTGGTATCATTGGGGGGGGGGGGGGAGGTAATGACCTGTAGCAATGAACTCTGTCATGCCACAGACTGCCACTTGACAAAGAATGAACTGCTTATTCCCATTCTGTTTACAGTGCTCTCTCACACTTCAACTTTACCTTGATGAGAAATTAAAGGAAACAATCTATTAATTTTCTAGTTTAAATCCAAATAAATTAGTGAATCATGGATTTGATTTCAAATTTTCCGGCATAATAAGTAACACTATGCAAAAATTTCACCAGGCTCACCTGAGGCACACGGTCCATGAGTATGTATTCTGTTTACAAACTTCCTTAGACTTTCCATTGTTATCCTTGAGTAATTTCCAGGTCATCTGAAATAATTTCATCCGAGGAAGACGTATCAACAGCACAAGCGCCAAGTTTTCGCGAAGAAACCGGGATTGCTGGCGTTGGAATAATTTCGCTGACCACATCATCTTCACCAACGAACGTGATACTTACACTTCGTTCTCTCGCTGCGCTTACCGCTGTTCTCGCTTGTTTTTGGACACCCTTTACACTTATTTGAAATACCTTGCTTTAAAAAAGACTGTTTTTCTCCAGCTTCGGCATAATTTACCTCGATGAGAACGGAATTTCTAAACTGCGAACTGAAACGCATAGATCAAAAATGGTGACTGTGTTGTAGCTCCTTGTAGCTTGTGTAGCCAGGCTTCTAAAGCAACTTTTAGAAATCTCGAATGAACTACGAGATGTTTCGGAACTCGGAACCGTGGAACAGGGTATTACTTTACGTTAACGCCTTGTAAATTCGGAAAAATCTTTTGTTTTGAACTGGTTACCATGGCAACGGAAAAACAACCTTAAAGACAAAGCCATTTTTTGACTATGTAAAATAATTAATGTAAAAAAAAAAACAATATATTCAAAACCTAGATAGATTCAGTAAATATTTTTCCAAAAGAGAAATTGGGGTGAAAAATTTTCCAATTTTACTAAATTTCAACCAGAGGGCCCCTTAAAAGTGCCTGGTTGGTCATAAGCCTGAGAAGAACTTCTGACCAA
Organism: Stylophora pistillata; assembly: GCF_964205215.1. Lineage (NCBI taxonomy): Eukaryota > Metazoa > Cnidaria > Anthozoa > Scleractinia > Pocilloporidae > Stylophora > Stylophora pistillata. Next base: position 20,851,468 of record NC_142520.1, read on the forward strand.
GAGATTGCCTATGTTTTTGTCGCGTTTGAAGGAAATAAGCGTAGGCTTCGAAAAGATAGTGCTTGTCTCTGGATCGTTTTGAAGTAATTTGAGGATTTTAAGAATGATGGATTTAACTGAGTGGTTGTGAGGGTGAAACGAGAGTGAATGGAATGCGGTCGGAATGTTCTTTATGCGACGTTTGGGGTGCTGAATGGCGATCAATAAGTTGGGCGCGGTGGTAACCCGCTTGAACGACAGAAACCACGTTTATCGAAAAACTGGCACATTGACTCTGATTTCTGGTTTAAATCAGAGTCATCACTACGTAAACGACGAAGTCTTAGAAACTGAGGAAAAGGAATGGAATTCTTAACGTGAGATGGATGCGAAGACGAATATAACAAGTAATTATGCGAGTCTGTAGGTTTGTAACACACAATAGTACATAAACCGTTACCTTCAATTGAAACTTTGATGTCTAAAAAGGATAAAGAATTGTCAGAAATTTCCGAGGTATATTTCAGAGCCGGGTGAAAAGAATTGACTACGGTTATGAATTGAGTGAGCTCCTCTCTAGTAGAGGAGGTAGCGCCGATACAGTCGTCGATGTAGCGACCGTAGAGTTCAGGTTTGGACCCGTTGTATTGGCTGAAAAATTGATTTTCGACAACTTTCGGGAAAGACTGAATCCCTCACTGAACCCATCAGTTTCAACAAAAAATAGAGAGCAGAAAGAGATGGCTATAAAAGATGACTATAAATAACGCGCGTGAGAAATTAACATTTGGTAAAAGTGTAAATATGGCAAGCATATTGATTTGATGGTTGGTTACCAGTTTCCAATTGTATCCGTATCGTACAGGACGATTTTGCATTTTGGCTTGTTTTGTTTGTGAAATAACCGCTAACATTTTAAATATCAGGTAACCTGAGCAACAAAACAACGAAAGTTGAACTAAATTAGCTTTCTATCCAGTGTTAAAACGAGTTTTCGCCCCACAACGGCCTAATGTCTTTTCAACGTGCGGATTGTTGATTTTTCAGATCCAATTGCGTGACAAGGAATGGTGTATTTTGACCTCTGTGTTACTTTTGTTTGGGGTCGTAAAATTCGTAGTCTTTAGTTGTCCAAATATTTTATTGGATCTTTATGAATAAGAAGCCTTGTTCTTTGCTGGATTAACTTGGTCTAACCCCATGCCATGTCCCAAGATGCGATTTTACCCTCTCAATTTTCCCAATTCTTTGTCCGCCTAAACGAGTGGAATAATGAAAATAACAAAAATTGCGCAAAAACTTAGTTCCCGACAATTGGGCAGATAACGCTTCAGAACGTTCGTAAATACGTGTTGTGTCCATTGAGAAAATCGTTGGTCACATTTACCGGTTTTTTTATTCTCAATGGACGTTCAAATTATGGGTTGTCTGGACCTATACTAGGGAACCTGACATGAAAGCCACCAAACCGACTTTCCCGCCGTTCGCGTAAACAAAAATGCAATGGAACTTAAAGCATTTTGTCTAAAAATAGTTCATCCAGTCCTATATTCTGGCAAAGCTTGGGGATTTTCGACTTTTTCATATTGCACACCTCCAGACGATATCTAGGGATGCCGCTCTTAGGTAATTAAGTTGAATTTGAACTGCGAAAAAATTCGGCCAAAGTCGCTCACCATGTAAAATTTTGTTTTGAATGATGCCATTGTATTATTTTCTTTGTATTTATATCCGAAGTTATAGCCTCAAATTTCTAAAAAGAAAGAGCCTCTTCCTGTTCAATGTTGTACACTTTTCTCGTCCACGAAACATTTCTATCAGACTTAAAAAAAAAATTTTCAACTAAGACTTGGAAAAAGGACGAAGTGGAAACAACACACCAGACCCCCATTGCACCATAATTCTAGCGCATCCCTTAATCCAGTTTAACAGAAATGTAGACAACAGTACGTAAATAGTCAAATTCAAGTACGGTTATAAGAAACCGGATGTCTCTATAAAGGCCTTAAAGAATCAGTGGGGTTTCGTGAGGTATCTAACACCGTCAAGTAGTTTGTGATAATGTGCAGAGAAAAGAGCTGAGGTGTTCAGCACTGGTATTTTGTTACTTTATTGAGCTGAAGAAACGTGGTTCGGAGACACTAGAATGTGGGGTCTGGATTTAGGAATGACTAGTACATGGGATTCGTACACCCTCCAAAGTCTTGAACATTTTTTTCACATCTACAAAATTTGTAAATTTCGCGTATACCGCGATAATGTTTCATAGACGCTTGGAGAGAAATTAAGGGAAATGACAAATTTTCGATTAGTCGTTTGCACCTATTCCACTGTAAGTTTAAATAACTGGTTCATTTAAACTGGGTCTTCACTATTGGTGTTCCTAAGCTGTTTTTTCTTTTTGTTTTTACATTCATTCTTCGTGCAAAGAAGAATAAACAGAAGAAGACTGAAACGCAGCCTTGAACACTGAACTACATAGAATATTGTTGACTTGATAGCGAGACTATTTAAGAAAGAGAGGAAGGGTCTAACGGTAAATTTGACCCTATAATGATCCCTCAACAAATTCTCTTACAAATTGTTCTGCGATAATCCATATTTGCAAACGAATACAATGCATGTTTTAGAGGAAATTTCTTAGTCTGTGTTTTAGTGCGGCTTTATTGGGACATGAGCAGTGATATACATGAAATATGCACCATAACCCACACATTCAAATGTCTGTGTTGAAGGTGGGATTTGACTTGTTCCTCTTACACCAATATTAAAAAAGACTCCAAACTTACAGCGTGTTTAGCTGGGTATTGTTACCGAAAATGCCTGATGGTAAATTCTTCAACTGGTTGTTGCTCAGGGACCTGTTAAAATTTAGTAAATGTAGTGTCAATTACATAGTATTTGACAACAAAGTTCAATCAAAGTAATTGTGCTTGAATCTATTCCTGATGTACTGATACGAGGGTCTAAAACATACACTTCGTTATCAAATCAATATTGTCATTGATCTGATATCTCCATTTTAGTCTGACATCTCAAGGCACCAGAGAAGATAACAAACTATAATCTGTGTCAATATAAATTGAGACAAACTCGATCTTTTTAGCTCTGAAAACAACTTGATTCTTTACAAATGTTTTAAACACCCTCCTCCTATTACCTTTTTTTTTTTATATAAAAAGAAGGCTTGACATTACACACTGTCATGTATCGTAGTCGTCATAATAATCCAAGTGAAACTGAGTAGGGGATAAGGGTGAGTAAATTAACAGCAATGGGTTGAGAGCGGGAAACATTGGAATACTCATATTTTGTAAAAATTCTTTTAAAGATTGCATAAAACCTATGTTGTTGTGCACGCAAAGATTCATATACGATCAGGCCAGGAGCTCATTACCCAGATCAGGCTTATTTCGCAAGATAGAGACAGGAAATAAAATCGGTATCTCTGCTAAGGAATCAGCTCAAGGTTTTAATTTAAAAATCGAAAGAAACCTGACATAGTAGTCTTGCATTCAAGCTGTATTAGACAAACCTTGCATATTTTATGATTAATAATGTCCACTCTTAAGGGTAGATAAGTAGGATTATTCGCACACAGATTTGTTGAAATCGGAATAAGCAGAAAGTTTGAATGTTTTAGATAAGGCTAGCTCCGCTGTTGGTTTTAAACAATTTTCTTTAAATTTACACCTAAATCTTAACAAAATATTTCTGGTTCAATTTTAAACACCTTTTAAATATGTTGAATGATCCCATCTTCCCACGCAAAATCAAAGCTTAAAAGTGAAAGGCGTGGAAAACATCACAATAACTTATAATAAAAGGAAACAAGGCAACCAAGTTCTTCTTACACTGTAACCGAAGAGTCAGGAAAAAAAACTGTTATTCAGAAGCTTTTCTTTTACCTACTATCGTTTCTTTTGCCCAAGTACTATCGGGGCCACTATATTACATTCTTTTTTTGAAAATCACACTTTTCTGCTCTGCCAACCTGAAAACTCCCCTCCCCACCCCTTACGAATTTATCTACCCAAATAATTGGTGATCTTCTTTTTCGCGTCTTCTGAAAACTCCGATACCAAAAACAACTAACCTTGTTACGCTGTAATTTTTTTGTCATCACTTTTAATATTTTTTTTAGCAATTAAGTAAATATTATTCGAAAAATTGTTCGCATTGTAACCAAAACAAAATATCCCACGCGGTATAACGGCTCTAATATGAAAGTTGTAACATTTGATGATATTCTACTAGATATATACACTGTAAGTGTCATTGTCCCTAATTATATGTGTTTAGGCTGACTTTAAGTTGACAAATGAAAATGTTATTATACAATATCTCTAATATTACTAATTATATTCTTCTCATGCGAGTCTCAGATAGGTTTATTCAATTTAAATTGATTCTCTTTCTACCATCGTCACCTTACTTCTTGTAGAATTGAAAGATTCAAGTACTTCTTTTGTATATATCTCGTCACAATATATCTGAAGCGTTATTGATTAGAGTAATTTATATTTTATTACTAGAGATATTGGACTACAGCCCCTTTTCCTTTCAACCTTCCCCCCATGGCCCCTACAAAATACTTTGAATCCACAGCAAGCGAAAGAAGATTGTCATTCGTTTTATGTCTTGTCCTGGTAACCCGTCAAGCTTTTTACCGCGAAAAGGACGCTAGGGATTTCACGCTGGCAGAATCGAACGGAAGGGGACGAGTTTCCTCCCCCAAGGATGGAAGTAAATAAGCCTCCAGTGGCTACGCAACTTTCCTCCCCGCCTCCTTCCTCCCACCCTAAAACTCGAAGGGTAACTAGGCTAAGAACCTCTGAACTGGGTTGATATACATATATCATAACGATTGTCTGATTGACGACTATAAAGTGTGGCCTTGTCTATCAATATTCTATTTTAAACAATAATACATTTTTTTTTAACTTTGGTGAATATGTCTGATCATTTCAGTGTAATAACTGTTACAACTATCTGTTCAACACTTTCGTTTTCCCTGTGCATTGTTCTTTTACATTGCCTGCAAGATTAAAATTAGGAGGAATAGTCTTTACTTTGACTTACAGATAACTTAGGTTGGTATTCTTCATGAATATCTCTTTTGGTAAGTCCTCCAACTGGTTGTTGGACAAGTACCTGTCAACAAATGATGGCAGTTACTTTTTGTAACGGGCGTTCAGCAGCATTACTGATATAAATGCATTATCGTTATCATCAATACCTTCAAGCGGTGAGAAATGTTTTGGGTAAGAAGCAAAGCTACTGATACTGCAAGAGATTCATATTTTGAGAATGTGTCCACTGCATTATTACATTTCGTTGATCGTGCGGAGCCGATATATCAGACATCCATCCATGTAACATGTATTAGCCATTAGCCAATCCTATTTCTGAGAATCCACAGGGCGTTCGTGCTTTCTTTGGTGGCATTTCCTTTACCATTAAGAACTTTTAACCTTGTGGAAAGGAAGCTTTTTCTTTGCCATTATGAAATGTACGGAGAGATAATTTTTTCGCAATTTTTGTAATTTTTGCAATTAATTTACAAATGTCATTATGAGCCAGCCAAAGGCCAGCGCGTGGTAACGATGACTGAAACCAGATCAGGTAGAACCTGTGAATACATCACAGTGTCGGTGAGTTGATAATATATTTTTGTTTTGACATTTCGGTCACGCCAATTTGTTATCCCTTATTTAGAACTTTAAGAAGTTTTCGGGGTTTTCATTTAGGCCGAATGATCTGATTACTTCACTAATCGCTTTTTGGTTTCTTGATAGTTTGGTTAGATTGACGTCTTCGTGATTAGTTAGTGCTTTTTAGATAGAAAATTATAGTTAGAGTTTTAGTCCAGGATAAGACACCGTGTAATCATGATCCTTTTTGGAATAAAAGACAAGTCTAGATCGTAATTCTCGATAAAGTAATCACGATCCCCGAGCAACAGTAAGCAACAACTTGTAATACACTCAGGACCTATGGATTTGCATGCATCTCTATCGCATGTATTTAATTTATCCTAGGATATGCAGTTCTTTTCTCGGTTAAGAGCAAGTGTGTAACGGACGCGAGTAAACGCTTTTCAATTTAAACGCGGTGTACTACACTTTGTTCGCACAATACTTTGGTAATTTCTTCAAGTATAGATTCCAGTTCTCCGCTTTTATATAAAAACGCTCCAAAGAACAGGATAAAAAAAGAAAGAGAGAAAGATTCTTTGTTTGACGGTCTATCGCATATGCGTGTATCAACCCAGGAATCGAGATTCAATTCTAGCTTGAAAAGAAACATTTGCAGCAAAAATGATTTTTCTTTTAACTTTTGTATGATATTTTCTTGATATATAAATCCGGAAAGTATTGAAACTACAGTGAATTTTATTTCAGGCCTACATGTATCTAGAATATAAATTTTCCTTTCGTCGGAGGGCTCATTTATGCAAGTGTATTTTCTTATATTTCCTGACGAGAATTTATTACACATTCTAAACTAGATGAAGAGATCATGTGCAAGAGTGTTCACTCCAGGTTTGCAGATTTAAGATAGCGCATACGGTTACGATAATTTCTACCCTTGTAATATGAACCCAGCTGCTGGCGATACATCTGGAGGTGAGCACATTCGAATAATCCCGCAGAGAAGCTCTTACGGTTCAGAACTTATCGCCGATCTTGTAGATCGAGTCTTTGACAAGTTAAAAAGCATTATTGATACTAAACTTGGTGCCTTTAAGAGAAGTATTCATTTCCAAAGTATCATTTCTGGATAAGGATATCGTATCCTTTCCGGATACCTGTGGACATTCCTTTATTTTTTCCTAAGGATTTATGATTGCTTGACCCGTAATTGATTTAGACAAACTTTATTACTTTGCGTCATGATAGACAACCAAAGTCTGTGGAATCCTGTCGTCTTTGTAGTACAAATGGAAATATCTCACCGAGTTTTTCTTTGGGCGACAAATTGTATCAAAGTGTTGTACTTAAGGGAGGGGGTGGGGAGACGATGTTAACTTTGACAATTTACGATGAATCGTTCTCGATTTTGATGGTTTATTTTTTAATTCTAGGTCCTTGACAGTTGACTTTTAGTAGGAAGATATCAAAACTCTCTGTTTTTTAACATAAATAATTTCTCCAGTGATTTTCAGATCAAAGACCTTTGACAATTGTTAGATCCAAACAATATCTTAATTCCCGAAAGCATAGTCACAGAATCAGATGACGAAAGAGATTAAAAAGCTGCGGATGATTACCGTACGTGAACACAGGCTCGCGCCTGCGCTCTCCTGCTCAAAAATTAATGGAAAATTAATGAGAGGGTTGAAAAATAAATAAACCCCGTTCTGGCTTGCTGGTATATCGGATGATAGTGTCCTTGGCTGAGAGATTATCCTCAAAATTTGATATTTGCCCTCGAAGCTTCGCTTCTCGGCTAAATGTTCATTTTTTCGAACAGTCTCTCAGCCGCGGACATTATCAGCCGACATACCAGCCGCCCGAAGGGGTTTATTTACTAAATACCACAGGGATTTTTAAAATGAAGAATTCGATGAGGGACGGTGAACGGTGTACAATTATGATCAATTCTGGAAAGAAAATACATAAATGTTTCATATTTCGCGCACCTTGCACTCTCGTACTATCCTGGTATCTATTTTATTCGTGAGCTTTTGTACTTAAAAGATATTGGTGCGGAAAAAAAAAAAAAAGATTGGAATAGTTTTCAGAATCTGCACCCGGAAATATTGTAATCGTTGCAGATGTAAGGTAGTAAATATCGTTTTTGTTCAATCAATTAATTAATTGATTATATAAGTGCGATGACCGGTTGCTACGTAAATTCCTCCCGTTACTATCTTAGAGGTCACGTGACGACGCGTTCGTGGCTTGAGCAGATTTAAACACTAAGGCGCGCTATAAATAGTTTGGCTCCGCCCCTTGATTTCAGCTCAAATAAAAGAAGCATCCAATGTTGCGACCAACGGTCGGACCATAAGTGAAACGGTGTGCATGGAAGACCCAGCAAAAGTATTATTTTGGATCAAAAATTAGAAGATAGTGATGAGTCTTGTTGACTCTCATTCCCATAATTTAGCTTCTATGGATTTTATTTGGCACCAAAACATTGTTCGGCCATTCAAAGTGCGATCTACGGTCGACTATGCAGTCGTACAGTTTTCTTTTCAAAACTCGCGCCGTGTAAATTCGGCTTACATCCCCAAGCCCCTTATACACATCGGTTGGCTGAGCCTTCAGATTATTCTTATTGAAACTAGCGGCGTCATAGATACTGCATGCGCAATATTATCGTTAACGATGCCTCTAAGTAAGTGCGATTATCAGCCAGAATTTCATAACTCTAGTGGTTGTTTCTTAGCTGTCTCTGCTCCAAAAATATTTATTGTGGAATTTGTGCGTTATGGCGGACGGAAATAACCCATAACCCAAGAAAAAGCGTCCAACAGATCGAGGTATTCAGTTTTCTTTCAATAGAGAGCTTCCTCGAGGTCAAGAGAGCAGGCCTCTTGGCATCAAAGACAGCGTCAAAATGGCAAAAGGCCCGTTAAATCTAACAAAAGCGACCTGAAGTACACATTGTGTGGATCTGATGGAGGCTCTTCTGTTAGCCTTTAAGGAGAAAATGGAGAGGAAAGGACTGACATCCAGCCAACTGAGCTTATCATCAACTGGAAGCACAGCTAGTTCGGACCCCTCTCTTGTTTCGACACCATCTACCACACGGTTTTCTTTTCCTTCACAGTCTTCCACTATATCTGCGCGTATTTCTTTGCCTTTCTCTGATCCTGTTTCTCTAATTTCCCTTCCACATGCAGAACATACACCACAAAGAATGCAGATCACTGCGCCTTCAGCAGAGAACGACCCCATATAATTTATCTCTGCAGCGGGGGAGCTTTCGGAACTCTGTATTCTTTTTTTTGTAGCACTCTCTCCACCGCATGCTGTTATTATGGAAAACTTGACGTTTGCGATGTACAAATCTTTAATCGACAAAGTCATTTTGTGTCCGTAACAGTTTCATGTGTATGTGGAGATTCATTCAAGTGGCTCTCCTCCTCTATCATGGGAGGATCTCCTCCAAAGTACTATGTAAATTTGAGGTAAGTACCTTTTCGTTTTCAGCATGAAATTTTCTTAAATTCGCCCTCTCAATATTCTTGAGTTTTGTTGTAACTGGTCACTTATCTGCCTCTCTTTTTCACAGATTGATTCGTGGAGCATTGTTTTGTGGCGTCATAGAGACACAGTACACAAGTTTCTCTGAAGCAGCCAACATTGCGTGAGAGGGAGAAAAAACCTTTAACGCAGGTTAGCAATGTGCTTTCTCTAATGCTCCTAAAATCATGTTGTATTTCTTCTTGCAAGCAAATGGCTGTCAACAACAAGCCAAATGATGATCTCTCCACCAAAATACCTCAAATGGACTGAACAGTTTCTTATTTGGTTTCTCCCTTACCTGAGTTCTAAAATAACTTTTTTTTTAAATACTTCAACAGTCTTGAAAAAGCATTGTTATGCAACCATTGTGAATAGGGTTTGCAATGAGTCCATGTCTGCTGCCCAGGAAGAAGTGAAAAGCACCCCTTGTTATGTTGTAAATGGAGAGGTACAGGTTGATTTCAATTTTATTTTGTCTTTGGCCACATACTTATACACCAGTCTTAGAGTATGGGAGGTGCATGCATGAGTTTTGTTCAATTATTCCTTTTTGCAAGCCAGGATCTCTGCAAGCAGTCCGTTTGATGCATGAGATCTTGTAGACCTCTGCAAAGTTCTGCTGACTAGCACATCTAAGCATAGTACAATACCTAATATCAAATTGTAAACCCTGAGAAATTTGTGAGTACAGAAAGGGGTTCAATGTTATGTTTTGATTTCTACAATTTCTTCCTGTAGTATGTTATTACAGATGCAACGCATGATTTGAGTAGATCAGCGGCACACACGACGGTGTCAGTCCTTTCTTTCTCGTAAGATGCTTTTGAACTCTTTGTATGATATGTTGAACCTAGATACACTCAATGCTATTCCTAAAAATATTTTTATTTTTACTGCTTCTGATTAGAACCAAAAAAGTTTTAGGAGTCGTAAACTGGAGTAGGGCTAGTGAAACTTCAGCAGTGAGCCGTGAAGTCCCTATGACAAAAGAGCTGCTGACTTTCTAACAGATAACCAAGATATGATACATTAATGTTGCATCCTCGATAATATCCTACCATTGATGTAATATGAGTATGGAGGGCAGAAAATTCCTTTATAGTGTGACTAACGTAATTCTTTTTTTTTTTTTGTTTATTTATTTTTTACGTGTACTTCTGCATGAAGAACAGTCCACTCAGTGAGCAAGAATTTCAGGCTAACCTGCTGATTGTTGCTGACCATTATCAGGTAATTTGAATGACTGTTTATTGAGAGAATGCGTAGCAGTCATAAAGTACAAAGAGTTTTTCTCAGGTTACTCCTTCAAAAGAACGATTTCATGAAACCAAAATTATTATTATTAATTTTTGTTGTTATGAACACATTGTGTTATGTAATTCCAACAACACATAGCATAATTCATGAACTCAAAGATTACACAATTTTTTTGTAAAATTGGAAAACCAGAAGCATTATACTTATTATTATTGATACTGATCTATTAATTTGTTTTTCCCTAATTTTCTTTATTTATGACTCAGGGAAATCGTGTCAATTGCCATTAAGAGTCATGGTGCAAGTAGAATGGCTACCTAATGAGCAAAAGGTTTTAATTAAACCTGAAGCTGTAGCTGCATATAGGAAAGCCATTATGGGCACCTCAAGATATAGACATGCATATGATTACATGCGGGTAATTAATTGGCACATGCTACTGTATGTTTTTGTTTCTTTGCGTGAAAAAGTTTGCCTTTCCCAAATTAGTGATGTTCCAGTAAAGGCCTTGAAAGAGTTGCAAAAAACTCATGTTCCAGTTACAGAAAAAGCCACTCAAAATCTGTTAACTTCTGCAGTGTAGGAAAACGTACTGGACTGAATCTCTCCATTCAGTCATGCTCATTTATGCTGCTAAGTGGATCCATTATGGGGATGACACCTACAACATGTACATGGAACTAGTCATTCTTGACTGGGTAAAAGACTTATGCTGTTGTTAACTCTGCACAATTGCTTTGGCACTTTTCGAATGCTATGCTTACTCTTTCTTATTGACTTATTTCTCTTGCAGAGTGAAAACGTGAATAGAGAAGTGTAATGTCTCTGGAGATGTACTAACATGCCAGGCATCCGAATCGTCCAGCAGAGATCAGGGTGCTTACTGCAAAAACATTCAAATTCAGGGAATTAAACCATCTGGTCTACCTTTTTTAATCTAAATAACTGATGTCCATTCTGCTTACCAGTGATTCTGACTTCTTGCGATAACTTTAAATGGGAGCCCAAATGTCTTGTAAAAGATGTGAGGTAACCAGCAAAGAATAAATACAGCAACTGCTGGTACTAAGTAGTGAAACTTTCATGAGTATTAGGTATTACTCAAGGGATTTTCCATGCAGTTTTATTGATGTTTCCACCTCTTAATTTTCTTTTGACTGTATATGTTTCATGAACTTATTCAATTGTTATTTATAATTGCTCTCTTTTACATGGGCATTTGTATGAGAATCTGCTTATTTCCTTTTATGCCCCATGTAAGGAATGCCTGGAGGGTTAGGAAACCTTGACCTCACATCTTTTATAACACAACTGGGCATCTTTTCCCGCACTTCATTAGCTTAGTCTCCAAGTTTCACTTTTCTGACCTGGTAAACAGGGTCTTTCCAGAGCTCACACTTCTTTAGAGATCTCTAATAAGTCTTACAATCTTTACAACATCGCACGTGATTTTCTATGTGCGCGTCTCTATACTAAAGAGTTTTTTTGTAGTCGCTTATTTCACGTAGGATAAAGCTTCCCAACCTTTTTTTTTTAATATTGAGTGACAATGGCCTTTTACATCCATGGCAGAAGAAAGAAAAATCAGGCTTTTCGACTGACTGCTCCATGAAACGACTCGTCTAAGATAAGTATGCGATTAGATGGGGCATGGGATTTTTTGGCTGCGAATGCAAGCTACGAAACGTTTGACCACTTTCATAGATGGCTGCTGGATTAATATTCTTTTGTTTAAATTTAGATTAGCCTTTCTGGCCTCGCTTCAGGTAATGTACTATTCTTTTGAATTTTGTACTGGAGAATAAGGCCAGAAAGGCTAATTTAAATTTAAACAAAATAATATTAATCTAACAGCCATTAATGAAAGTGGTCTATGAGGGGCCAATTTCTTCAGGGAATTTCTGAGAGAGCCATTAATGATTATCAATATTCAGAAGATGTACTGAAACAGTCCGTGCCACTTAAATATATAAATCTTGTGTGTAAAACTCAAAGTTAATTTTTTTTAATACAGAAAAAGAAGTCTGGTTGCTACATAATGTTAAATGTCTTGGAGTTGACTTAAGGTTAACCATGCTCAGTTTCTCAGATGATAATGTTGACAAGTTTGTTAAAAGTTTAGACATTGGTCCTGTCACACAGATCCCAGGGGCATCAGGTGTTTCTCGCACAGTCACTGGCCTGGTGTTTATGATTATTGATTTGCACACAAGAGTTCCCCATCTTCCTTGTAAACTTGTCTGGTTCAATGAAAATGAAAATCATTTAATATTTCAGTTGTCAGATGATGGAGCTCCAGAAACAAATGAGCTGACAATGTCAATTGGAAGTATGGTGTGCTGGAACTTTGGTGATCAGGTGTAAGTGTAAAAGTGAAAGATCAAATAATGCATAACCTCTGGAAGCAGCTCACTGAAGAGATGAAAATGTTTGAAGGTAATGTTTTGACTGTTTGTGATAAAGGGTGCACTATTGAATTTCAGCCAGGAGCAGGCATGTCCTGACAGAGCTAGGCTGCCAATGAACTCAACCGGGCAGCTACATATCCTTCCCCAAATGCAAATGTTCATAAAGGAAACATGAACACTATGGGGGGGTAGTTTTAGAATGGGTAAAGATGATACCTGGAAACCTTACACTAATGAAATGAGAACCTCTAATACTGAAAAGGTAAACAATTTTCTTGCCTCTCTTCCCCCAAACCTTTCAGAAAAAGATTGAAATTCCAGAAAGTTACAGTTCACGGCTGAAAATGGCATCCGCCAGTTTGGTCTTCCTAGGATTGGGCATTTTCCAGACAGGTTAAGGCCAGAACCCATGCATTGTAAGATCAATGCCTGGCAACATTATATTGATCTCCTGTACTTAGCGGCAGTGGGAAGAGGAGAGTTTGAAAGTAATACTTGCAAAAGAGAAGTTTTCCTCATGTAAGGCATGCATCAGGTGGGGGGGGGGGGGTGAGGTGTGGACTGGCATACTTGGCTTCAAGAGTAAAAGAAAATTTTAGTGATAAAGCTAACAGGTATAACAAGTTACCAGTTAGGCTTATTGGCAATCAAGCCATTGCATTGGCTTGATATTACCATTGTTTAGTTGACACTTAAGAAAGTGAAGATGAAACAGAGGCATAAACAATCCAACGACTGGCTCTTAGCAAGATAGGTGAGTATCTGAGGAATGCAGGGGGACTTTTTAATAGAATAAAGACCAATTTTGCCCAGGTTGCAGTAGGTATTTTAACTTGATGTCTTTGCTTTTTTCATCCAGTTGAACGGAAGTTGCGTAAACACACAGGAGACGCTTTTAGAGATGTTGCAATGCGAAAGTTGCATAAACACGTGTAGGCTGGATCACGAGGTTTTAACAGGAAATGCGTGGGAGATGATGAAATTAGTTTTTGTGTGTGAGAGCAGAAATTAAGAGAGACGTTGTGAAAACAAGGAGAATAAAACAAGATTTTTAAGGACAATTTTTGAGTACGTGAGTTAGAGTGTACCCCATAAGTTTGGTACATTTGTGTGAATGTCACAACATGGACAGTTGGATATGCCATTCCCTATCATGCAAATTTGCTGTTTACAAGGTATAGGGTGGGTTATGGGATTGTCTCTTTGCAAGCTAAAGAGGCCAAACATTTTGTGGTGAGGGAGGATTTGACCTTAACTAACCGGTCAAATGTAAGCACCACCACTGGTAAATGGTGGCAAGTAATGCGAGGCAATTATGTTTACTCATTTTACCTCCCAGAACATCAACCAATGCCCTCTTCTTATATCTCACACTACGAATGACGTTCTCACCACACTGTTACCAACCAAATGTTTGCAATTGTGGTGGAAATAAAGAAAATGATTTGCTCAGCTGTCAAGTTTGTTTGTCTAGTATTGACCTGGTGACTTGTGTAAGCAGCAGAGGTGCGACAGAATCAGTGTTGTGTGCACTAAAACCCATTGTCTGTAAACAGTGCAATACTCGCTTTGCTGATAACTTATCACTGTGGTCTCATCTAAAGTTCTGCAATGCCACTGAGGAAAGAAGTATAGCTATGAATCCAAGTTTGATGACAGTACCTGGTTTAAAGGAAGCTTTACATAGTAGAGGATTAAGCACTGCAGTTAATAAGGAGATTCTAGTTAAGCGCCTTGAAGGTGCATTGGCTTGGGAAGGGTAGTTGAATTATTTTTTTATAAACAGTTTAAATCTCTCAAAATATTGGATGTGAAGTGATTGTTTTTGGTCAAGTTGGTGCACAATAAGGCACTTACTATGAGAATGATAACTAAGCTCTCAACAAATTCTGTGTACCAGTAATGTGAGTAATATGCCTACTTAATAAGAAAAATATTTTAAAATTGGTGCAAAATTGTTTAAATTAGCTATGTTTGCTAGACAGGTTAAACCTGTCGGAATGCAAAAGTACTGTTGTCACTGATATCACTTGGTTTGCACTGATATAATTATTACATAGAAAACTTTACAAACCCATTTTTTTTTTTAACTGACTTCCATTTTAGTGGCAGGGTTTCCGCTCTATTGTATTTATGGAATTTTGTACATAAAGGTTTGACGACTAAACCCTTTACATGCTAACAACAGTATGAATATTCTCCATACTGTTCTCAATACATTTTCAAGGTGCTGACAAGGAGAATTTGTTTAACAATCAAGAGCTTCTTTATTTAGTTATCATTTCCTTTATTCTTGTGACTTTGTTTAATTTGGGGTTAATATTGGATTTGATAATAAAAATTAACGGTAAAAAACTACGACGTTTCGAAGTCTGCATGACCTCATTATCAAGTAAAATGTTAAAACTGATGTAAAATTGTAGCTCAGAGATTATATACAAATAAAATGTGATAAATTCATTAGAATAATGAGCGTTGATTGTTATTGGTGTTTAGCATGTCAGATCGTGCAGTATATGTTTAAATAAATACTTTTGCACGTATTGAGTCAGACTGCGTGTTTAGCTTTGGTTTTTGTTCGCGAATGAATAACATTTCGTGAATTAGGCAGTCCATTTTCCCGCGGCATTTCTTGAGAACGGAAAACATTTCTTCTAGGCTAGTGGACGCTACACTGTGGGCTTCTTTCAGATGCTTGCCAATGACAGAGGCTTTATGTTCTTCTATGCGTTGATGAAGATGGCGTGTGGTATAACCGATATAATCCGCATCGCACAAATCACATTTAAAAGTGTAAACAACGCATTGGTGGTTAATTAAAGCGGGCTTCTCTTCTTGTATCTTGAGCTTTCCCTCGATCTTACGACTCGTGAAAACTGGTTGTAGGTCAGTTCCGATTTTCCGGCCAAGATCTTTCAGCTGATGTCTTACTGTGTCGGCCGATTTTTGGTCTTTAAATGGTAAAGTTATTCTGACAGGTTTTTGTGTAGCCGCGTCAAGTTCAGTTGGGGTTTCGTGACGGCTTTGGATCGTAGAATTCGTGTACCAGTCGATAGCTGAGTTGATGAGTTTCACTGGGTACTTAAGCTTAGTAAACATCCGCTTGAGATGCTGGCATTCCTTCGTAAAAGATTCTTTCGTTGATGACAGGCGGTAAGCTCGGTTCAGCATTGTATTCAGCAGAGATCTTTTGTAACGCTGATCGACATGGCTCTGGTAATGTAAGAGCAGTCCTGTATCAGTTGGTTTATGATATACGCTTGTTGTCAGGTGGCAACCGTTTTTCTCAATCATAATACCGAGGAATGGAAGCTTGTTGTTTTCAGCAATTTCCATTGTGAACTGTATGGCAGGATGGCATTCGTTCAATGTTGAAAGGAAAGCTGTTGCGGCTTGAATATTTGGCATCGTGGCTAATGTGTCATCGACGTACCTTTTGTAGAAACTTGGTAACTTGTTGTTGCGATCCAGTTGTTCTTCAATGGAGCACAGGAAAACGTTTGCCATAAGGGGTCCCAGGGGCGAGCCCATGGCCACACCGTCCACCTGCTCATAAAGTTGACCGTCGAACTTAAATAGCTGATCTTTGGTTGCTATTCTTAAAAGTTCGGTAAGACCTGTCTTTGTGAGGTTGAGACCATGCGTTTCATTAAACCAGTTGTTTTTAAAGGCTTTTTCAGCGATGATCTCAATAGCCTCGTCGAGTGGCACGTTGGTAAATAAAGCACATACGTCATACGACACGAGAATGTCATTCGGGTTGAGTGGTGTTTCCCTTATCACTTCGGCGAAGGAGAAGATATCACAGATAGTGTGCTGATGAACTTCGTTGTGTCTTTGATGGAAGCATCACTTAGTAGACGGATGTACTCTGTCTTGCCCATTACTACTACGCCAGATCCTTTGTCGGGTTTTGTAATGACAATGTCTTCCCTTCGTCTAAGTTGATTTATGGCTTGTTGCAGTGCTTTGGGTGGTCTTGGGCCTCTCCTTTGAATATAATTCAGGGCAGTCGAGCGAAGAGTCGCGGCGGCTAATTCTTTTTGGTCCTCCGGTAATGTGGGTTCAAGTCGCCAGTAAGCTTTTTCAAAGCTGGCTTTTACATCACGAGCTGGCACAGGTTGAGCGATGGAGAATTTCAAACCACGGCAGAGAACTAACTTTTCAAAGAATGACAGTCGGTACGATGAGATGTTTGTAATGTGTGCGTCAACGTCAAATTCCTTGTTAATTAACCTTGCAATCTTGCTCGTGTGGTTGGTCATTACGTCTTCGTAAAATTTCTTTCGAAGATCTGTCATAACGCGTAAGGTAAGCATGTACTGTAGCGGTGAACATTGTTGGCGGATTTCGTCATAGATGGTGTTCATTTCCATCTTTAACATAGCATTCTGTTTCACTTTTGATCTTAGCTCCTCGGCGATGACAATTGTTGAGAACGCTTTCGATGATTGTTGCCAGTTCTTCGACTTCGTCTGGTCGACTTTGGCGAAGGTTGGTGTAAGATCTACATTCTGGCAAAGGCGAAGAAATTCAATGGCTCCATCACATTTGATTTGCTTACTGCTTAACTGTTCAAGACGCCTGAACAAGTGCAGTCGATTCTCCCGTTTTAGAATTCTAATCAGAGAATGTTTAGAAATACATTTGATAATAAAATCGAGGGAATAACATTTCGTAAGATCGAGGGAAAGCTCAAGATACAAGAAGAGAAGCCCGCTTTAATTAACCACCAATGCGTTGTTTACACTTTTAAATGTGATTCGTGCGATGCGGATTATATCGGTTATACCACACGCCATCTTCATCAACGCATAGAAGAACATAAAGCCTCTGTCATTGGCAAGCATCTGAAAGAAGCCCACAGTGTAGCGTCCACTAGCCTAGAAGAAATGTTTTCCGTTCTCAAGAAATGCCGCGGGAAAATGGACTGCCTAATTCACGAAATGTTATTCATTCGCGAACAAAAACCAAAGCTAAACACGCAGTCTGACTCAATACGTGCAAAAGTATTTATTTAAACATATACTGCACGATCTGACATGCTAAACACCAATAACAATCAACGCTCATTATTCTAATGAAGTTATCACATTTTATTTGTATATAATCTCTGAGCTACAATTTTACATCAGTTTTAACATTTTACTTGATAATGAGGTCATGCAGACTTCGAAACGTCGTAGTTTTTTACCGTTAATTTTTATTATCAAATGTATTTCTAAACATTCTCTGGTTAATATTGTAAGAAGAAATTAGATGCTGGTCACTGTTAGGAGTCAAAGGGTTAATAACTAATCACTCAGGATTTTGCTTGTTATGTTGACACAATGCATTTGTTTTAGTAATGGATTTGTCTTAAAAAAAGTTACAAAAGTTTGCAGCTTGATAGTTTTAAGAGCAGGATGAAGTATACATAGATAAATGAAATTGCATTTAAAAGGAATAATTCTCTATACTCATTTATGATTTTGTAGAGATCGTTGAAGTCAGACCACAGCTGAATTACAACATCTTTCGTTTCAGGGAAGAGGATATCTTTTTGTTGCAGTTATGCTGGCAGAAAGTCCATAAGCTTTTCTTTATCTGATCCAATTAAACTTGTCCAGTCATAAGATCCACTTCCTTTCCCATCTGCATTCTTCTTTTCCCAGATGGAGAAAGGAATTCCAATATTATTTATAGCCTCGACAAGGGACTCTAGGTACACACCTTTCTTCTCTCCCCTTCCCTTTCTGAGGTCACCATTGCTGTCCCTTTCCATAACTTCAGTCATTAAGTTTTCAAGTAGGAGGTCTGTTATTCTCATCATCAGGTGGAGTTCATCCAAAATGACATGGTCTAGTTCGATATTTAAAAGGGGCTGGTTTATAACAAAATTTCCGAAGGAGTAGCATAGATTTAATATTGGACAGAGTCCTTTTCATTTCTGTAGAGAGGTAGTACTCGACTGGTTTTTCAGTGTTCCATCTATCCAACTTGTGAATAAGTCATCAAAGACAAGCATAAGTAGATGTGGCACCACTAAGACCCATGGCCATTAGAAGAAACTTATAATCTCCCAGAAAC
The DNA here is from genome assembly GCF_964205215.1 of Stylophora pistillata. NCBI lineage: Eukaryota > Metazoa > Cnidaria > Anthozoa > Scleractinia > Pocilloporidae > Stylophora > Stylophora pistillata. The sequence goes on from NC_142520.1 coordinate 20,870,381, forward strand.
ATTTCAATTTTCACTCCTCTTCCATCAACCTCAATTGAGCCAGCTTCCAAAGTAGCGTTGATTTCATCGATGGCTGATCTGAAAGAGTTTACCGTGGTTTCATACTTTTCTGGGCCATTGACAATTGCTATGGTTCTGTTGCCTTTAGAGGACATCACCTTTTCACCAGTTTGAAGAAGACAGAAGGAGAGGATCATGAAATTAGTGCTCTTGGACATTTTTGCCCCATCACCACTGATCTTGACTTTCACAGGTTCATTTAAGTCATAATGTGGATCTTTTTTTAAAAGTTCTCTCACATGTTCAATCAGTGTCTCAGAGAAAGATATCTGGGCACCTGGGTACTGGCCTGGAACAGGTTGAATTGTGCAAATCTTGGAGCTCATCACACATCATTGTAAGTTCGTGATAAAGTTCATCACTTACACAGAATTTATCTAAGAGAAAGAGGACTTGTTCCAGTTTTTCATCTTCCTCATCTGTAATGCTGGTTGGTGTGAGTGTGGGTACGGCAGACTTTTTACTGTCAAAATGAAGCGTATATGGTGTGCCATGTTTGGCATCCGCACCTTTGAGGCAACTCAATTCCAATCCATATGACTTCATGAACCAGAGTGCCACTTCTGCTCTACTTTTTAGTGCTTTTAGTTGCCTGGACTTCTGCCTTTGGCAAAGATCACCCAGCTTCTTCCCAGTGCACCCTACCTCCCCCAGCCTCTCCTCGAGCTTATTTATGTGCTGAAACAACTCATCGTTTTGTCCTCTTAATTGAGCTATTTCCTCATCTTTTTCCTTCAGGTGTTCGTCCGTTTCTTTCAGAGCTTCATTTATTTCTCTCACTAGTTCTTTCTTTTGATCTTCCAGGTCTTCATTTTTTCCTTCTACTCCTGAATGTCTTGTATTGAGCCTATAAGTTCTTCTTCAACACCTTTGAGTGATACAAGTTCATGTTCAAAACTGCTAACTTTAAGACTTTTTTGATCGAGTTGATTCCTTCCTCGACTATTCTTAGCATTTCTGTACTTGCTTCTCACTGACCCGGCTTGTTTTGACAAGTTGTTATTGATTCGTTGCCCTGACTCTTGGTTTATTCGAGCGCAATGCCCGAGGATCAAATCATTAACAAGAGTGATGTAGTTACGAGTGTTCACTTCAGGATCGCTCTTGTCAACGTTGTCATGCCATTCTTTTAGGAGAAAATACGGTATTTCGACTGACAAGGCAATCTGAGATTCGTCACCATCCTCTCGGCTGCGATATTATTTTTTGCTGGGCTGCTAATTCGAAGATTGGCAGCAGCTTTTTGTTGCTCACGATCGCTTAATAAATCATACATGGTTTGAACTTAAAACAAGTAAATAAATGCGCTGCAGATGCTATAGCGATGTCGTAATATTTAAATATTAATTTCCAAGCAGAAATACAATCACGCACGCGACCCACGTGCGAACGGACTGAGATGGGAGCTTGGGTATTGTAAATAGTGGACTGCTGTTTTTAAGACCAGCGTACTTCCACATGAAAATGCCTCGCTATCGCTATATTCCTAAAATGGCTTCCAAAACAACGAAGGAAAAGTGCCGATACGGCGGACGTTTTCTATATTTTTTGCATTGTTATGACGCGTCTCTTCTTAGGGACATGTTGCATAAATAACTGGATTATCACTCTTCTTATGCGTTGATTTGTCCGAACTATTTAGTCGATCTACAGGAAATTTCTGGTGGTTATTGAAAGTTTGTTCTTAGACGATGACGTGGAGAGCAATGGAAAATGAATTCATTCAAGCTTTGATGTCCAAATTTGAACATGCCTCAGGTAATATTTGACGACATTTGAGAACTTATGAGACATTTTGGGTCTCTTTTAGGTCAAATCTTGAATCATCATTTGTCCGAACGTTTCTTTTAAAAATCAACCACTGGACAATATTTTAGTATCACAAGGATGTCCTCTTTGTTTTAGGAGCAATGGAAGATGGTCATCTTCTTTTACAGGTCAGCAATTCGGATATATATTTTTTATCCTATACATTTCTTTGTAATCGTTTCTCCGCCATCTTTAAAGGCTTGGTGAGGTGAAATATGATCGATCGATGTCTCCGATTTCTGGTAATGATGTAAAAGTTTGTTTTAAATGATGCTATTTTATTACTTTCTTTGTATTTATATCCGAAGTTATAACCTCAAATTTCTAAAAAAAAAAAAGAGCTTCTTCCTGTTCAATGTTGTACACTTTTCTCATCCACTAAATCTTTCTATCAGATTTAAAAAACAATCTTCAACTAAAAGACTTTGAAAAAGGACAAAGTGGAAACAACACACCAGACCCCCATTGCACGCTAATTCTAGAGCATCCCTTAATCCAGTTTAACAGAAATATAAACAACAGTAAACAGTCAAATTGAAGTACGGTTATAAGAAACCGGATGTCTCTATAAAGGCCTTAAAGAATCCGTGGGGGTTCGTGAGTTATCTAACAGCGTCGAGTAGTTTGTGATAATGTGCAGAGATATGAGGTGTTCACCACTGGTATTTTGTTACTTCATTGAGCTGAAGAAACGCGGTTCGTGGTTCCAAAGTCTTGAACATCTTTTTCAGATCAACAAAATTTGTAAATTTCGCGTATACCGTGATAATGTTTTATAGACGCTTGGAGAGAAGTTCAGAGAAATGACACATTTTCAATTAGTCGTTTACACCTTTTGCACTGTAAGTTTAAATGACTGGCTCATTTAAACTGGGTTTTCACTATAGGTGTCACTAAGCTGTTTTTTCTTTTTGGTTTTTCATTCATTCTTCGTGCAAAGAAGTATAAACACAAGAAGAATGAAACACAGCCTTGAACACTGAACTACATAGAATATTCTTGACTTGATAGCGAGAATATTTAAAGAAGAGGGAAGGGTCTAACGGTAAATTTGACCCTAGAATGATCCCTCAACAAATTCCCTGACATTTTTTTCTTCGATAATCCATTTTTGCGAACGAATACAATGCATGTTTAAGAGGAAATTTCTTAGTCTGTGTTTTAGTGCAGCTTTATTGGGACATGACCAATGATATGCATGAAACATGCAATATAATATAACCCACGCACTTAAATGTCTGTTTTGAGGGTGGGATTTGACTTGTTCCTCTTATACACCAATATTTAGAAAGACTCCAAACTTACAGCACTTCCAGGTGGGTATTGTTACTGAAAATGCCTGATGGTAATTTCTTCAACTGGTTGTTGCTCAGGGACCTGTCAAAATTTAGTAAATGTAGTGTCAATTACATAGTACTTGACAACAAAGTTCAATCAGAGTAAATGTGCTTCAAGCTATTCCTGATGTAATGACACGAGGGTCTAAACCATACACTTCGTTATCAAACCAATGTTGTCATTGATCTGATATCTCCAGTTTAGTCTGACATCTCAAGGCAGGATAACAAGAGAGGATAACAAACTATAATCTGGGACATTATTAATTGAGACAAATTTGAACTTTTTTAGCTCTGAAAACAACTTGATTCTTTACAAATGCTTTTTCACCCTCCTCCTATTACCCATTGTTGTACTACACAAGGCTTGACATTACACACTGTCATGTATTGTAGTCCTCATAATAATCCAAGCAACAGTGAGTAGGGGATAAGGAGTGAGTAAATTAACAGCAATGGTTTGGAGCGGGAAATATTGGAATAGTCATATTATGAAAATAGTTTGTTGAAGATTACATACAACGTTTTTTGTTGCACATGCACAGATTCATATGGTACGATCGGGCTTATTTTCGCAAGACAGAGACAGGGAATAAAATTTGTATCTCTGCTGAGGATTAATCAGCTGAAGCTTTTAAAAATCAAAAGAAACCTGACATAGTAGTCTTGCATTCAAGCTGTATTTGACAAACTTTGCATATTTTATGATTAATAATGTCCACTCTTAAGGGTGGATAAGTGGGATTATTTGCACACAGATTTGTCTAAATCGGAATAAGCAGAAAGTTTGAAAGTTTTAGATAAGGCTTCTATTATATTCTATTCTATCCTATTCTTTCCACTATTTGTTTTAAACAACTTTCTTGAACTTTACACGTAAATCTTAACAAAATACTTCTTGTTCAATATTGAACACCTTTTTAATACGTTGAATCTTCCTACTGTCCCACGCAAGATGAAAACTTAAAATTGAAAGGCTTACAAAACGATTATAAAAGCTGACGTTTCGAGCGTTAGCCCTCCGACGAAGGGCTAACGCTCGAAACGTCACCTTTTGGAATCGTTACGGTGGCCAATTTACCACTTCAACTTTGTTGATATATCCAAGTTATATCAGTCTGATAGTTGCCCCTTGGAAATTTGATGTTCTTAAAACTAGCATATTTGTTTTAAGAACATCAAATTTCCGCGAGGCAACTATCAGCCGATAGTTCCTCGACAGAAACACTCTATTGTTTAAATATATTTCGTTACAATATCTCTGAAGCGTTATTGATTTGCGTAATTTATATTTTATTGCAGTAAATGGTTTGCGTAATTCATGGCAATTAATTTATTGCAGTAAATAGTTTGCGTAATTTATTTTTTATTGCAGTAAACTGGGTAAGTAACATTTCTTCTCGTTCCTTAGACAAGACTGAAACTCAGGTACTATCATACGGACTAAAACACTCAGTAACACCTAAACGCATACCGACCGAGGCTATTGTATCTAGTGTTGAGGCGGCCCTGTCTCGGCAACGAGAGCTATCTGAGCCGACCAAGGATAACATCAGAAGCAGAATTGCCTCCGCTATACAATGAACGTCACTAAATGACAGCAACTTGAATAAAGACGAACAACGCGCACTGAAACGACTGAGAAACGACGAGAACATAGTCATCCTACCAGCCGACAAAGGACGAGTTACTGTTGTTATGGACAAAACTGACTATCACGACAAAATGGACGCACTAGTTAACGACAAACGAACCTACGAAGAACTCAAACGTGACCCAACTTCTGCACTTCAACGTAAACTCAACAGTAAACCACTGACACTCAAGAAAATGAACGCCTTTGACACACAACGGTACTATCGACTGAGGTGCTCGGTACCACAGCCACCGGAATTCTACGGTTTGCCGAAACTACACAAACTTGGTTTCCCGATGCGACCTATTGTTTCTTTCTGTGGCTCTCCCACATACCAACTATCCAAGTACCTGACGACAATACTACAACCGCTAACCGACAAATCCAGACATAAACTACAATCCACTGAAGACTTCATTTACGCTACCAAGACTGTTCAGATACCTGACGACTACAAAGTAGTGTCATTTGATGTGAAATCACTGTTCACAAGTATTCCACTTCAATTGGCATTACAATGCACTGAGACTGCAATCTGACAATCTACCGACCCACTACCGCTACCGACAGACGACATTATGGACTTGCTAAAGATTTGCCTAACGTCTACTTACTTTCAGTACAACGCTAAACACTACAAACAGTTACACGGCACTGCCATGGGGTCTCCAGTTTCTGTTGTTATAGCAGAAATTGTGATGCAGAACATCGAGGAACGCGCCCTTTCGACTTGCCGACAAACGATACCGCTTTGGTTACGTTACGTTGACGACACCTTCACCGCTGTTCGACACGACGAAATTGACGCATTCCACCGCCACCTTAATGAACAAAACACTGACATACAGTTTACCAGAGAGGTCGAAGAAAATGGCAAACTTCCTTTTCTAGACTGCCTGGTAAGCCACAACGACAACTCATTACGGACGACAGTTTACAGGAAACCGACATACACCGACAGATTACTAGACGAGTCATCCTACAACCCTACATCACACAAAGCCACAACTATCAGAACTCTAACACGACGCGCACAACTAGTATGCGACTCGACAGACAGCCTATCCGACGAGAACAAATACCTTCACCGTGTTTTTACGAAGAACAACTACTACAACGACTTCATCCGACGAAACACACACGGACCCACTACCACTACCGAAACAAACGACACCGCAACCCTTACGACTACAGCAACCATATCGTACATAAAAGGCATGTCTGAAAACATCTTGCGCATCTTACTACCCTTCAATATCCGCATCGCCCACAAACCCATTACCACACCACGTCAGTCACTAACCAACGTTAAAGACAAAGACGAACCGAGGAACAGACAGGGAACGATTTATAAGATCAATTGTTCCGACTGCCAAGCCTTCTACATCGGTGAGACTGGCAGAAACCTCACAACAAGACTGACTAAACACAGACGGGCGACGAGGAAAGGTGATCTCAGCAATCATATTGCTGAGCACCATCGACTTACCAACCACAACATTGACTGGGACTCTGCGCAATGCCTAACCTACAGCACTGACTATTTTCAACGACTGACTCTGGAAAGCTGGTTTACTAACTTAGAACAGACTCCCCTAAACAGATGTCAACAACTATCCGCTCCATATAAACGACTCATTCACGACATAAACATCACAAACGACCGAAAAAGAACGACCTAACTTTACCGACAGATCGAAACATAACAATCACGACCGACTTACGTCACTCGAGTCTTACAGCCAATAACATCACGGCAAAACCAACCGATCATTTCACACGAACTGAAATAAGAACATTCTACTGACAACAATCATTCACTTGACTCTGATGATGACTTCCGCACAGGTTGTCGAAACGTTAGTCACTTCGCAAGACTACACTCACCCGGACGATCAGACTACACCTTATTTTTTATTGGTAGAGATATTGGGCTACAGCCCCTTTCCTTTCAACCTTCCGCCCGTGCCCCCTACAAAATACTTTAAATTCACAGCAAAAAAAAAGATTGTCATTCATTTTATGTCTTGTCGTGGTAACCCGTAAAGCTTTTACCGCGAAAGGACGCTAGGGAGTTCACGCCGGCAGAATCAAGCGGAAGTGGACGAGTTTCCTCCTCCCTAGGATGGAAGAAATAACCCTCCAGTGGCTACGAAACTTTCCTTCCCACCTCCTTCCTTCTCTCCTAAAACTCGAAGGGTAACTAGGCTAAGAACCTGTGGATTGGGTCGATATACATATATCATAACGATTGTCTGATTGACGACTACAAAGTGTTGCCTTATCTATCAATATTTTATTTTAAACAATAGTACATTTTTTTTAACTTTGGTGAATATGTCTGATCATTTCAGTGTAGTAACTGTTACAACTATCTCTTCAACACTTTTGGTTTCCCTGTGCATTGTCCTTTTAAATTACCTGCAAGATTAGAATTAGGAGGAATAGACTTCATTTTTGACTTACAGAAATCTTAGGTTGGTATTGTTCATGAATATCTCTTTTGGTAAGTCCTCCAACCGGTTGTTGTCCAAGTACCTGTCAACAAATGATGGCAGTTAGTTTGTGTAACGAGCGTTCAGCTGCATTGCTGATATAAATGCATTATTGTTATCATCAATACCTTCAAGTGGTGTTTGGGTAAGAAGCAAAGCTACTGACACTGAAAGAGATTCATATTTGAGCCAAGCGTGTCCAATGCATGATTACATTTCGTGGATCGCGCGTAGCCGATATATCAGACATCTATCCATGTAACATGTATTAGCCATTGGCCAATCCTATTTTGGGGAGTCCACTGAGCGTTCGTGCTTTCTTTGGTGGCATTTCCTTTACCATTAAGAAATAGACTGAGGACACATTCATTTTGTCAAGGAGCATTTGAAATAGCGTATCAATTTTTCGTAAAAAGGAACTGCGCAGTAATGCAAAATTAAAAGTTTGACCCTGTGGAAAGTAAGCTTTTTCTTTGCCATCATGAAATGTAAGGAGAGATGATTTTTTCGCAATTTTGGCAATTAATTTACAAATGTCTTTCACATGATTTCATGATGATATTTTGGCTAATTTACGGTTAACAGATACATATTATTTTTATTGTCGGCATAGGAATCAACTGATTCGCATAATTGAGTTGCAAAGCACGAAATAAGAACCTAAGCCTTCGATCTTTCTTTTGGAAGTACGGAATGTGTATTTTTTTTCTTTTTTCCGCGAGCTTTGAAAATCGTGATGAATCTATTACAGTCAATCTCAAGTCTCTGCATCTACGATGATTTCCTTGCTCTATTCGGCTACGTTTATAGTATTTTCGACAATTTGAATATTTTCCTAAATGTCATCTCTCGAACCTTACTAAGGCGTAAATCTTCAGAAATGATATTTACTTTCTTAGCACACCGCACCAAGAGATGATAAACTGAGAAAACTTATCCCCGTGACCCATGATGTATTTGAAATGTCGCGCCATGCTGGTAAGTTGAAATGTCGCGCCATGCTGGTAAGTTGAAATGTCGCGCCATGCTGGTAAGTTATTCTTATTTATACGTCCATGATAGCGCGGTGAACGATCTCGCTATAATCTTTCGTTGCGGTTTTCGGTGTTTTAAAAACTGTAACTGAGCACTGTGATAACAAATTTAAAAATGCTTGTCTCACCGTTCGAATAATTATTCATTATTGACCAAATCTGTTCGTTCAAGATGGCTGGATATTGTCCTCGTCCTTTTTTAACTTTTGCGTTTTTGTGGACCGAGACAAAATTGAAATCCATAAAAACGCGAAAAAAAAAAATAAAATAAGGCCAATATCCAGCCATCTTGACCGCACAGATTTGGTCAATAACGAATTTGTTAAGTTGCAAAAAATGTTCGATATAATAAGAATAAGCAATGTCGTGTTTATTTCGAGAGCCGGAAAAGAAATCAAACAGTGTTTGTATCGCAATAAACCCATGAGAGTCGTTTAATGTTTTCTTTCTTCTTCACCTTTTTTGCACTCTCCAAGGTCGTCATTGTGAAAAAAAATTCATGAACTTTGTAGGTCCACTCCACGCAATCCTTTTCTTGAGCTGGACCATGGCAGGTGTAGACAATCTCTTTTGTTTTTAAATTTCAAATTCCGTATTCATGCATGGTGCATGTGATTTTAAAAATTAACCAATTACTTTAAGAGGTAGACATTGGGGTTTGCGGTATTGCGGTGTTGCGGTGTTGCGGTCTTGACCCTTTTTTAATGCTGTATTGCTGAGAAGAACAACTCACATTTCGGTTTTGCGGTGATCTCAAAGCTTACGATGTTCAATGTTTTTAATTTTAGATTCACGGTGTTAGGTAAAATAGAACATTTCCAGTGTTGCAATTTATTCTTCATTAGATTTTGACCCATAGTTAATTGTCGAACAAAACGGGATAATCTTTAACAAACGTTAATCGTCGGCTGATTAACCCCCGGGTTGTGTTCGTTAATATTTTACTTGACCTCTGGACCACTACAACACGCATGGCCACCAAAAGAGCAGCACGTGGTAACGATGAGTGAGACCGGATCAGGTAAAACCTGTGACTACATCATAGTGTCGGCGTGTTAATGACATCCCTTGCGGAGATGGGAGTTGTGAATACCGCAAACAGAATAGAGTCTATTTTGTTTGCGGTCTGGTGGTATTAAGAGCCCCACATTAAAATTAAAAACTGACGTGGACGTTTGCCGTGTTTCTTGATTATTGTTATTGTTGTTGTTTTTTTTTTATCACTGTTATTACGGAGTTGGTTTGGTTTCTTTTTCTCCTTTTGGCTTTTCGTTTACGCCAATTTGTTATCCCTTAATTTAGAACTTTAAGAGGTCTTCTGGATTTTTATTGAAGCCAAATGAACTGGTTACTTTACTAGTCGGGTATTTGTCTCTTGATGGTTTGGTTGGATTGACGCCTCCGTCTTCAGTCAGTGCTTTTTAGATAGATAATTATAGTTAAAGTTTTAATTCAAGATAAGACCCCCTGTAATCAAGTTCCTTTTTGAAATAAAAGAGAAGAGTAGACCGTAATTCTCGATAAAGTAGTCAAGACCCGTGGGCAACAGTAAGCAATAACTTAGTTTATGATTATGTCACATAGCTGTGATTCAAAGCGACACTTTAAGTTTCTTTTGGTTCCTTTAATTGTCACGTGTTCTTTTCCAAAATTGAGACTATTTTTAAATCTATGTGTAGTGTAGTCTGGAAAAAGCCGGAATTCCGCCGGAATATTTCAACGTAAATTTTTTGAATTCAAAACGACTCCGATGATTTTCCAAAGAGTATACGAGATTCGAATATACTCCGATGATTATCACGAAGATTATTCGATGATTTCCGAAATTACCCAGAGAGCCCTGAATTTTTGAAGGCTTGTTTTTTCAATTCTGCTCTTTTCTTTTTTCAAGATTTTTCCGGAGAGTGTACGAGCTCCGAATATATACTCCGAGGATTAACCGAAAAACTATCCGAGGGTCTCCGAAGTTACCCGGAGGTCCTCGAGGAACAATCGAGCCCCAGGCTTCATTTGTTTTTTATCGACTTTTTTTATTACATCTTTTGTTTATTTTTAATTATTAACTTATCTATTTTTTAACGGCCGTGAAACTAAACAGTAAACAGCAAATCATTAATCAAATTATAGTTTAACATGGTTAGCGTCCCTTTAATCGCATCTCGATTATTCATTAAAAGGGTACAAAGAAAATATAGCAATGCCCTAGTCAGTCTGCCATTTACAGAATTTCAATTCCGGGAAAGCACTGCTTAACGAAGCGATAAGCTCTTCCGTTAGAGACATAGAGACAGGCCTCCCTTATTCCTCCTCGACAGACCTAGCAGGTTTTCCAGCTTACCTCTCCGAAGAGCGTACGGGCTCCGAATAAACTTGAAGATTAACCAAAGATTTTCTGAAGGTTTTTGAAGTTACCCGAACATCCCTGAAGTTTTCAAGGCCAGTCTTTAATTTAAAACAATTCCGAAGATTTTCCGAGTGGTTTACGAGCTGTGCACATACTCCGAAGTTACTCGAGGATCCGGCCTGAGGAATAATGGAACCCCCATGAACATGGTCGAACACCTATGAGGAATTAAGAAAACGCTGAAGAATCTATTTTTATGTTAGTTACACGGAATTTTTTATAGTGAATTTTGTCTTAGCCACGTGAAAAGTGCTTGGATATTGGGTAAATTCAAATCAGTTTGTTACCGGTTGGACAGTTAACCACCCGATATCCCACTCCTTTTTCCTCGTCCGAAGAACAAAGAAAGATCGAAAACGCAGGCCTTGTGAAGACTTGGAATGCAGTAAAATACGTTAGTGACGCCATTGTCTAAAAATTGATCGCGAAATTATTTTTTTGAGTTCAACTTGAATTAATAACTTGAATTTTGAAAAAAAATATCAAATCTACAGCCACAGCATCAGACTTTTTCCCTGACCAGCAAGGTGTCTCACGTGGCTACAGCAATGGGAGGTGCTGGCCAAAATCATCCTTTTGGATACCCAGGGCCGTTACCAAGTCATTTAGGACATCTATGTTTAGCCAAAGGCTGTCGCCGGCGATGTCTTCTACCGGCAGCAGCATTCGTTTAGCGGTATGCGTCCACTCCAACCATCCATGCCCTAAGGTTTTCCTTTACTGCCGAAACCCATCATTTCTGAATCTTCTAATCCTTTCTTCTAAATGAAGCTAAAAGGAAATATCTCAAAATGTAACGGATGTGAAGGAAACTTTCAAAAAGACTCTCAACCTGTTGATAGCATGCCAGTCATAGGACGTTTAGAGGTGGACTGGTATCCAAGTCTCTACTTAGATGGCACAAAGTGCTGGAAGTTAGCAAGAGCACAAAGAAGATACTACCATATTAACACAGCTTGTCTGTGCATTCGTCGTTCCTGTTTCCATACAGGCCACTTGCAAGGACAGTTGAGGAGAACTGTGGGAGGCCTGTCTCTAACGGAAGACCTTGTCGCTTTCGTTAAGTAGTGCTTTCTCGGAATTATAATTGAATAAATGGTAGACTGACTAAGGCATTGCAATATTTTCTTTGCACCCTTTTAATGAATAATCAAGATCCGATTAAGGGGACGCTGACCATGTTAACCTATAATTTGACGAATAATTTGCTGTTCATTATTTATTTTCACGGCCGTTAAAAGATAGATAAGTTAATAATTAAAATTAGAACATAGCTAGCAGAACCGCGCAATGAAATTCAATATTTGTAAGCGTGCTCAAAATCCCGATAGTGCACGCTGACAGCGTCAGCAAATCGCTTCGCCAGAAATTTTTTTTTCGCGCGAGCGGCCGATTGTTAGCGCGGGAAAAATAATATATTTCGCGACAATAATGGATACAAACAGAAACTCGGCCTGCTAGTCCGAAAACGAAGACAATGTTTCGACCTTTTCCCTTGGGCTAGAGTTCTTAAATGAGGCAGAAAAAGAGAAAAACAAAGGAAAAGGGCACTCGGCATCAGCGCCGTCACGATTCGCTTCAACTGATATTGTTGTCCATTTTTCCCGTCGGATTTGATGCATAATTCTACCGGCTATGTTCTAAAACAATTGGTTCATGCTTTCAGCTGTGCACTATCGAGTTATCGAGCACGTGGGAAGTTTGGAGAGCACGAAAGAAGCTAGAGTTACCCTCGGCTATCGCCTCGGGCAACTCTTACGCTTCTTTCGTGCTCTCCAAACTTCCCGCGTGCTCCATAACTCGATAGTGCACGCTAAAGCATGAACCAATTGTTAAATAAACAAAAGATGAAATAAAAAAAGTCGATAAAAAACAAATGAAGCTGGGGTTCGATTGTTCCCAGAGGATCTCCAAGTAACTTCGGAGACCCTCGGATAGTTTTCGGTTAATCATCGAAGTATATTCGGAGCTCGTACACTCTTCGGGAAATCATCGGAGTCGTTTTGAATTAAAAAGAAAACAGATGTTGAAATATTCCGGTCGAATTCCGGCAGAATTCCGGATTCCGGCTTTTCCAGACTACCCTATAAGTAGTGTATAGAAGTACCCACGTGTGGAAAGGGATGTAATACACTTGGGACCTACGAATTTGCATGCATATATGTAGCATGTAGTTCTTTATTGGTAAAGAGTAAGTGTGTAAAGGACGTGAGTAAACGGTTTTCAATTTAACCGCGGTGTATTACAATATATATGTTCGCACAATACTCTGGTAATTTCTTCTGGCACAGTGCGACCGGAGTTTGAAAACTGGTAACGAGTGCATCAAAACAAAAATCTTTCACGTGGAGAGCGTTTATCTTGTCAAAGTTTGGAACTTTTATTATTACATCCTTTATAGCGCTTTGAATTTGAAAAAATCCACGCTGAAAGACTGAATCACAATGTTAACAACTCAATGTTTCCATTGATTGGAAAATGGTGATTGTTTCGTCGAAGCAATGCCTACGCAATACTGTGTTCCCGGCTGCACCAAGAAAGGCTATCTTGAAGAGTGTAAAAAAATTTCATATTTTTTTTCCCTACTGATAAGTCTTTACGAAAACAATGGACTCATGCTATAAAGAGAGATGAAGGGAAAAAATTCGTATAAGTAAATCCACTAAGGTATGCTCGAGGCATTTTAAAACGGAGGACTTTCAGAGATCGCTAGGTGGAAGTAAGATAAATCTGAAGCCTGGAGTCGTTCCTACAGTATTTTCGTGGCGCACGTCTCCTCGCAGACGAAAGCCCCCGCCATTCAGACATTTAACAGCAACAGGTTTTGACGATATCTCAGAGGCTGTTAGCGAGAATGAAGATAATTTGGAATTGATTAAACAGCCACCATATCAAGAGAGATCAACTCGAACGGACGAGACTTCGGTCATTGAAAATACAACTCAGACTGAAGACAAAGTATTCGAAGACAAAGAATCTCAAACATAACATAACGAGTTAATTGTAAGAATGGAAAAAGAGATTTCTGGATTGAAAGCCGAGATTGATAAACTTATGAAACAGACTGATGCACTGAAAGCTAGACTATTCAGCTTTGATAGATCGCATTCCAAGTCATCGTCGATCAGCTTTTACACAGATTTCCGGACTTTGAGGTGTTTAAAGCAGTATTTGACTTTCTTGATCCTGACGAATGTGGTCAAAACATTAGGTATTGGACACTTTTAAATACCGAGGAGCCATCACTTGATATTTACGACAACGAACACTACAGTAAATCAGAAAAAGGACGACCAAGAACTCTTAAGGCAAATGATGAGTTTTTCTTAGGGATGTGTAGTCTGTAAGACAAGACTTTGCTGAAGAGTACCTGAGTTATCTGTTCCATATTTCACTATCAACAGTAAGCTGTAGTGTTATATCCTGGGTCAATTTTATGTACCTTAATTTGCTAAGATTATATGGCCCTCAAGAACAGTAACTAACAACACCATGCCAGAAGCTTTTAAAGCAAAATACTCAGCAATAAGGGTTATTATTGACTGCACTGAGGTACGATGCCATTAAATGCCAAGCACTTTACAGCTTAATGGGGAACTATTTAGCAATTACAAAAATCACACAACACTGAAAGGTTTAGTTGGCATCTCACCAGGCGGTGCAATGGATTTTGTGAGTGAGCTTTACACTGGCTCAATATCTGACAGAGAAATTGTTGTTCGCAGTGGCTTTCTGGACTTGCCATTTTGATGACAAAGATCTTGTTATGGCCGATAAAGGATTGATGACCTAATGTTACTTCCAGGTGTGCATGTGAAACTGCCTCCATTTCTTGGTGGTTCAGACCAGATGGCTACAGAAGATGTTGTGGCAACACAAGAAATTTCCAGTCTTTGCATCAATGTTGAGCGGGCAATTGACAAGATTAAGAACGCTCACAGATGGGATGGTGTTGTCCCTGTTCATCAGATTGGCCTGGCAAATCAAATGTGGGCTGTTTGTGCATTTCTGTGCAATATACAGCCCAACATAATTTCAGTTTAACAAAATAAACCACTAAAGCACCTTAAAATTGCATTTTAAAAGGAATAATTACAGTTCTTAATATGACAAAATTGTTTTATACATTGTTACGATTTACAAAATTTAATAATGATAATAAAATATTTATAAATAACTGCAACCATTTGTTTCAAATTTAACTCATTTACATCATTATGTAGTACAATATTTCTGCTATTATGTTATCATATATTTATAATCAAGTTATATACAACTCAGTGTAAAGAGATTTAAGTCACAAATTGCTGGTTAATGTTAAAACTACTCACTCATTAGAAGTATTTTCATTTACTTCACTGTTGTTGTTTGTAGATGCTTCTTCAATAGCATACTTAATAAAGTTGTTAAAATAATATGATGTGAGTTCCTGTCTTAAATTTTTCCAAAAATCTGCATCAAAAGCCATTCGTTGTATGTATATGCCTTTTCTTGTGTAGAGTATAAAATCACACCATCTACAGCCCGTAACACCCATCTTCCCTTGTACTTGTGCATACTATTCATGATTTTTCTTTACTTGGCAGGTATCTGTGCCTGTTTTTCCATACAAAACTTTGTATCAGAGCAAACATCAATTGGAGCAGCATTGGCTACCTTATAAAGGCATTTTACTTGAGCTAGACCAAAAGTTTGTAAACAGCTAGGATCAATAACTTTTGCATCAGGAGTGGCACCAAGAATAGGGTGAGATTTGGAAATTACAAATCCAGAGGGAAAAAATTTAACTGGGGTTCTAGTATTTTTCATGTATTTTTGATACTCCATCAATGCGACCGGCTCAAAATTTCTTCCATGATCTACAGCTCTGTTGAGAAACTTCTCTGGATGCATCAGTGTTTCTGCCAATGTATTGTAGTTTCCCCAAGCTTTTTCTGTGGCTGATCAGATGAAATTTAGATGCCGTAAAACGATGAAATCGCTGTTTGTTCCATTCCTCACAATTAGCCTGGGCCCTGGTGTTAACTTAAATGTCATTGATTTAATTTTCATCCTTTTTAAGAGATGTGATATTTTTTTGTTCTTCAGTGGAAAGTGTATCTGGAATATTCATATTTTCTTCTTCAATGTGGGGAAATCTTGGAAATTTCTCACAATTGAGTGCTTCAATCCTACGTGGCACTATACTCAAGTCAGCTTTGGCTGAAAAATTAGATTCAGCTAATAAAAGCTGATAGGATCCAAAGGAACCTACTGGGCATTTACCAAATTTGGTGTCCACCATGTTGTGTTGTGTAGTATCTGATGCAATCTGAGATAGTCCCATGTTTGCATAAATTGTATTCAAATCTTGCTTAAAATGTTCAATTTTGTTCTTCATGATAAACTGCACTTATCCTTGCTTCATAAAGAAGTGACTTCACTCCTCCATCTTTAGAAGTTCTTGTAGAAGTAGTTTCCCATTTAGTTTTATATACGACCACATTGGAGATGGGCTGTGGAGATATATTAGAGCCTCCTCTTTTTCTCGCTGTGCCATTTTTGTAGTTCTGAAGTACAAGCTAGACCTTCAGTCTCATCTTTATCTTTACAAAGATCCTTCGTCGACTTAGTCATACAAGTATACTTGCAAAGTTTTAGCATTAAAGTTAAGATGTGATTGCAATATCCAACACTGCCAGCGACACAACTACAAAATTCATGCAATACTTTTCCAGATATAATGCATATTGCAAGTTTAAGGTCATGAGGGGCATCATTCTTTTTTTTTTCTTTTTTTTTCTTTTAGTACAAATTCACTCCACAAGAATACACAAACAGTTAGTATTAACTACAATTAAGGTTATTAAAACCATAATAGGAAAAATTATGGAGGAGACAACCAAAAGCGCTGACGCACCATACAAGGGATGCCCCCCCTCTAGTTAAAAAATTTAATATAGCAAAACTATATAGAAATATAAAAATAGATGCCCTAATTATCCTTATCCTTAATAAAACTTAAAACATTATTTTTAAAAGTCTCAATACTATCTGATTCTCTTATGCGATTAGGTAAGCTATTCCATTCACCAATGATACGGTTAAAAAAACTGTATTTGAGACCGTTAGTTCTGCTAAAAATTTGGGACAAGGTCCTGTGTGTCATTTTTCCTCAGATTATAAGCCATGCTTCTGTCCTTACAAAATATGAGCTTATCGGAAATGTCTATGTCATAATGGCCATGAATTACTTTGAACAAAAACGCAACATCCCTAATGAACCTCCTATCCGATAATAACAACAATTTCAATTTAGATAGTCTAGTACCATAATCACCATCAGACCTAGTGATCCATCTGGTAGCTCTTCGCTGAACAGCCTCCTATTTGTCAATGTTACGTTTAGTATAAGGGTTCCAAGTTTCACATGAATAATCCAGTAAGGGTCTCACAAGACTACAATAAAGTGTTCTCATGGTTTCAACATCATTTAAGTGCCTACAAGTCCTTTTTACCAACCCTAAAACCCTATTGGCCTTACCACTTATTCTATCTATATGCTGGTTTCACGAGAGACCACTATTAGTAAACAATCCTAAATCTTTATAAACATTAACACATTCCAAGGGTTGACCCTCAATGTTATACTCCCCAACTAAGGGTGCCTTTTTCCTGGTTATTCGCATGATCTTACATTTCTTAGAATTATTTGTCATCTTGTTCATCTCACACCAATCTGATATTTTATCTATGTCACTTTGAAAAGAGGACAGATCTTCTTGAGTATTAATAACCCCATAAATTTTGCTATCATCAGCACGTAATGCAATTGAGCTGTTCTTACTAATTACCCCTGGTAAATCATTGATGTTTTTTGTGAAGAATAATGGTCCCAACAAAGAACCCTGTGGGACACCAGAGGTTACGGTTAACCAATCGGAAGTCTTCTCTGAATACTAAACGCTGCTGACGTTCTGTTAAATAATGCCTACACCACTTGAGCAAGTCCCCGTGGACACCATATTTGTAAAGCTTGGCTCAAAGAATGTCATGACAGACAAGGTCAAAGGCCTTTGAAAAGTCTATAAACACTTGGCCACTCTTATCCAAAACCTTGAACAAATCATGATGTCCCAAGAGTAGTTGAGTGGTGCAGCTAAGACCAGTGAGGAATCCGTGATGGGAATCGTGCACAAAACTGATAACTTGATTGTAAATAGCATTATACACAATTCTTTCCTGGCATTTCCCAATGATGGATAGAAGCGAAATGCCTCTATAATTTTCTACAGGCTCACGATCACCACCCTTATGAATAGGTGTGATATTAGCTGATTTACATAATTTAGGTAGACAGCACTGTTTGAAAGACAGATTGAAAAGCATACTCAGAGAAACTGCAGATGTATCAGCAGTCTCTTTAAGTAAACGAGCAGGTATATCGTCAATCCCACAAGACTTATTAGCATTACGACCTTTGAGAAGTTTTCCAACTTCTTTAGTGTCACAAGCCACATAGTTGGTAATGACATCAGTACTTTAAAACTGTGAGAGCATTTGGCTTTAAGATGGAACCCTCGTTGATCCCGTGTTGCTATAATTTCGTGGAGATATTCACCTTGAAGAAAAGTCTGTGCCTTCCTCAAGTTGGTAGGAACGCTTGTGCTCTCTTTGTTAGCGATTTTATCAGAATTTACAATATACACGTCCATTTCAGCCTTTGTAAACAGTAGCATTTTCTCAAGAGAAGCACCCCAGTTTTCTTCAGGATATTTTAGCGATGGAACTTGAGGCTCGCTGGAATAGTTCTTAGCAGTAGACTTGGTCAAAGAAATTTTTCTTCGCGTGTACTGTCGATTTGGATCGGGATCCACGATTTGTTTATCTTTACCATTCTTGATGAATTCTTGGACTCTGTAATAAAATATTGAACCGTTTTAATTGCACTTACATCAACTACATTGAAGAGTGAAGCTAGAACTTGATTTTCAGGAGGCAGGCATACTATTTCACTAATCGAGCTCTTTGTGTATGTTACCTTTTCATGAGTTCTGCGTTTTTTTAAAGTCTTTTCCCAGAGTCGCCTCGACATTTCAACCAAACTTTTAGTTCATGGTTTTTTAATTCCGAAGCATTTCGACCTTTAAGGGAGGCAAAGGGATGTCATCTTCGTTTACGCTGATACTAGTTGTCATTTCTTAGCATTTTCACGATGTAAAGCAGATAAAAAGACACTAAAAACAGTACATATTACAGCCATGCTGAAGAGAACGGAGTGACGCAAAACAAAGACAACAAAACTTTATAAACAATAGCGTACAGCAAAACAATACCTCATGAAACAAAGAAAACCTCGATCGCCAGGTTCTTAAACCGAGGATCACGCAGCTTTTCAAGCAACGCTGCCATCGCCTTCCCACACTTGAAGGTTCACCATGTGGATCGAAGGGTTTCACACTCGTTAAATCGTCTATCTTTATTGACGCCATGGTCTGGGCACCTGCAACTTCTATCCTCGTCGCCAGATGTCACGTTCTGCAGTCAATGGAAATGGATATTCGCGAAGAGAGGACACAACACGCGAATCTAATCTAAACGGAAACCGCACTCCAAAATCCGTCAGATGGATGTCATCTCGGGCAGATTTCCAATTACGAAATCCGAGCTCCCCCGATGTTGTCTTCGTGATGAAGTCCCTATTTAGCATTTTTAGACCCACGATACAGAGTAGAAAGGAACATGTACTTCGTTTTTGGTTCTGACTTCGTATTTGTGTTAAGATATTTGAATTTTTTTCGTTTCAAACCTATATTACAGATGCCTCCTTTTCACGGATGGCCGATCACAACTACAACATAGTGAAACATCCACGATATCTGTCAAAAGGAGGATGCGAAAACACCAGAGGTCATATCGGGTAGATTACTTATGACGAAATCCGAGCTCGCCCGATGTTGTCTTCGTGATGAAGACCCTATTTAGCATTTTAGAGCCACTAAATAAAACAGAAAGGAACACTTACTTCGCTTCCGCTCATGACTTTTTATTAGCGGTAAGATTTTGAATTTAATTTATCGTTGCTAACCTACATGGCAGATTCCACAAAATACATTTCACGCCTCCTTTTCACGGATAGCCGATCACAACTACAACGTAATGAATCTCGACGAAATCTGTCAAAAAGAGAATGTTAAAACACCGGAGATGATGTTTTGAATACGAACTATCTATGCATGAAATAAGGCATTGTGAACAGAAAAAACCTTTTCTTAAACAAAGCTTTTCAGATAAAACATTTAGGTGTAATTATGGTAAAATCAGTAAAAGCAACAACGCCCAAAAGTACTAAAAATCTTCTGGATTTCCGATGAAATGAATTTAACGCAATTACGTTCAGGGCTTAAGCGAAATATTGTTATTTCTAATACGGCAATTGATTAAAAAATTGAACATTACCTCGATTGGACGGAGATTAAAAATCAATATAATGTAGCAGGCAATATTACTTTTGTCGACTGGGATAATCCGTGACTTGTCTCACCTATTACATGTTCTCTTTCGGCGTTGTGCCATGATATCATTGAAAATATTTTAACGCTACATTGCAGTGATGACAATACTTAGATGAGGATTTTCAATTCTAAACGCAAGAGCGTACTTAGGGAAAGATCTACAAGAAACAGTTTCTAATTAATACGTTTCAACAATTCTTTTCGCTAACTTGTACATGGATAATTATTACATACTTAGATTTAATTTACTTCGAAGATTATCTTAACAAACGGGAAGTTCTGAGAATCAGTTTTTTATGCTACATGTTCAATGAATGGTTATTTTTCTCTTCCTGCTTAAGGGCTCTTTCGCAGTTTGGACAACGCCAGTTTGCATTTGAACCTTCCAAAATAGTTGTTGAAATGCATTTCCTGTGAAAAAACTCCTTGTAGCTACAACATTTCACATAACGAGGAGACTTCGAGTCTGACTGTTCCCTCGGCATTCTAAACTCGCACATTACCGAGACCTCCTGAACCTGACCTTTCAGACAACCTTCTCTCGAACAATGAACTCACTTCTTGAAGTTAGTTTACGTGCCATCATAGAATTTGAAATTTTGTTTAGAAAGCGAAATTATCGATTGGGATACGGCCGGACGCTGAATACGAATTGAGTGAGCAAACAGATACTTTGATATCTCAGACGATAACAATGTTCAATATGTAGGTTCTACAAGTAATGAGTTTAAATTTCGTTTTCGCAACCACAAGTCTTCCATGACCACCAAAAAACGGACTTGTGAAGTTGCTATTCATTACAACCAAGAATCTCATATTTTAGCAGATTTCGAATTTTTAATCATCGAACAGTTGCATAACTCTAATGCTAGTAATAATAGCATGGATGAGCGTCTGCACACTAGAGAGGCATTTTGGTGTGCCCAACTGTGTACCCTCACACCACATGGTCTCAATAAAAGGTGTAAGTTCAATTCTAGGAAGAGAATTCGGTATAATTAATATCACCTCATCACCGGATTTCATTATTTTATTGTTAAATTTTAGCGTGTAACTTTAATTTCTATTATCCTTATCGTTGTATTACTCTTATAGGATTTTATGTCAAACATTTTTATTCCACGTATTTAAGACTTTTGCATTGCTTGAAAATTTTACTCCATATTGATAGTTAGTGCTGAAGAAGCCCGAATAAGCGAAACGTACACATGTTAAAGGCCACAAAAGAACAGTTTGCTTTTTCTTCTGTTTATTCCACTTGTATAGCTATATATTATGTATATATATATATATTTTTTTTTTTACCATCTCCGCTAATGCTTTCAACCTACTAGCTAGAGACAACAATAAGAACATATTTGTGGGGTAAAGGGGTAGGGGATTAAGCCCTCCAGTCACAAAATAGCTGACATAACATGCAGGTCAGAAGCTAGTTAATTATGCGACAAAGAGATAATAATTCTCTATCAAGGGTGATAATCCCTTGGCCGCCAGAGGGGTAGTAATCTCCTCTTGGAGGTGATAATCCTCCGGGATCCCCCAAGTTCCCATGGCAACATGTAGTGGCTAAGTGTACCGATGCCCAAAATAAATAGCTGTCATTAGTCTATGGGTGAAAGTGTGACCAGCATGGGAGCACTTAATTCCCACAAATACACAGGGTGTATTCCCCATAGACAGATACAAACAATGGTATAATATACTTCTATGACATGTTTGATAAATATCCTGCTTTAAAAACAGTACATAAACAGAGTGAAGACACAATGATACAGGGAAAAACCTATTTTTTTTTTTAAGCAATTGTAATAAAATTGGAATGCTCTACTTTCAAACAATATTATGAAACCACTTTATGAGTTCCTGTCTTCACTCTATGTCAGCAACCGTATTGGGTATAATATCAACCATGGTAAAGAACAACTAATTTAAATTTTTAAGTAGCTTGAAAGCAACCTCAGATAAAGTAGATTGAGGGCATTGAATATATCTCTCGTAACAGTCAGATGACCATCTTCCTAATGTTTTAACTTACCATAGGAGAAGACCTACTAATGCCGCGGCGGTGGCCGCACCAATTCTATAGCTGTGCCCTGCACAATCTGACGCCTTGAAACCCAGGAAGGAAAGAAGTTGCCTTTTCTCGGCAGTTAGGGCATCCTTTGTCAATGGACTTCCCGAAGCAAATTGAAAAAGTGATCCCTGTCTAGTTCCCCTTTTCTGTAGGTAACACCTCATTGCATTTACAGGACAGATACTCTGATTAGTTTTTCCAATAACAAGGGTATGCTCCACCCTGAAGGGATCTGTAATCGAAACCTTAACCCTTACTGAGATGTAACTAGGATTTGACTGGGATGGGTGAAAGATGACATCATGAGGGGTAAGATGAGTGTCTGGGCTAAACTTAGAGTTGCAGGTCAATTCTCTTAACCGCATGAAACCAAAGAAAGCCAACGTCATAGCAGCCCAGATCATCAGAGAGTCAAAGTTATATGTATATTCAATTGCTAAAATAGAATAGAAAAGATTGAGGTGAGTTACCGTAACTAACAACCGAGTTCTAATTGAGCTACCTTGAAATCGCTTAATGCCATGGCATACAAGATGTAAACGAAGGAATTTTCTAAGGTTAAGTTGATGGCCGCAACGAATGTGAGGGTGGCATACAGCTGCCAAGTAGCCCTTGATAGTGGAATGTTTGACAGATTTTGCCAGATACGCAGCATACTGTATCAAAGTATCTTCGTCTGTAGGTAGAGACTGAGCATTTAAAGGCCTGTAGAGGAAGAGGAACTCAATAAAACTTTTTTTTTCAGTACTATAGGTCTGCTTTGTAGATTCAGCAATTGACAGATTGAGATTAACGCTGAATATCAGCTCTTAGATAGTCAGGAGAGCTGGGGGGACCAGAAAGGGATCTCGATCTGCATGCGGCGCTAGCTCTCTGAACCGGTCCATCTGAAAGCGAGAGAGGGAGTCAGCTATGTCATCCCTCTTACCCTCTATATGCTTTGCTCTTATGTAGAAATTAAACTTTGGAGTCAAAAGAGTCAAATGACGCACTAGGTCCATAACCCTTGGAATACGGGACCTTTTTGTGTTAACAATACTGACTGATTCGTTGTCACAGAAAAACCTTATTCGTTTGTTAGAAAAAGAGTTAGCCCACAGATGACATGCAACCATAAAGGCAAACAGTTCTTGCCATGCAATGGAGATGCCGGGCTGTCCTAACATTTGGGTAGGTCCCCATGAACCCTAAAACCAGTGAGTTTTAAAAATCCCACCATAACCAGAGGAATTTGTGTAGAGACATAGGACGTCCGATGTAATCCAAGAGGAGAGCAGAAAAAAGCTTGCCCCGTTCCAATTGCAAATGAAATCCTCCCACATCTCCAGGTCTTTAAAGAAACCCTGGGTTAACTTAATATGATGGTGAGGTAAAAAAAAAACTCCTAGTGAGACTGATCATACTTTGCAAGTAGGGCCGGCCCGGAGGGATAACTTTCCGGGAAAATTCAAAGTGCCAATGAGCGACTGTAACTTTTGTAAAGTACAGGACTTCCTGCCTATAAATGTTGTAAAGCATGATGCAAGGCGTTTTACCTTGTCAGGGGGAAGCCGAGCCTCCATGCGCTCTGAGTCTAAAACAATCCCCATGAACTCGAGGGTTGTAGAGGGACCCTGTGTTTTATGGGGTGCAGTAGGAATTCCCAAATTTTTTAATGCCAATAGCATGCTAGACAGGCTCTGTTACCAGGACATGTGTTTGCGAAAAGTAGGGGACGGGGGCTCAATAACAAGAAAATCATCTCAAATGTGACAGACAAAGGAAATGCCACAATGATTTAGAAGGATCCACTCGACTGCATCTGACAGCTGATTAAACAAAAATGGTGCACTTCTCAAACCGAATGGCAGAACCTTATCAGAGTATAATTTTCCTTCCCATTGCATACCAAATAGCTCGTAGTCACAAGGTCTAAGGGGTATCAAACGAAAGGCAGAGTCTACATTGGTTTTTGCAAGGAAGTAGCCCGGAAAATTTGCTATAACTCCCTCTATAGCAGTGTCAATGGTTATATAATTGGGACTGAAATCTTCCTTATTTATGGCATAATTAATGCTAGATATACCCGACTTTGGGAAGGAGAGGTGGAAAATAGTGCGAAACCTATCAGAGTACTTTTTAGGTACCAAGCCAATAGGGGAGACTTGGAAGTTTAGAGGGGGGGGGGAGGGGGTGCTGAAAGTGGACCTGCTACCCGCCCCAGGGATACCTCTTTATCCAGATTGGCCTTCACGACGTCAGGCTGTGCCAAGGCAGTAGGTAAATTTTTTGAGAATCGAGCACAGCGTTGTCCGAAGAAACTAATATTTGCTCCCTGACGTAAATTTTGTGGTGAATTTGAAACAAAAATCCTGTCTGGGTTATCACCTAAAGCCATCTCAAGTCTATTTACATTAATAGGGGTGGGGAGGGACCCCTTGGACTCCTTAATTGTGTCGGCTGGAGGAGTTACTTGATTTTGAGTGGTGGGGAGGTGCTGCATTTTGTTTGGAGTGTCCCCCCTGTCCTGACTTCTGTTATAGAGAAGGGATGGGCAATCAAGCCCTTGGTGGGGGCCCTTGCATCTGTTACAGATGTGTTGGTATTCGCATGGATCCCTGGTACATTGCGCGACTCTGTTATATTGATGGCAGGTGCCTCTAACGCCCCCCTTTGAGGCACTGCTGTGGGGTCCATGTTTGAAAAGAGGATATTCCTCACTGAGTGCCATAGTGGATACAGTAAAAGTTGTAAGCCATAAATGCTGGTCAATCTGGGACCAGACCAGTGACTTATCCAAGCTGGCCTTTCGGCGGAATTTATGGTCATAAATCGCCCATCCCAACCCTGTTTGGACTCTAGTGGCATATCGAATAAGACTAAGATACTGAAGTAATTCCTGTGCCCTTAAGGGGTATTTGTGAGTAAATGCACTCATGTAAATCGAGAATGCTGTGGTCCATTGTTCAATCTCTGTAATTTGTTTCTCATTATTTTTTTCTTGGAAACTTTAATCACTGAAAATATCCTCGTCATCATAAACACTCAGATTTTTAGGTAGAAGCCTCGATAGGTAAAAAACTAACCGGTTTGAATTTCCTTCATGTAGGAGGCAGGTATGTCCTGATGAGGGACTATAGATGTCAGTTGTTCTGATTCTTGGGCTGGTGGTGGATCTCTATGAGGTGGAATTTCATGATAAGTAATCATAGTAGGTTCTCGACTTTGAATGGCATTTACAGCGGCACGAGCTGCTTCGTAGCGACGTCCCGACATGACTCGGCGACTGTTGTTTGAACGATGGTCCGTATCGTAGCCATCCTCGGAGACCCAGGGGTTGTGGGTCGATTTCAAGTTAGGGCATGAAGAGCCCCTGGGGACATTGTCTTACAAGACTAGTTCCAAACGATCGTAGTCATTCTGCCATGTGATTGGTACCAGAAAATCTTTGTTTTTCTGCCCAATCAGAGTGAAGTGTGCTTTGGAGTCCTTTCGTGTGTTGTAACACAGACAAACACTAGTTGCTCAGTTGCTCGCTATGTTTGTTTTGGGCCGTGCGACAGAGATTTGCTTGAGGTGAAAAGTTTCAGTCTCAGCACACAATGTAAGAGAAATCGATCAGATTGTCCGCGAAAATCTTACCGGAAATTATACTGAATACTTTCGCAGGTATCACTAGAGAACGTGTTCTAAATTTTGCGAGGTTTGTATACAACACGATGGTTGCAGTCATTGATATGTCGCTTTAAACGTTAAACGAGATTTAAGCTTAAATCTTTCTAGTTTATTTGCATAATTTGCTATGACTGAAACTTTGTCAATCCCGCAAAGTTATTTCGTCGCACGGGCCACGCAGGTATTTCGAGCAACTGGTACTTGCGCAACTTTCTGTGCGTGCTAAAATCTAATCTCATCTTCGCTTGAAAAAAAAGAAAAGCTAAGCGTGGAAACTTTTGCTTATTAGACGTGGGTAGATGACCCTGTACTATTAAGCTGACATTTGCAATAAAGCACTTCCGATGCCGGATACATTGTGGAAACCCACCCTTTCCATCCAATATTTCTTGGTCTTTGGTTTTGTTTTCCCATTGAAAGCAGCAACGGATCGATTCCCAATGTTCAAAGGTATTTAACTTGTTCTTCGACAATCGACAGAAGAGGTGAAATGACAATGACCAAGGGACTAAAAGAGAATCCGTGGCCTGCCTAGCTCAAGAATTTCAACACTTTAAGCAGCAGTTGAAGGATTAAACTCTTTCCAAACCCCTTCGATAACTCCCCGAATAAATCTCTCCTTCCCACGATGTTTTTGTTAATAAGTTTTTGTTCAGATTTTAATTAGCTAACCGGAAACACAGCTAAGCTCTCTGTAAACGCTTGCTGGAGATCGTCCACGAACTTAAGCCGTATTGTGAACGACTTTACTACAAAGCGAAGATTAGATTTTGCACGCACAGAGAGCAGAAAGCTACGTAGGCGAAAGCGCCAGTTGCTCGACATACCTGCGTGGCCCATGCGACGAAATAACTTCACGGGATTGTCAAAGTTTCAGTCACAGCAAATTATGCAAATAATCTAGAAAGATATAAGCTTAAATCTCGTTTAGCGGCTAAAGCGAAATATCAATGACTGCAACCATCATGTTGTATAAAAACCTCGCAAACTTTAAAGCACGTTCTCTAGTGATACCTGCGAAAGTATTCAGTATAATTTCCGGTAAGATTTTAGCGGACAATCTGATCGATTTTCTCTTACATTGTGTGCTGAGACTGAAACTTTTCACCTCAGGCAAATCTCTGTCGCACCGCCCAAGCAAACATAGCGAGTATTTGAGCAATTAGTATTTGTCCGTGTTACAACATGCTTCACTCTGATTGGGCAGAAAAACAAAGACTTTCTGGCACTAATCAGATGGCAGAATGACTACGACCGTTTGGAACTAGTCTTGTAAGACAATGTCGCCAGGGGCTCTTCATGCCCCAACTTGAAATCGACCCACAGCCCCTGGGTCTCCGAGGATGTATCGTAGCTAGTTGATCCTCCGAAAAAAGTTGAGCCGTCGGTTCTGATTCATGATTATAGTTTTCGAGGTCCTGGTCTTGTTGTTGATCGTTATTTTGGATATGTTGAGGCAGAGAATCGGCAGTACGTTACTCTTCACTTCGAGTTTGCCGTCGTCTCGATGGTCGTCCTCGTGGTCGTGGTATCGCTTGCGCTTGGCTGCGTTTCTTCGTTCTCGTCGAAGGCATCGCTTGGAACAAGCGTACTTAGAGGGATGTTAATATTTTGTGTTCACCAAGAACTCTTTGAAGCGTTAAACAGTGAAGGAACAACCAAGGCAAAGCAAATGATTTATCCTTGTGATCTTAGTTACTGTAATAAATCACTGAACCGAAGCAGGCATGCTAAGCACAGTTTGATTGACACAGAGAAAGAACAGTTGTGATTGGACAATAGTTGGCTGCACGTGCAATCAATGCAAGCTTATCTGACCTTTGTGCTCTTACTATTATTAGCACTTGACAATTGTTTTCTGTTTACTTTGCCCTTATATGCTAGTAGTTTCATCATTACTATAGTTTATAATTTATAAATTCGTGTTAAGCGCGGTGAGCGAAAAAAAAAGAAGTAACCATCACCCATAAGAAAGGTCAAATGGTAGCCGTAAAAGCTATCTCCCTGTTAAGACCTTCTTAGGTGAATCTGTCAACAATTATTCAATTTTGCTCATCTTTCATTTTCTTCTATTAAATCAGTAAGCCATTGGTCAACCCATTTCTAATGTTCAGCTGAAAGGACTTCAAGATCGTAATGAATTTTGCGAAACCATCTTATTGGAGATGATAGATTTTTTTTGCTGACACAAAATAAAACTATTTTTTAAAGATAAAGTGCATAATCGTATGTAGATAGGAATTTGAAATAGTATCCACTGCAAGAGGAGTGTTTGTGGAGGTCACCATTGCATCCGATACACTTATACTTTTGTTTTACAAAATGCTTAAGGATACAACTGTGACCTTCTAGAGCGAACAGCATCGCAGAGAGCTATACCTCTAGTGCCCGAAGATAATACATGCATCATATGTAGAGCTTCGAACAAAGTCCTCTTGTCCCTACTAGCTGCATAGAATATTCGATAAAAGATTCAGTTTATTGAAAATATCAATTTTCTCTGATCTTTTCTCTTAAAATTCAGGTTATTAATGAGCGGTGGTAACTTACAGGCCCTTGAGCTTGGTAAACTTGCCACTGAAAATGCCTCGTGGTGGGCTCTTTAGCTTGTTTTTGCTTAAGTATCTACCATAAAAAATCGTGGGATTTTATAGTATTGAAAAAAATTAATAAGAAGATAAAAGAGGAAAGAAAATAATTTTTGAGCAAGACCTACTTCTTATAAAAGAATAGATATAACGAAGCATTGCAACGCCATTGAAAAATCTTTCCCGAAGAATAACGGAAGGGAGGAAGCGTCTACGAAACCTGGCCATTGACACAAATCATGTTCTGTAACGTCAATCTAATCTATACAAAATTATGTACTACATAATTTTGCATAGATTAGACATGAGTAATTTGATAACATTTTTTACGAAGTGGCACGTTCTAGAGTGAAAGGTAATCCAGGTAATCAACAACACTGAAATGAAGTAATTTTCCATTATTTTTGGGGTGAATTTACGATTCAGTCCTTGCGTTCATGGACTTTGCTTTAAGGATATAGAAAAAGATTATGAGTGATTTTGGTACAGAGAAAGAAAAGACCAATGTTCGATTGGCTTCGCACTTACGCATAAAGATTTCAAAGTTCACGCAGTCTCTGCTTACATTTATGGTTGGTGTCATGGTTGGTGTCACGGTTGTTGAGAAACGCTGGACTATTTTCCGCAGAATCTCTTGAAAAGCAAGTGTTTAGAAAGAGCGACTCGTGTTTCGGTCTAAAGGATCGCTGCAAGTAACAACTAGCTTTATTAGCTTTGCATTGCTGTTCGCAAAGAGACCAACAGTAGAAGGCAAACAATTCTCTTGACCCAGGTCTATTGGGATAGTACAACTGGTCTTCTACGAGAGCTTTAACGGGTGGCGCAGGAAATATGGTGAATCGTTTCTTCCAGAAAAGAGAGGCGATCGGTTATTAGCGCGGCCTGATATATTGAAGATGTTCCATAGCTAGATGGCAGCAAAACGGAGACATCGTTACCTTCGAAAAATATACATATGGCTTTCTGCTTTCTTCTTGAAAGTTCTCTTTCCCGAAAGTCGCACAACATTTTCTTAAAAAACTCGTCGTCGATGGCTATTGTCAGTAAAGTTTATAACGAAGGCTTTCTGTTTACAATATCATTCGTCAGTATGGAAGAAAACTACCAACTTTAGCCAATTAGAATTCACGAAAGTATTGAACGATCAGGTTAACCAATAAAAAAAGAATCATTATACACTTTCTTTCAAAAGAGTCACATCACAGAACACGATTTGTGTCAGGTTTACGAGGGAGGGGGAAGGAGGGTACGGCTACACGTGGGCTCTTCTTTGACGCCCACAACTACTTTGATGTCTTCTTGAGACTAGACGCATGGTTGAACATCAGTTTGGAAATGATAACTTTCAGAAATAAATACTCTCAGCGTGTGTAACTCTTGAAAAAAAAATTGACTTGTTTAAACCCCAACCTCCAGTTTATTGAGCTGAGATATGTCTATATGAAACTTGTACAGCTGATGGTGTACTCAACACCACTTCAAGAAATGTTTCAACCGTGTTTAACACGTACGGGTTATAATGCTGATGAAGTATGATTGTAAGAATCAATGGATTAAAAAAGAGCGTCTTAGAACAATCACAATTGATTACTGTTCCTGGATATTTCCAACGGAAAGTCCCTTAGTTAGTTGTCACTCAAGTCCTAATTCCGAATTTGCCACACGTGTATTCAGTAGGCACAGTTTGTAATGCGAAGCTGATCACAATTAATGAAATATGGAAAGGAATCCCAGCTTACAGCCATTGCAGGTGAATATCATCCGAGTTCTTCCTGAAAATGTCTGATGACAATTCGTTCAACTGATTGTCTCTCAAGTCCCTAATAAGAAATCATTACAACTGTGTTGAATAGGCACGGTTTACAAAGCTAATGAGATATATGTTATTTATTTATTAGTAAACATAATATATAGATTTAGCCAAGCCTAAAAGCGTGTAACACATGCCTGTGAAAAGTCAAAATTTTTGCAGAAACCAAGAAGGTAAACGCAATTCGCAGTAAATTTTTAAAAATCATCTTTTCCAAAAAATAAGCTCCAGTGAAAGAAGACTGATTAAAGAACTTATTTCCGACGAAAAAAGCGATAGGTGCCTATTACCTTTTAACTAAAAAATCAAGATGAACAATAAAAATCGCTAAATATTTTCGCATGTGTGCAATTGTGCATATGGATCATATTTCAAAAGGGAATATGCGAATTTGTCCGTGATTGAAGAGATCTCAAGTTCCATGAAATCTATCAACCGGAAGCAATATCAAAATGGCCAAGAAACATTTCATAACGACAGATTTATTCAAAACAGTTCTTTATTTGCTGTTATAAGCGAAAACGGACGAATTTCTTACGTGTACAAAGCCCACGCGGTAAAATGCATGATGCTTAGATCGTTGTTTACCTGCCTTCAAGGCCAGAAATTGCGCAGCGATATGTTGAAAATTCTGAAAAAAACTTCAATTTGACGCAAAATGCTCTATTAAACAATACTTTTTGAACACATTGCTACTCGAACATAATATTTACCGGGCCATCGAATCGTCAAATTGTCGCTAGGCCCTGCTTGAAGTCCGAATGTTCGGTTTTCACTTTACGTCCATAATTCGCAACGTCTTAGAGAATCGTAGTGTCGTTGACTCGAGAGCTTATTATGTCACCTTTAAGACCTTGATATTCATTCTTTTCCCAGCAGAGTATTCTACAGCATTGTTAATTTACATTCTGAGTTCCACAAGGTCTAACTCGATCGCAAATGAACGAAAAATCCGACTTGGAAATTTTGAGGGTCGGCCACGCGGACGCCATATTTCAAATCTGATCATATAGTATTTTCGTGATAGCATACATGACAGAGGACACGTACGTACGTACGTACGCACGTTGGCTCGGTCAGTCACATGACAACAAAAAAAAAGAGGTTGACCATGTTTTATGGGAATGGGGCTCTGCTCCACGCGCGCTTCGCGCGCGTGGGAGCCCCGCTATCATTGTTACTCCGCCCTGTTACCATATCGTTGTGCCTAGTAAAGTATGCACAACATGAGATTTGTTTAATATCAGCTTATAGCTGCGCAGTTGAGTATTGTTCCTTGAAACATCTGGTGACAAGTGGTTCAGCTGATTGTTACTCAAGTCTTTGTTACGAAATTATGGTTTTCAAAGCTGATTACAAATACTGCTATTTGTTATTCAAAATATCATTTTGTTATTCAAAATATCATTGCCAGTACCTATTACAATATCGTTACACTTAGACTTATACACAATAGAGATGTGTTTATTCTTAGCTCGCAGCCAACCCAGGTGAGTATTATTCCTGAAAATGTCTTGAGACAAGTCGTTCAGCTGGTTGTCACTCAAGTCCATGTTTAGATATCATTACAACTGTGTTTGATAAGTACAGTTTTCAAAACTGATGACAATATAGTCTTTTTTTTTATCCATTGTACAAGTCATTATCGGTACCTATTACAATGCAGTTACAACTATGCGAAACAGATTTATTTAAACTGATCTAGAAATAGTTTCCACGCAGTTAAATGAAGAATGACACTCACTTGCTCCATAATCTACACTTCACTCTACAACTAACAAGCCACCTAAACATTCGATATCTCTCATTTATACTCACAAGTTTGCTGTGGCGAGGGGAATTTTCCATGGAAATGACATTAATTCTTTCCCTTTACAGTTCACCCGCAGCAGATTGTTGTTCGTTCCCTTTAAAACATTGCACTCACAAGGGCCTGGGCACTCTGGAATTTAGACATAAAGGACCCTTCAATAAATTTGACGGCTTAAGAAAGCATGACTAACATAATCAAAGAGTTTGCATTGCAATGGAAAAGGAATTATTTTAAAATCGAGGAAAACTTGATCCTGGACAAAAGGGAGATAGTCTACAAAGAAATACAAACACTACGAAAATGTTGCCCTAAAAATTAAACAACCAAAACAGTCGATGATTCATGATGGAGAAGAACGAGAGAAGAAGATTGAAAATTTTAGCAAGCTTAAAGTTGCGAGATCCCTTAAGGTGGCTGGTACCAGTTTCCTCGCGCGGGGAACAGGTCACTCTTGCGTGAAGCGCGAGAGAAACGTGCGAAAGAAGCGCGAGATCAAAGGATGAAAATTAAAAACAAAGATGGCGGCGCGTGGTTTCTTTTCTGCTTATGTGAGAAGTTTAAATAAGAGCGTGTATTTGATGTTTTGAGCGGCCACAGTGATGGCAGGAGATAAAAACTAAGATAAAGAAGACGATTTTCGGCGAAGCAAAGGTTGCTTCACTTCATATCTAAAAGAAATATTCAACCGAAAAAAGAAGAACTCAAGTGAAGGATAATCTACCTGAAGTGAAAGAAGACCTTGAAACTTCAAGGAAAATAATATGATGTAGCCAGAGGTCGTGTGTAGAATCTTTAAGATGAGCCCAGGAGGCTTTCTTTGCCAGCTGTTTAATCATTTTCTTAGCAGTAAACGCGAATTTACGCCTGTAAACATCAGATCGTAGGCGCTCGCGCGAGCACAAGCAACCGTCAGCAGTAGCTATAACAGATTATGAGCAAATGTCGATCTTATAGAATCCAGATTTTTAAATGCGCGAGGACGCGCGTGGAAATTCCTAAACTCACGAAAGCTATTGCATGAAAACAAGTCCGGTGACCCCTTCTTTTTATTGTTCCAATATGACAATAACGTCGTAAGGAATCATCAGAAATAAAACTAGAAAATTCTATGGAATAAAATTTGCGATGTGTGAAAATTGCCTTTTTTTTACATTTTCTGAAATTGTGCTTTGTTGAATTTTTTAAAAACGTTTGTGCATTTTCCTTTTCAAGTGCCAAAAGCAATCACTGAAAAAAAAAAAAAAAAAAAAAAAACGGGGTCACCGAGTTACTCTTCGAATGATTTAAGCCACAAGCTACAAAATGCGTCTGAATAAATGTCTCCTATGAAAGCGTTGCCATGGAAACTACTAGTGACCAAATGACAGTTATTTTTGAATAACCAATTATTATATAATTCAACCCTGTAAAAGTGTTCAACTGGCCTTGCTCAGTGTTTTTGTTGTATTCTTTTAAAGTTACAAACTATCAAAAAGATGAAAACTGGTACCAGCCACCTTAAACGTGAAGTATCCGCTTCATAATAGGTACGGGTTAATCATATAGGTACGGATTAATCATATGGGAAAAACAGATAGGCCTATAACTAAGGGAATTTTGTTTGTTTTTACTCGGTTTCCCTTTCCTCCTTGTTCGAGAAAACAATCTCTTAATTAATTAGCCTTTAGGGTAGACAGACTTCAAAACAGCATTCTCCTTAAAGTATATGGCAATACAGAGAGGTTCTTAAGAGACAAATGAACATCGAATGACTATGATAAACAGGTCTCAGGCTCAGCTCGTGAGATGTGGATGCGATAAAATCAGTGCCTTTAAAACATCTGATCCCAACTGATTGGAGGCAGGCCAGTTGGCAATATAATGCCATAATAAACTAAGGGGCAACCAAGAACAAATTTAATCAAAGAAAGTATGATCCTATCGAATAACTAATTAACATAATGTCATTTACAGGTTCCTGATTTATCGTAGTCTGGAGGACCAGGGTAGCTTGAGGCCGAGAGCGACTACATCACTGGAAACGACCCAGGGAGGAGAGATAATTAGAAATTTAACACGATGCTAATAAATTAAACAAGATGTTAAGAAATGAATTAAACAATACAGGTCAAGGTAATACAATCAATAGTTTATATGTTTCTATCACACTGGTGTACGAAAAATGCTTACTTTCAATGCTGAGGCTGATTTCTCTCGTTGATATCTTTTCATTTCTTCGCATCTCGCACCTGTAATTCACGTTATTTTCTGCAGCTACAAGAAACTGATATCTTACACTGGTACTATTTTGTATAACAACACCATTTTTCTTCCATACAACGTATGGAGCCGGCGCACCTTTCACCGGGCACCACAAGGTGGAAGTTCTGTTCAAAAATACAACCTGTGTCTTGAGTACCTCTCTCATGGTTGGTGTGACTGCATAAAGTAATTGATAAAAAAAATGTTTTAGGGCTAGTAACTGTTAGATTAATCTGTACGTACAGAATAAGCAAACTGTAGGCATGATACGTAAATTAAAAACATCGTGCGTGCAATTTTGAAAATGTCATTGCAATTTGAGAACAATTCATTATTCTCTTTCTTTTTTTTTTAATTAGTCTTTATTTTTTGACGGCAGTCTCGAAGAACTTTTGTCGTTCTCTTCCTCTGTCTATTTCTCCGTGTCTATCTATGGCTGTTTGTCTGTCTATTTTGATTGAACAAATAGAAAACTCCTGACTGTACTTTGTTCTGTTTTAGAGCACACAGGAAGCGGCTAGAGCACGAAAGAAGTGTAGGGAGAAACACGAGACATAATAAGCTAAGGATTAAAATGTTGGCAATTTTATTATGCTAATGCTTAATTTTTTACGGTTAGCTTCTCTTTTTTATGACTTGCGGTTAAAATATGTCAATTTTTACACCTAACGGCTGATTTTTTTTGCCGATTTACGGCTAACAGTTAACCTCATTGAGACCCACAAAAACTGGCACTTGGGAAGGGCAGTTGAACGTGATTTTGTCCCAGTGGGGCGGGAACCAATCTTCAAAAGTTAAATTCCCGGGGGAAGGCCGTGTCGATGCTTTTCCATTTAATTAATCGGCGCATTATTTTTTATTCTAGCGTAAAAGTTTCAGTATCCCTCCGTCTAACGATGTCATCTTTAGTCACCGAAAAAACCCGTGCCACAGTGTCTTCATTCACTCACAACGAGTTTAATAATTTTCCATCAAAAATAGTTATCAGAGGGGTTTTCAAGGAGTTGGGGGTGGGTCCTCCTACAGTTGTACAATGGATTTCAAAGTTTTTCAAACACGGCCGGCAGTAGATCGAATTGAAGCGTTAGTCGGAAACAACCTGTTACGGCTTCTCCTATTAGTTGACAGCAATGAGAACGCGGAAGCGTGGACTTCTCATTTTCGATTTAACTTCGAAACTTGACTTTGCACCCATGTGCTAATGGCCTGCTGACTACTCTGTCGTCACAAATTTGATTTTATACTTAAGAGACAGATATTCGAATAGAATCACACATTATGCTTACTACAAATACAGCATCAGTCTGATGGAGAATTCGCCGAGCAGTCATGTTGCCTCGCCAATCTAGCGCGTAACGGTAGTGATTTCTCGCCGACCGCAAATGATATATCGCCCAGTGTAAACGAGATATCGTTAGGCGGCAGCATCTCGTTGAATGTAAACGTTGAATGTAAACGATGTATCAGGGAGGCGAAAACTGCAGAGAATTATCTCGCCCCATGTAAGGTAATCCAAGAGAGTCTTGGATTCCGGATTCCACACTGTGGATTTCGGATTCCCTGTATGTGGATTCCGGATTCCACATTTGTGGATTTCGGATTCCATAAGTGGCTGGATTCTAGATTTCAAAATTCTATTTTCCCTTTGTTCTTGGTTTTCCCAAAAATAGCTTTTTCTTTTTTTTACCCGAAGTGTACATTGTGTTATATAAAATATAAGTATAAAATATAAATATTTTCCCAACCCGAGAGGATTGTGAATATATGAGCAGTTTCTGAAGTCCATTGAGTCAATATCGTTGTGGAAATACTAACGTGGAAGGGGTATTCTAATTTTAATAATAACAACAGCGTTAAAAAGAAAAAAATAGACACGGCACACATTGCCAAAATCAGTGCTTTTCATGTTGAAACATAATTCGTTTCCGAATAGTTTAATTGCCACACAGAAATGTAACACTTCAGTTACAGCTTACCAACAAATAGCGTGAAGATAGTCCAATTATGTTACTATAATACCAGCTACGCACGCGACAGAAAACATTTGTCTTGGAATAAACCGTGTCGTTCTCCGTCCTGATAAACTAACTCCCGGCAGTCTTATCGGGAGGGATACTTCTCCCTCATCCTGCAGTTTCATTCTCATTGTCATGAACGTCACCATAGTCTCCATTAGCAATTCTACAGCTTGTTATCCTCCTCCGTTGTTAAAATTATGTCTGATCCATGGAAAGAAAAGTCGAGTACTCGGGTTAGAATGCACTTGGGGGAATTCCCATTACAGGAATCACCGGAGGTGTATGTTAGTGAACCACTTGTCTGGTTTAGCCACTTTAGGAATACTCTTTGGTGCACAAAATTTACACCATTCACTTTTATTTGTACATCCTCCAGAAGAACTGCTAGCCAGAAAGGTGAGATCTCTCTTCACGGTTGTGTCTTACTGCCAATATGTTGTCTTTCTGGTAAATGGTTTGCACCCGTACAGCCGTACTCCGCAGTGCCATATTAGCATCCACGACTCGGCAGGCTGTTGTTACGTCTTCGCTTCCCTCTAATGAGACTATGATGGCAGTGGGACTCATACTAGGTGCATAAGGAAGGGTGCCAGTTAGCTCTTTCGTTTTTGAACGGATATTTTCCTGTCTTACGCCTCTTTCATACTCCCCAGCAAATTCTCGCATCACAGTTTCTCACCTTGAGTCTTCTTCTTTCCTACCTGTTCCTTCAGTGATTGCTGACTTCTTGTTTGGTCATTTCTTGATATTTGGCGGTTCGCCTTTGATAATTTTCTCTGGATAAAATAAATTGGGCCCAGCGAAGTATAAGAAATCCTTCTGATAAATACGCGGGATATCGTCTTCCACGCAGCGCGCTCTTCTGTAGGCGTAGTTAGCCACTGTAGGCATGTCGTGGTCTACTTGTATCCTTTTGAAGTAGCATTCCATGCCCAAAGTTGTCATGCTTTGGAAACAGATCCTGTCCAGAAGGTGACTACTGACCCAATCTCCGTTAGCGTGTTGGTAAGGCTGGTCAGCGATTCCAGCACTATGAGGAAGGACTGTCGGGTGCATCGAGGTATGGTCATGTCGGGACCGTTGGAATTCCACTTTCCCGTCCTCTCCAGGGCCTCCTCTTTGTTGTTAGAGAGAAATGCAACCAACTCCTCGACAAACTTCACATGATCTTCAAATGTGCTTGGTAAGTCATCTTCTTTGGCTTTCTTCTCGAGTCAGAACACTTTTGCATATTGGGACATCTTACTTTGCAGGGGGATCAGTCCCTTTGCTGTCGTCAACACTTTTACTGCTTTGTTACCGGTATCGCATACGAAAACAGTGTTTCGATATACGCACAAAGCAGTAGGCTTGTTCCATCAACTTTGGAAACCATCACAATGGCCTGCAGTTTCTCCAAGAACTTTTGTTAGGGTTTCTGTACCCCCAAGCATCTCCTCTTCCTTCAAGCTGAACATTGAGTGTTCTTTGCTGGAGGACAAGAGCACGGTTCCACCATCTGTCACTGCAATACCCATGAGGCCTGAAGTTACCGACACTGGAAATCGCCACCAAGATTTGTATTCCAATTTTCCCAAGCCGGTTCCAATCACTTCTTTCGTAAAAACTTACGAAGCCTGCAAAGTGGAGCGGAACTATGGTGCCTACTTTTGCTTGCCGATATTATCTGTCGTTTTACTTAGAAGTCAGTAGATGTGACCAATTCTGCCGGGGGAGAATTTATTGTCTGGAGCTTGGATATGATGTCAGGAGAGTTTTCTTGAAAGCTGGATTGCTTCCCATGTTGTGAAACCAATTATAAAGACGTCACGCTTTTTCTTCGCTTTTTTAGACACGTTAGTTCGCTTCCTGATGTTACAGTTACAGGTAAAATCTAACCAGATTTATGATCAAATATGAGCTTTATGTGGGTTCTTAATTTGATTCTTTGAAAACTGATCAGGTTTTTAAAAAGGAACTGGAATGTCCACGAGCTATTCACTACCTCACCCTTCCCCCCTCGATATATTTTTGAGGCAGTCGGTATCTTAAAAAAATGTTTTTTTTTTTAATCGTTTTAATATATTTTAGTTGAACTCGGTTTAATTTCTCTTTATCAAACAAAAAAAAAAGGTACTCGCCACCCTCGACAATTTTACCCTCGCGCTCGACATGAATCCCTCGAGCCTCGAGCCTCGACAAAAAGTTAGACATTATGTTCGTTTCATTGATGAACTGCTCGATTTCATGGCTAATTACTGAGGCATATGGCATTATGAGAAATATTGCGGCAAGCTGAGGGCGAAGGCCGAAGCTGGCTTCAATATTTCTCATAATGCCATATGCCTCAGTAATTATCTATTATAATTATTGATCCCCATAGAATCCTATTGTTCTGTGTCTGTGTTGGATCTTCGATTTTAGTCGCACCTATGTGTGATAATTGCAATATTTTTCATATTGCAACCTGGACACTCCAATATTTTTTACATTGCAGCATGCTTATTCAGCGCGTTTAGTTATATTACCCCTGATAATTTCCCTGCCAACAGAAGGGACCGCCTCCGTTTTCGTCATACAGTTGTTTTGTCATCTTAAAGACTACAATCGTTGACTTAATGCAGAGAGAGAACAATAGAATTTCATGAGGATCAGTAGTTATTTAATTATAATTTCTGTAAAAGGTATGGAAACGCTGTCACCTTCGAATACAATTTTGATCACAGAAGCGCTTCAGTAATAAGTGTTCGCACAACAAGTGTTGCTTGTTGAGCAGAGAACACGAACAGAACAAACAACGACAACTCCACAGACCTGGAACTTTTCTTTTCTTTCTCTACTTTTCTCTCTTTCTTTCTTGGACTCCTATACCGTAAATCTGTAACATCGTTGGCTCATGATTCTGATCATGATTGAAACAGACAGATAAGAGCTGCTCGAAGTTATTTCTGTTTCACACGCGCTGATCTATTCAAATCCACGCCGCCAAAAGATTTCGATCAAAGTCCCAAAAACAGAATTTATAGACGTACGTACCTTTCCGGCCCATGAATTTTCTTGCGCTACTCTACGCTGATAAAGATTGATAACGATCGATTAAGAAAATATCCCATGTGATCTCTCGAGATGCCTCATTTTGACTGATTGAATCTGGACTGAATGAAAAAGAGACCACGTCGACACCACGTGCAACATGTGATTCTTTGAGTGATAGTAATGACATGTGCCTGAAAGAAGCCAGTAACTGCAACCACCGCGACTATTGACACTACTATTCGCTCCGACGAAGGGCTAACGCTCGAAACGTCAGCTTTTGTAATTGTTACGGTGGTCAATTTACCATTTCAACTTTGTTGATATATCCAAATTATATTGACACTACGGCCAAAAATAAAGATACTTTATATTATTATTCTTTGAGTTACCTAAAATCCAAAAATTAATTCCAATTGAGCCCAAGCAGGAAAAGAATCCAAACCTCCGACTACAAAAGCGCAACGGGGAAAAAAGTCGAAAAGCCCGGTCGAAATGGTGTCTGACAAAGACCAATAAGAGGCCCTGGAACCATCACAACAGACTGAATTACAGCAACGGCCGTTTTTATACTAGAGGACGCATTATCCGTCCAGACGGATAATGCGTCTCTTGTGGTATGCGTCTAGTGTAAAGACGGGACGAATAAAAAGACGAACTACGAAAGACGAACGAGATATTCCGCGCGGCGAAAAAAAAAAGAATGGGCACTAGTGTGCCTTGTTTGGCGGTAAAATTTAAAGATGGCGGCCGCGCTTGAACTTCTCAAATTTTTTTCCCGTAAGAGAAAGGCAGAACAAGAGTTTTTAGGTGACCAATATAGGTTAAAGGAAGAAATGGCAAAGAAACGTTTTCGTAGGGAGATGGAGTTCGAAACTGAAGCTTCACAGCCCGCTGTTATGTCAGCAATCGTGATTACAAAAAGCGACAGAAACGAGCGTGGTCATGATAAGTTGAGGAACGGAAATTGGTGGACAAACGGATATCAAAACTGGGATGAAGAATCTTTCAAGAAAAGGTTAAGGGTGTCTCGAGACACTTCTGAATTTATTCTAAGCGAAATTAAAGACCTTATCGTGAAGGAGCCCACTCGCATGAAGCCTCACCCTACTCCGCCTGCTACCCAGTTGGCTTTATGTCTATACAGACTAGCACACGGGTGCACGTTTTTGACCGTTGGAGACCTCTTTGGGGTTGCAGAATCAACTGCTCACATCATTTTCCAAGACGTTTGTAAGGCCATTGTGGGATGTTTGTATGACAGATTCGTTTACCTGCCAAGAAATCTACAAGAGTGGAGTCAAGAACTGGAAAATTTTCTGGGAAATTGGGAGTTTCCTTGTGTTGGGGCGTGGGATGGGTTTCATGTTTACGTAAGCACTAAACTTAAGAACTTTTACAGTTACAAGAAGAGGTATTCAGTTACAAACATGGGATTCATTGGTTATAACAAGCGTTTTATGTGGGCTGCAGTGGGCGCCCCAGGATCCACACATGACTCTAGGCTTTTAAGAAGTTGTGGTATTTATTCTGACATCGAATCTGGTCACGTGCTTCCTAACAGGTCTTTGAATCTTGACCCTCATGGGGAGATTCCGTTTACCACTGTGGGTGATTCAGCCTTTCCCAACCATTCCTGGCTTCTAAAACCATACAAAGATGGGACAAGGGTACCTAAGCAAAGGTATTTTAACAGGAGACTTTGCTCTGCAAGGGTAGTTTCTGAACATGCTTATGGAATGTTAAAGGGGCGGTGGAGAATTCTCTACAAAAAGACAGAATGTCATTTAGACAACATTTCCCTCATCATCATGACCTGCATTGCTCTCCATAATCTTTGCATCCACCGAAGTGATCCCTGTAACCCCAGGTGGAGACTTCAGGTCAATGAACTTAATCTGATTCGAAATGGAGATGCCCAAGCTGATGATGGAAATACAACAAGAGAAGCCGTTGCCAATTGGTTGTGGGATATCAGAGAGGAAAGAAATGCAGCCCCTTGATTCTGTATTCAAATTAATAACAAAGGCAAAAACTGAGAAACTGAACTTTACTTGATCCTTAGCAGATTTGATGGAAAACAGGTTTTGTTACATGTAAATAGATTCAAATTTGATATTCAAAATATTTTTCAAACATTTTCCCTTCACAATAGATATAGCAAATAATATTTGTTGATACATTAAGTATGAACCAGAAGTTTTGCTTTCCTTTCATCCATCAGTGTAAAAATTACTGCTATTTCAAGTTATTTTAAGTAATCTGGAAGTAAAATACTCTTTGCTAAAGCAACCAAACAACTAGATAAACTGGTAAAAAGGGGGGAGTAGGACAAAATCATAGGGAGGGGGGTCAGGTTTATTTTTTTATATGAAAGGAGATGGAATATTCTTGAAGGCAGTATAAAATGACATGTATTAAGGCAAAAATAGGAGGACAAACAACAACAACAAAAATGAACATGAAGTTCTTATATCAACTAAACAAAAACAGCACAAAAGAAATACTTAATTGTCATTCTCAAAAACCGAGGTTGGTTAAAAGCTTGAGACTGCTTAACAGTCTGATATGAATTATTGGCTTGAAATATTATGATGAAAGACTTGAACTGGTATTTTTACCTACTTGACATAAGTTTTTACATAATTTCAAGTCTTTCAATGGTATTTCCAACCAATTCATGACAGTCCAAAGCAAAACAGCCTTGGTTTCAAAGAATAACAAGTATTTTTGCTGCTGTTTTCTTGTTTATTTGTTGTTGGAACTTCTTGTTAACCTCATCCTCATAGAGGGCATACTGGGGCGGGGGGTGGGGGGGGGGGGAGTCATAGCCTAAAAAATAACATTTATTTGAGGGGTGAGTCAAACAGTAAATGAAAAATTTTCAGGGGTGGGTCAAGAATAAAACTTATTGCTTAAAAAAAATTCCCTCCCCCACCCTTTACATAAATAATGACCAGTCCCTAACCAATACATCCAATTCTATAGAAGTGTTATAAAGTTGTACTTCCGTTAAACTTTGTAACAATGGTTTGTTTCAATTACAGAACAGTAATGATGTTAGTGTCTGGATTACTGGTTACATTTTGGTACCTTTATCACAACTGACAATAAATGGATTACAAGTAAACACAACTGCCTGTAATAACATGTCTGAGGTTTCAATACGCAAGAGGGAAGCTCATGCCCCCTTAAATTCACAGTATTGCTCAATAAAGATAAGTGTGATAGAGGACCCTGTCTATAGAAAAGAAAAGTCCCCCACCAACTCCTCCATAAACATGAGTCCCCCACCCTTAATGGAACTCTTGCTAATACCAACGCATGGATCTTTGATCATTCTGGCTATCCATGTCTAAAATGTGGCTATCTTGGCTATCACTTGCCACTTGATTGGTTGGAGGGGTATGGCTATATGGCATTGGATTGTAATAAGGTACAAGAGGCTGCACAGGTATTGTTTGTTGTTGGAGATGCTGCTGTGCTCCTTGGGGTGGAGGATTTGAATATTTCATGATGATTTGAAGCATCTTTAGCTCATGCTGCCTATTCAATTCGGCTTGCTCTTTCTGAAAAGCAAGAAATTCAGCATGCCTTTCTTTGTCTGCTTCCATCATCTTTTCACAACGCTTTTGCTGTGATTCTCCAAGTGCGTGAAAACTCTTTGCGATCTCATTTATGGCCTGGGACTGACTTCTTACTCGTTTGTTACGACCTAATGGTTTTACGTGCAATGAATTTTTTAAAACTTTCCTTTTAACACCTTCGGTTCCACTCTCACTTGCGGAGGTTAACTCTTCCTCACCATCATCTTCCTGATAACTGCTATGACTTGTTTCTGCCTGCTCTTCGTCACTGTCTGTGTCTGAATTCTCATGAGACAAAACATCTCTTGCTTTGGAAGCAATTTCCAGGTTACCATGGGTGTCCGAAAAAATTGGATTTATGATTTTGTACCACTCAGGCTCTTTTATTGGTGACTTACCACTACCTTTCTTGATGCGATCCGTGTATTTACGCCATTGATCTTTTATCCACTTAAATTTCACTCGAAGCTTTTCAACATCAATTCTCAGATGAGTTAAAGCCTTTTTCGATTTAGACTGACGATGTTCTCTGTCATTTTCTTCTTTAAATTCTTCGGAGGATATGCGCTCCTCAAAGGCTTTCTTT
This sequence comes from Stylophora pistillata, assembly GCF_964205215.1. Lineage (NCBI taxonomy): Eukaryota > Metazoa > Cnidaria > Anthozoa > Scleractinia > Pocilloporidae > Stylophora > Stylophora pistillata. The sequence goes on from NC_142520.1 coordinate 20,914,033, forward strand.
ATATCCTCGAAGACAGGTTTGTTTGCAGTCTTCTTCAACGCAAGCGTGTCCAGTTTGTAAGCAAATTTGTTTGTTTCGTCTGCCAGAACAAGGGCGAAGTACTTGAGCTCTGTTTCTGTCCATGGTCGACTTCGCTCTTTTGCACTTGACTCCGCCATGTTGTTTTCTTGGGCGGATAACCGCTGGCTTTTTTCCGACACGGTCTCATTTCTTAACGTTATTCGTCCGTTGCCCGTCTTTACACACAAAGACGCATTATGCGTCCAGACGAACTACCTTTCGAAGTGCGTCGTTCAAGACGCACTTCAAATGAAAGTTCGTCTAGACGTATAATGCGTCTTATGCCCGTCTTTACACGAGAGACGCATAACCGGACGAACTACAAATGTTTGCCCAAGTTCGTCCAGACGGATAATGCGTCTCTAGTATAAAACCTGGATTGTGGATTACAATGATGGTTGGATTCCGGATACCATCAGCTGGATTCTGGATTCCAAAGCCATGGATTCCGGATTCCACAGACCAAAATTACCTGGATTCCGGATTCCGGATTACCTTACATGGAGCGATATATCGCTGAGCTCAAACCATATAACACTCAAGGAAACGATGATTCGCGAGGAGCTGAACGATTTATCGCCGATGTTAAAATAATACCACAGGATATAACGCCGATGTATCGTTTGAAACACTCTTCCAAGAAACATATTCTATACTATCTAATCAGCAAGTTAATCAAAAGTGTTATTTTCTTGGCCGAAAACAATAAAACGTGTTTTTGCGACTGAAATAGTGTCTGTCTTCCGTGACAAACGCTTGGGTATGTTAAATCTGGAGTAGTGTCAGACGCTTCCCGTCTTCGACTTCTTCGACGTCCTCGAATAAGAACATTCTACCCATTGGTATAAATGATTGAGTTGTCGTGAAATTGTCACGTGACACGAACGTAACGCAAAACCGGAAATAGAATTGAAACGGAAATGAAACGATAGTCACACGGATAAAAACCAATCTGCCGTCGTTAGCTATGCGAGGTTATCCTATTAATCAAACACGTGCTAACCGCTAAAACTTGCTTAGAAATCTGGAATTAACCACGGGTTACCCAATGAGATTATGTCGTAACATAAATAACGATGTTACGATTTTCAAAAAGTTCAGACTGGTTTTTCCGTACGGAAATGAAAAGCGGTAAACTGATTTTACATCCCTAAAACAAAACAATTTCCACTTATTATGAGCCGAACATGCATTGACTCTAAGTTATACCGCATAGGGAAAACGACTTTTGAAAGTCTGCTGGAATATAATGGTGAAATATTGAAGTATTGATGATTTTAAAAAGCGTTCCATGAGTTCCAAATTAAATGAAATGGTCCCGTTCAAGACTTGAGTCACACCTCAATCCTTCCTATACAAAAATATCAAACTGGTACGAGCTTGCTTTCTTTAATCTGCGTTTATTATGAACAAAGCTCATTTGCTTATATCCGAGGCACTGATTTCCGCCATTTTACGGCTACCCACGCTCATTTCAGTTTTCGTGAATAATCTTGAAAGAAGCAAGTCTAAATTTCTAAGTTCACTTTAAGGTATCTCTGCGAAAAATATCAAGGTTCTCGATTTTCGACTGTGTGCAACATTTTTCGATTTTCTCTCGGTCAACTCAAAACTCGGTCATAAGCTGTCAAAATGTCAAACCATCAAAGCTCACCATCTGCAAAAGTTCACAACCTGAAATAGTTTGGCAAGTCTATTGGTGAACGGCAGCTGAATTCACAGGAACATGAAGATTCTTCGGGATGACAGTGCCATAAAACTCAGCTACTGAGACCGATGTGGCCTTCCACTCATACACGTAGCAGCAAAAACGATATCAGAGCAAGCTCTTAGCTCAATTCACGCGAAGGGCGGACGACATATTTTCTGAGGCTTGCTACACTGCGATGATCAGAGACTGCCGTGATGAGGTAGCCGCGATAAACCTCAGCATGATCGCAGTCGCTCGAGATTGACGCCGACATGGTTTGCATGAATTTTAACGTTTCTGCGAGTTTGTTTATATTTTTCATCATTCCAGTTTTGTTCTTTTCTTTTTTTTCTAACACGAAGCTATCTATATTACTTGGGTGTTAGCTGTGTTTGATTTTTATTCCCGCACATTAGCTTAGGATCGAACTGAGCGTGAACATCTTCAAAACTCGGACTGTCCATTTCGTTTTCTCTTTGAGGATTTGCGTCTCCACTGACGTTATAAGAATGCAAATTATTGCGCATGGCATGTTTACAACCTCTTTTTGGCTCTTCTATTGCTACTCGCCGGCTCGCTTGTTCCGAAAAATTACTTTCATTTAATGAAATAAAAAACAAGACAGTACAAATTGGCAGGTGGCGAGACAACTTTTGCTCTGCTTCGTGTTTTAATCACAGAAAGAGCACGCTTTTTCAACCAAGGAGAGCGCGCGTTGCATCTGAACTTAATCATAAATATAAAGCTACTTGATTAGCTAATAGATACTACAACATGCTGCTAGGCCATCGTTGCATTTCCTGAATACAATTTGATCTATATCGCGACGTTCCAGTTGAATCTAGAGCTTTTGACCGTGTGCCTTATAGAGGAAATAAGCAAAAGAACATCATACCTGTTTGATTGAAGGATCTTGCCATGTAGTATGCTCGAAAATAATACCGGTCAGAAGGAAAAAATCTTAACCACATGTGTCGTCCACTAGATCGCACTACAGCGGTTTTTTGATCTCCACAAAGCACATCAAGAACACTGGCCGACTGACTAATGCCATCACGGATCTCAAGATAATAACCCTGAATACAAGGTTCCAAAACCCCTAGCCAGCTGTGTATGGTAAAGTTTAGTTCCACGTATTTTCCTTTTGGAACTGAAAGACCATGTGAATCCGGAAACCAGGGAACTCTTTTCCATCCTTGGGCTTCTTGAGGATACTTCAACAAAACTGTATCAAATGCGACAAGTAAATTTCTCAGTTTACAACAACAGAAAAGTGATAGACACCATAAATAAATGTTAAATGATATCAGCCCACAAGAAGAGAAAGTCTAAAGAGGAGGTCTACATGTCAAGTTCCGCCATGTTATTCCCAAGGTCTTCTGTCAGTGTACAAGCACTCTAAAACCACTAGTTAGACCCCACTATATTGAAAATATCTTATGTTACAATACTCTGCACAGTCCACTCCATACGTACGCAAACTAGCAGGAAAAGAACCTCCCCCATATGCCCTGACGATTCCAAACATTAACAGCAATCATTACTGTACCATTCCCAAACATACTACGAGGGTAGCCGTACAAATTAAATATTTAATACAGGACAAAATTAAATAAAATTCTCAAGTTGGTCGCTCCTTGGAGCATTTACCCAAAAGCCGAAAAGAATTCCTCTTTCAGTGTTCGAGTTCAACAATCTGATTAAGATTCAGCAAGCTTCTGCAGAATCGGGTTTCCCCTTCCAATTAGGAAACTTCGGAATTATTTTCGTTTAAAAGTAAGTTTCCTTAAGTGAAGTGTTTTAGAGGATAAAGGAAAGTGGTTTATTGATGAACATAACATAATAATTGAATGTCATACCCTTGAGTCCCCACTCCGTCCCACTCTTCTCTCTTCCTTTCCTCTTTTCCTTCTTTCGCTCGCCCTTTTCCTAACCTCTCAAAACATCTTACCCTTCCTCCACTCCCACGCTACTCATGGGCTCCTTTCCGTCCCATTAGACAACAGATTCAAATGCTCATTACTTTAGCTAAAACTGTAGACAACAGTCGTATATAGCTGTGGTTCTTACAGAAAAAGAGGATGAAACTCCACTTAGCCACTGAAGTTACCATCGTCACGTGTTTCAGTTTGCTTTCTGTAGAAGTAAAGTTAGTGTGTTTAGTTTTGTCTCGCTTTGCATTCAGGATTCAAATTCAAATTAAATTTCAAAACAATCAGGTTTTTTCAAGCTCTCTCGTATATTTATAGCGGAGATGATTTCATCACAAATAAACTGCCTCTCACTTTCCGTCTGTTGTTTAGCGGCCTCTAGACAAGAAATATAGTGTTGCATTTAGAGTTTTTGGAACACTCAACAAATGTCATATAGCTTTTTTTCTTGCTCTCATACGATAAGTCCCTCATCCTGCAATTATATTTTTCAACGTTCACAAACTGGCTGCTTCTTGTCTCCGACTGATAGTTGTCATTTAATTAACTTTCAAATTCTTGGTTCAAGGAGTTAGCCGTCAATGTTTCCTCTATTTTCTGTAGTTACAGCGTACGTTTTAAATGCAAAACACTTATTCAGAGAAGACGCTCTTCTGCACTCTAGAGACCAAAGATCTTACCGCTAAATTTCCATGCCTTTTGAAATTTTAACGATTTGAATGTGGTTCTTAATTCTCGCAAGTGGTCAACAAAACAATGTAGCAATGTTCATGGAGAGAAATGAAATTTTAATCAGTTTTACAGAAGTGCTATATTTCACTAATTTCATACCTTTTTTTGAAACCATGTAGGTAAATGCACAGTAGAGTAAATTTCTCTGTGATTTTATTGAACGGACACTAAACGGATCGAATATTAACGGACTATACGTTCCACAGATAACTAGCAAAGAATAAATATTCCGTTAGAGTACTAAACAGACACGTATTCACAAACAGGATCGACATTTGCGGCAGCAATGGAGTTTTTTGACAATACACAGAGTAAATTACTCGAATTTCGTTGCCAGTGGGATCAAATAATCAAGTACCTAGCGTAGACGGGAAAGGTATAAAGCTATTATATTAAGTGCCTGAGATTGAATATTGATTTTCCCTCTCCACTTAAAGAGTCTTATCGCATTTGTCCACCTAAGCAGCGGAGAATAAATGGAGAGAAAGGTAAATGTTTTTACAGCTTTTGTTAATTGTTTTTCGCGTTTTGTTTTGCTGTTTTATTTAATCAATTCAAAGTGAACACAAGAATTTCCATCTCGTGACTCGTTAAACTCATACGTCCAACTAAAATAGAAAGAAACTTTGCCTTTGAAAGAAGCGCTAATTATCACATGGAAAAATCACTGAAATAAATGGACAATTGATGGGATGATGCAGAAAAATGAAGACGTTTGAACCCAAATTTGATCCTCAATGACCGTATTGACAAATAAATATTATTCAGCAACAGACGTCTTCCTTAGTTAACACCAGAACTCAATTTACAAATATAGATGATCCCATCATTGAAGCACAATCTTTGTTTATTTCATTTTTTTAGACGTATCTCAAAAGTAAATGATATTTTCGTTTGGTTGAATATAATTTTGTATATAGATGAATACCCCCTCAATAATTTAGAATATATTGAAAACTTCCCCATTGGGTGCAAAGTGTAACCTAGTATGTTGTTCTATCGGAATTTAACACTGAAAAATTGTTAATGTCCCAACTCTTGGCTCACTATAAGAATCTTTAAAAGAAAGGGAAAAAAATCCTACTATCAAACCGTTACATCTCGCGTCTTAATTAATTGTTCGCCGCTTTTTTTGAATCAATGTATAAATGTAAAAAGATCAATTGCAATACAATGAACACAGTCTCATGTAGAGTTTTTCCTGAGTCCGACGATCTTACCACTAGTATTATGTGTATCTAAGCATTTGAACATTTTAACGAGTTTCTCGTCAGTAATTTAAGCAACATTGTGGTAATTTTCGTGGAGAACAATTAAATTCTGATCACTTTTACAGAAATACCATGTTGCACTCATTTCGTTATCCTTTGTTTAGTGAAACCACGTCGCAGCAAATGCATAATAGAGAAAATAAAACGAATCGTACAACAAACTATACCTTTCAGAAATAAATAGTGTATAATAAATATTCGGTTAGAATATAAAACAGACACAACATCATCAACAGGATCGACAGCTGCAACGGCAAGAATATTATTTTGCAATACACAGAAAAATTAAACATTTTTACCGCAAGAGGGATAAAATAATCAACTAAAAAGGAAAGAAGGGAAAGCAGAGAAGCTACTACATTAATTAAGTACCTGAAAATCGATTGTCCCTTTTCACTTTTACTCTTCGCCTGATCGAATTTATCCACGTAAGCAGCAGAAAATTAATCTGCAGAAAAGTTAAGGTTTTTACAGCTGTTGTTGAATTGTAGTTTTTAATACTAAATTCAAAGTTAAGACAAGAATTTCCGTCACGTAATTTGTTTGAGACACACGTCCAACAAAAATGGAAGAGAGAATTTACTTTAGTTTAGAAGTAAACGCTGATGACCACATAGAAAAATAACTGGAATGTCTGGACAATCGATAAAATGCTACATTAAAAATTAAGATTTTTTAACCCAAATTTGATCCCTAAAGACCATATTGAAAGATGACTATTATTCAGCAACGGACATTTTCATTTGGTTGGCACGAGTACCCAATTTATAAACGCAGAGTATCCCATCATTAACGTACAAGTTTTCCACATGAAATATTTCTGTAGCATTTAGCTGTTTTTATTTTTTAAAACAGATCTCAAATTAAAATAAAAATAAATAATATATTTCTGTGGTTGAAAAGATTTTTATACAGCAGTTACCTCTTCAATGATACAGAAAATTGAAACGACAGCGGACTGAGTTTGAATAATTACATCATTACCATTCTCATTATCATTTACGTTACTACTCCTTTGTTACTCTCTGCAGCGTACCACGTATTTTAAAATGCTTTTAAAAATTGCCACATTGGGTGCAAAGTGTAACCTATGTTGATCTATAGGAGTTAAACGCTGAAAAAGTTGTTGTCTTAATTAACTCTTGGCTAGCTAGAACCATCTTAAGAAAAAAAAAAATCCCCTCAGTCACACCTTTACGTTTCGCACTTTAATTTATCGATAGCCGAGGTGACATGCCTGTCACGCAGCGAAGATAAGCTTCACCAGCCAACCAATAAGAGATAAAAACAAACAATCAAACGCACAAACGAACAAAAACCTTAAGGGCCTTTTCATACAAAGGGATGCTGTTTGTATTTTTATAATGCGGTCAAGAACCTCAACAAAAAGTAAAACAGAAAGTATTTCAGGAAGTTAAAAAGGTATTCATTTACATTTGAATTAATCGATGGAACTTTCACTTATTTAATACCTGAACTCAATTATCTCTATCAATTTGTTCGTTGTAAAACAGTGAGCAAGTTTTCTCCGGAAATTCACTTTCGGTAGGCCTTTTGGAAAAACTGTACCCTCTGTCTTCGAGTGTCGCCCTCGGGCAAAAACCTCGACCTCTCCTTGGGAATAACCCTAACGATTCGATACTTTGTACAAAGCCATCATCATTCGAGTTTCCACCAGTTAAACCGGAGCAATCTACGCCACTGCAATGAAAGCCTTCTCTCAATCCAGTTTGTTTTTCGTGGGTTCCACGACCTCCCCTGAGCACCCAACACCTACGGGGAAAGGCCAAAAATATTCATTGCCTCACTACCTCCCCTCTCCTTTTGACCACCACTCGCCCGCCCCCTTTGTAAATATTTATTGTCTGCCCAGGCTTCCGATGCTATAAAAAAATCAAAGATGGCAGCAATAACTTTCACCTGGATAACACTGAGCACTCGTCCGCCAAAATTACGCCTGTTCTGCTAGCTAAATAAAATAAAACAGTGTGAGCACATTTCGTTGCTCTTTCTTCGCGCTTTCCGACTCCTGATATCTAGATCTAGATTTAATTCCCTGCCATGTACCGCTGACTTCATTACAATGGGCCGCAATTTTTCCGTTGTCTTGTGCAGTCATTACAAGTGTAACAGTTAAAGGAACCTAGCACACTAAAACTGCTTTTTTTTTTCTCCTGGAATGTCTTATTTGCACAGTAAAGGGAGGGATCTTGACGTAAGTGAAGAATGTTAGGTTTTATCGAGATTTTGTTCACACGTCAGTCAACGTTATGCACAGTCATGGTACACTAAATAGCTTTCCAGCGGTCATTTGATGTAGGTAACTTTTATAAGTGTGTCCTACCTCGTTTATCATTGGTTGGAAGATTTTGGTAGGAACAAATTGACGACAAGTTGAATAGACCTAAACTGAATGCGTTATTGAATCCCCGGTTCAGCGTGACCTAGCTCCCCTAGGAACTCGGAGCGAATATTTTTTGTTTTTGTTTTTGTTTTTAAAGCGGCACCTGTTTGGTTAAAAGTGTTGTTCAAATTCTACCCTTCGATATATATATCTTATTGCATCTTACCCTTCACAGTTTCACTATAATTTATTTTACAATGTGCTTATCATGATGTCCATTCTAATTTCCGAAAACTTCTTTCAAACTCCTTGAGAGACTTGATCAGATGGCTGTCTTAAGAAGTCAAGGGATCCCAAAAATCTTATTCGGTGTTTTTAGCTCAAGAAATGTCACAATTTGGGCATACCATACAACCACTGATGTTAACTTGCCTAGTTTTCCGTGCGTGAAGAATTTGGGAAAATTTGTCCTCTGATATAGTTTTTAGAATCCCCTTGCATAATTTAAACAAACATGGAATACTATTATTAGGTTTGCAGTTACAGGCATGTAGCCTTTTAGGACTATTTGTTACACCAATGCCTTATGTAATCATTTCAAAAGCACCTTGTTCATGTTATTTTATTATTTTTTTTTTTTTTTTGGATACAGACAGGCAACTGTTCACTGCATTAGTATTGCCCACTTAAATGATTGACTACTAATCTGACCTGCTCCATTGGCTTGTGAAGTTCAATTACAATACTCATAGTTTTTATTAGTTTAGCATTTTGATGGAGTGTCCAGATAACAAAATCAAAATAATCATAACAGAAAATCAGAATATTCAGTTAAATGATTTAAAATAGACCATTTTTCAGTTGGGTACTTAGCTGCCAAGCCTTTGATTTGTGATAGAGACCAGTATCTAGTTGGCATGACAACAAAGTAATTTCCATTTGAAAAGCAACAATGTCTGTATCATGACAAGGTCACCCTTAGCCTCATGACTATTATAAGTTAAACATAACCACAGTAAAGTGCGCGCTCTGATTGGTCAACTAGGTATGCACCATTTGCGGGTACACTGCTAACGTGAGCAAATGCAAAGACCAGTTTTCCGCACACACTTGTTAATTTTTGGGCTACACAAGATTTGCTAGCTGAAAGGAGACTCTTTGCTGAAATGTATCAATTTTATGCTATAAATTAAACAAATAGTAAACACCACTGTGTACATACATACATACATACATAAACTTTATTTATCCTCGGATTTTAGATTAGCTTATAAGCTAGTATCTCCGATCCTAATTACTACTTTAAAATTACAGCAAGAACAGGTTAAAAGATAAAAATAATTCATAATATAATAATATAATAATCGTTAATATAATGATATGTGATATAAATGTAATATTAACAGAATTTGTGCGCTGACAGTTTGCTCTTAAATTCGCTATAGTCTACAGTTTTCCTAAAGTGGTCAGGGAGGGAGTTCCAATACTTAACAGATGAATAGCTAAAAGAATTTAGACCATATGTGGTTGTAAACGGCTTAGGAAGTGATAAAATACTGTGTGCATGTTGGAGGTTTGCCTAGCACTCAAGAGCCCAGAGTCTCTCTCAGCTATCACCTCTCGTGACTCTTATGCTTCTTTTGCGCTTAGCAATCTCCTGTATGCATCAATAACGAGAGTGTATGCTGTGGTGTTTACCATTTGTTAAAGGGAAACCAACTATTAGCTAAGAGTCGATGAGAGCTCAAAGTAAAAAAAAAGTCAGTTTCCTTGAGGGCATGGAAATGGGAGTGGCTGAGTTGTGAATGCTTTTGTTTATTTTTTTTAATTCTCGTTGGTGGAGAACATGGAACAAGTCTCTAAGCGAAATCAAAGTGATAGTAGATTGAAACTCGACACTCACTTGAAAACTGCCCCATTTTTATGTATCACTTTTTAAAATAATTTCTGGGAGGAGGTGTGTTTCCTTACCACTGAAAATCATGGAGTGGTTACTAAGAATGAAGATGTTGGTCACCGAAAAAAATAGACAGTACTTGAAAACTGAGCCACACTGCTAATAGCCTCGAGTGAGTTAAGTGTGGCTGGGATTTTGAAACTTGGAATTAGGAAGGCTTGAGTAGTGAATTATGAGCATGGAGATAATAATGAATTGTTTGTTCTCTGTTTTTGTAGGCTTGGAGAAATGAAGGATTACCTCTGACAACAACTAGCAATGATGCAGCAGAGATGTTTGATGCTACCCTAACGCAGGTTGGCTTCGGTTAAAAATTTAATATACAGATATCAGGGCTAAAGTGAAATATCATAACAATCCAATTGTTAATTTTAGCTGATACAGATATCTTGTTATTTATTGTGCACAATTCTAGTGTGGCAAGATATGAATTTTTTTTTATGATCAACTTGAAAAACTCTTAGTTATGTATGATTATCAAAGTGAGAGTAATCTAGCTTCACCCTGCCTGCTACCAGTAGTTTATAGCTACAAAACATATGTATTTCATATGTTTGTTGTTTAAAATGAATGACAAGGAAAATCATTATGAAGATATGAGCAATAATCTGTTCATGCAGCATTCTTGAAATATATACAAATAAATCGAATGAAGCCTTACACTGCTGTAAAAAGTAAAATGTTTCATAAATCCGAGCTTTCGCCAATCAATGGCCGTTGATCAGCGAAAGCTCGGATTTATGAAACATTTTACTTTTTACAGCAGTGTAAGGCTTCATTCGATTTATTTGTATATATTTTAAGATACGAGCAACTCTATTATTGTTAAGATAAATTAAGTTTAAATTGGGTGAAAGTCTGAAAATTAAAGCCCCTCCATGTATAAGCTCCTCCGTGTCGAAGTCCCCAAATCTGAAATGCAAAAATACCTCCTATAATAAGCCCCTCCAAATATAAGCCCCTCCAAATATAAGCCCCTCCAAATATAAGCCCCTCCAAATATAAGCCCTTCCAAATATGAGCCCCCAGGACTTGTATTTGGAAATTATCCTTGATAATATAAACCAAAAGCAAACGGCACATAATCACCATTATCAGGAAGCCTTCTTTAGTCATAAAAGAATGATTTCGAGCACTAAAGCATTGTTTATTGTCTTTCATGCAGTTCGCTCTTCACTCACGCCTTGAATTCATTTGGTCCATGCATAGACAAAGTATTCGCAAGAAAGTTCAATCTTGCCACCCTGAGCTCAAACTCCCTCTGGTGCTCCTCACTTTTCATAGTTATCTTGAACTTTGAGCCTCAGGAGCTACATTACTCTTTTCACCGTATTTCCATTCTAAGAAAGTTTACTGCCGTTGACTGTTTGAACTTGGCATTTTCAATGTTATTAATTTGTTATGAATTCCTAGCCAAAACCCTTATATTACCAGTTGCACATTCAAAAATTTTGACACAAATCTCCCTCCAATTATAAGCCCAGCCAACTTTGAAATGCAAATTTTCCTTCCATAATAAGCCCCTCTGAATATAAGCCCCTTCCAAAAAGAAACTCTTTAAAAGCTGTCCTTTGAAAAATATAAGCTCAAGGGCTAATTTTCGGAATTTTACAGTACTGTAATTCTCATAACCATGCATTGCTGAATAGCAGTGATGAGTTTGTAAATAGTTCATGGTGCTCTTTTGGTGGCGGCTTAAAATTACGAGATAGATTGGTTTTATCAACTGAGTTAATCACAAAAGGTAACTAATGACTGGGGTCATACCATAACTTCCTTGTAGCTTTTTCGTGTGAGATATGATAATTAAGTTTAGTGACAACTAATGTCCTTGTACGAAAAATAGTATCTGGTTTATTTGTTCGCTTGTTTGTTTGTTTGTTTATTTTAGTACACGGTAGGGTATGATGACAGCAGTGTAAATGCAATTGAGGGCTCTGTATCGAAGATGTTAGCAGCAGATTCCAACTTTGGTGAGAAGTTTTCTTTTCAACATTTTATTGGCATTGACTGCAGACAATTCTGGGCAGAATAGTCTATTGTTTATTGAAGGTAGATACACTTGTCGAGGACATTGAATGTAAAAAGAAATGTGAATAATTATCATAATCATTTAAAAAATATTGAGTGGAGTTCTTGAAAACTAATACCTCATAGGCAAAACACTCTTCCTTGGATCGCCCCCCCTGCCATTCTAGGGATTAAGTCTTTGCACTCGTTTTAGTTCCTATCAATACATTTGACTGCTTGACCAAAGTCACTATTCTTTTCCAAAAATTTGAACAGCTTAGATTGTCTATTACCATATTAGTGACTGGGTGAGTTAAAAGTGACTTGTGGTGACTTCTAGAGAACAGGAGAGCTTGGTTATAAAGGAAGATCTTCCTTATTTTTTCCTTATGAGGGTGCTTATAAATTTGATGATCCTAATCGGCTAGCAATATGCTCGGTGGATGTCATATGTGAACCCAGAAATAGCGTAAGATATTAGAGAAAGTTTCTGTGGTTCAATGGTAGAGAGGTATTTGATAATCTGGCTTGTCCAGACCTTCATTCTGAAAGAGTATAATAGTATCATTTTTGTGGAGTGCCCCATTTGATTGACATCACCTATTTTTGTTTCCGTAATGGGTCATGTGATCTTGTATGGCTTACACCTTATCTCATCTGGAAAAAGGAATCCACATAGATCAAGAGCTGAAGAGCAGCGTGCTGTTCCTTGAAGGGTTAGCTGCCAAGAGTAACATCACAAACAGAGAGAGACTGCATGTCAAGGCAGTCAAAGAATGGGCACAAGGGTGAGTGTTACCAAGATGTCATGTCAATCACTGAAGACAAAATTTTGACCTGTACTAAGTATTTTTCTGTTCCTATAAGGCGCGTCTATTTAAATGGGAGACTAATCATTTTTAATGACTGTGAGAAGAAAATCTTTTTGCGAAATTTTTTTTTCAATATGAGATGAAAATCATATGCTTGAAATGCGGATAAGTGTATATGTGCCCTAACTCGTTTATCATTAGTTGGAAGATTTTGGGAGGAGCAAACTGACGACAAGTTGAATAGACCTAAACTAAATGCATTATTACTCGTTCAGCGTGATCTCCCCCAGGAATTCGGAGCAAATATTAATTGTTTTTGTTTTTGTCTAAAAGCGGCACCTGCTTGGCTAAAAGTGGAGTTCAAATTATAAAACTTCAGAAACTTGTATGTCAACAAGCACGCGGCATTTGAATTTAAAATATCCTCTCCTGTTACAATCTCTTGATTGTAAACTGTGATAAGAAACAATCAAATTAACGACAAATAAATGTTTACTGCCGTAATCAAGCCATATTTGCCTATTTTTAGCAAATCTCCAAAGTAAGCGACAGAAGGGAGAAACGTACGATTCTGCCATCAATAAATCTTTCTAAACGTGAATTTCCAATTTCTACCAAGATATGGAAAAGTGCTAACATTTCTTACCTTCCTTGATTAATTATCCTGTTTAACGAGCTATAAAATGATGGTTTACTTGCCTTAAGAACTTCTTACAGCTAGAATTGCGTGACAGGTGTAGTTGAAAGAAGCTTTCAAAGTCGCAGATTTCAAAAGGCATCCCAGACAAAAATATAGCTGTGGCCAAAGTTTTTTATTTTGTTATTTTTTTTTTTTATGATTTTCATAGATGAAATAATGGACTAGAAAGGGGTACTCAAATTAGTGTTGTAGCTTTCTGGCAAGGGGAGATATTTGACCTCAAAGTTACCAAATATTTGAGTGAATTGAAAAGTTTAAAAACACAAGTACTAATTTATTCACCTCTGTTTATTCACAAGCTGTCAATCAAATCGATTGAAACTTGTATCGTATGGTTATTAAGGATGTACCAATATGTATGCGAGCCGTCACAGTAATTTGTTAAATACAGTTGCAGTAAGAGCTTCTTACATTTTTACTTATTTTAAGGCCACTTCTTAGTGAAAACCTAGAAAATCTTGGGGGGGTGGTCTATCTCCCCCCCGGAAATAACCAAAATAACCAAAGCAGAAACCAGTTTGTCATTTTGAGTTTTGGGGTAGATCCTTTGAACTGGCAAAGTTTTATTGAAATCGGTGAGATGGGATGTATCACGAGTGCCTGGTGCTCTCGTGGACACGTTTTTAACACCTTACTTCTGATTGCGATTACTTTGTTTTTTGTTCACGACACTTAATCGAGAATTGCTCTCTTTTCTTAGGTGGTCTTGCACTGTGAATCTTACAGACAATTGCTTTCGCCTGGAGCTCTTTTCACCCGGAGTCTAGGTCGTTGACCAAGTGCCAATCCACTTCCTTCATTTATCCGTTGATTATTGAGATATTTAATATTTATTGAATTATTTATTTTCATCTCAGGTTTTCAATGAAGTTCATATGTTAATGTGTACACTGGGAGCTAGGAAGGAAGATGCTACACTAAATATAATGATGTCACTCAGAGACTTTGGTAGGTAATATGGAAAAAGCGTGCCAGAACACTCAGACCGAAACACTGCCAATCAGTAAAAAAGTGTTTAATGATCTCTCAAGCGTTGGTGGATTTGTGGCATCACTTATTAGCTCCTTCTTTGTCTTCAGAGACGGCTCAGGAAAAAATTGCGAAGTATCTAGAGAGATTGGTTTCAGTGAAGCATTTGAACAGGCTGACAAGGTAGATTCACCTCCATTACGGTCTCCTAACCTCACTTCATTAAACACTTAACGGACTAATGATTGGAACAATGAAATTCTTCAGGTTTAATTTTGTGATTTTTTTAAAAAATTATTTTGAGAGGGAAACTTCGACAAAGCCATGGACATTTTAAAACCCCTACGTTATGACTGGAACAATGAAATTCTTGACGTTTAATTTTTTTTTTTTTTTTTCAAAAGGGAACCTCGACTAAGCTGTGGACATATTAAAACCTATCCATTATGAAGTTGTCAACATACAGGTTTGTGTATTTTATTGCAAATTCATTGTCATTAATGAATGCAACTTGTGGTAACATCCCTTTGGTTTCTTTCTTTTTACACAGCGGGACATATTCAACTTGTTCCTTATTCACGCTGCTCTGCATTCCTCACGTAAAGAGCATCATCATTTGGTAAGGTAAAGTGCACTTTCTTTCTTTTGAACCTATATCCTCTCCATATATAAATAAGATATCTATTTATCCCAGTAGAAGAGACGACGACATATATTATAGGTTTTTTTTATATCCTGAAGAATTTGGTAGCCTGTTATTCGCCCCAGACCTGTTTGAGTCAGTGCCTTTAAATTGTAAAACCCCACTCAGAGCTCGACACTAACTTTTCAACTTACTAGTCAAGTGGCTAATAACAGGGTAGATGTCACAAACTGGTCAGTGGAAATTGAAAACCACTAGCCAAAACTGAATTTCTACTAGTCTGTGGCTATTTGGCTACCGTTAGTATTGAGCCCTACCATTGAAGCCAGTTAGAGTAAGGTCGACACGTAGGAGTGACATGTAAAAGATACCACTTCTTTGTAAAATTCACATTTTATGCGTGAAATTTAACCCATAACTGAATACTATTAAGCAATATCTAGGCTGGGTCTTCTGCAAAGTGAGGTAATGTTTGTTGACATAAACGTCAAGCTGTACGTCCTTGTTGAGACCCTTGGGCTAAAAACAACCCTTTACATAAAGATTCCCCGGCAATAATAATTGTGTCCATTCAGATGAACACGACCCAGCTCCCATTTCAAAATCGTTGGCTAAAGCTGAGAATGTGACTGTGTACATATCTAGAATCAATTAAGAAAGACGGGGGATCAATTGTACGCGGTCACGGGGTGAAGGGTGGGGCACCATTTGTGTCTCAATTCCTGACCTCGCTGAGAATGTGATTTTTCCCATATCTATAATCAATAAATAAAGATGGAGGAAGGGGGGATTAATTGCATGGGGTCATGGGGAGGAGGGGTGGGGCACCATTTGTATCTCAGTTTCTGACCTCGCTAGTGCATTTTCAATAGTTTACTTTTTCATCTTAAAACTCAAAGACAATTTTTTTTTCACCCATGCTAGCGTTTTGTTTAGCTCTAGACAGCTCTTCTCACTGGATTTGCAATTGATAACGCATACATTTTGGAGTGTTATTGCTTATCGTTCCAAAAAACAAAATGAAGAACGTCCGAGAACGCAGGGGGGCAGCCATACGATATGTTTGGGACCTTTCGTCAACGTGTTCAAATGCCGACTTGTGTACTTGTTATTTTTCCCTTGTGTTGATGCATCCATGGTCACGAAACATCCGAATATTCCAGAAGTATGACTTTTCTAAATAAAAGCCTGCAACATTAACCCGCGAGAGGCCCTTGTTTTACATGTGGAGTAAGGTCGGAAACAGATTCATAGAAATTCAAAGTCGGATGGATAACACCAACAAAGTCTGCCTCAAGATAATGACGCCATATTAAACGTTTCAGGAATCCAATTCACAATAGCAATTCACCAGCTGGCCTGTAAATTCGCTCTACGTTCACTCATGTGTAGGAATTCTCGATTGAGTAAGTCGAAATTGGTCCAGCGTTGGGATTGGTTCCCACGATTCTCAGCTCATTGTTTGCCTCTCATTGGTTCTCAATGGTTTCCTCGTGGTCACTTTCCTTCCCAGGATACTCTATCTCACCAGATGACCCTGGTAACAGGTTTGCTCTTGGATTTGATTTCTCGAAATTCAGTCGAAAAGTACTCTTACGTCATAGCTCAAACTTTGTCGCACAACCACAACTATCTGACACATTGTGTAGTTTCCTGAGACAAAGAGAAGTTAGGTTTTGGTTGTGAAATCAGTAAAATCGTCGTATAAAGATGATTAGACTAAAAGGAAACAACACCTCTAACTCTGCCAACATATGATAATTGGCTGGGTAAACCAGAGAATTAAACCCGAAAGTTCCCATGCGTCCCATGGAGCGTCGTTTCAAGATATTTTGAGCACCTGTTAATGGAGGTCTTCAGCCAAAGTCTAAAACTTGACTTGCTTAGCTATGGTTTTATTGAGACCTTATAACAAGGATTTTACAACTTTGAAAGGGATAATAATGCTAAAGGTAAAATTCCAAGGTGCGTTCAAGTTCCGCATTTAATTAGCATCATGTGAGAAACTTCTCTGTAATGCAGTTTTATTAACTGTTCGCCACTGTAGTTGATTTAGCTAGGTTACTTATTTACTTATTGAGAGACATAGCGTCACTGATATCCTCATGAAAACATCATAGTGCTTCTTAAGACGACTATGGCTAGTTTTCTTTTTTTCGGTGAGGAAAAACAATGAACCCTTGATAAGTGTAATTTAAAAATTCCACTGTGGTTTAGCGTGGGCTGTACTCTTACCGACTACGATATTGGTCATCACAGCACAATGTTGTGGACTCACGAGGCACAATCAAGTAGGTCCGCAACAAATTTTGACCACTGTGATTACGAATAACGCTATCGACAAGAGTACAGACCACTCTAAACCACTGTAGATTTGCTTTTTACCACAATGTCCACTTCAAATAAAACAATTCTATCACTGCGCGACATGTTGCAGCATCAGGTCGCGACATCACTCTCAAGTGTGGTAAACATTTGTCGTTTTCAGTCACGTGACCAAATTTTGTTACTTAGGTCGCGTCCGCCATGCTGGTGGACATTCATTTAGTTAACATATATGGCTTCGGCAGACGCGCCTTCGAGTGAAAGTGTTTTTTTGTTTTTGGAGTATTATGGTCGTCTTACCGGTTCTGCTAAGGCGAGGTATCGAGAAAAAGTTTTTATCTGATCCAAATACGTTAAAAAAATCGGGGTGTGGCGAGAGTTTAGTGGATTATCCTAGCGTGGAATATCCTGGGATTATAAGTTATCTGGTAATCCAGACCTCGCGGATTACCGGGCAGAAAATGAAAGCGTATAACTCTATGGACGCATACAACCTTTTCATTTCTGGTCGGGTCAATACAATACCCAGCAAACCAGTAGCTGGTACGGAAAAATCTTTATTACAGCGAGAGTAATCACTCACAACGAGCCAGAGAAACCCCATTGAGGACATAATTCCTTGCTGAAAATAACGGTAACGTATGCATGGCGCACTAATTGCATGACAGAAATTTGCGACGCCTGCTCACACTAGGGGCGATTCTTGAAGCAAGAGGTAGAATGCGAGATTCAGATACGTATACCAATGAAAAAAAGAAATGGGTAATGCCTTCATACGTAAAGGAAACTCCTTACCTTCCACTTGGCGAAATGGATCTCCCTTCCACAAAGAAGCGGCACGGTACATTGGGTGAACAAGCATATGCCACGCCGCGTCGTAATAGAGCGAATGTCCCAGAAACATCTGAAGAAGAACAAGCTAACTTTTTCATAAACGTCTCCAACTATAGGATTCAACCTACCATTCTCTCCTTAAAAGCACCTCATAATGCTGCATTTTATCTCGAGACCAGATCCCTACCAAAGCCCCTAACAGAGCTACACAATGATGAGAATTTGGAGAATGACTTGGAGGAACTACTCCAAAGGTCAAAACAGTTTATTGAGTGAGCTGCTTATAAGTGCTGAAGAAGCAGAAAACATTGAAGAATCAACGAGAGGCCAGTGGAATAGTAAAGTTTTTTTCGACAGAGGACAGGACGAGTGACTACTTCAAAGTTTAAAGCTGCTTGCTTAGCAAATCAAGAGAAACCATCAAAGAGTCTCATGAAGACGATATGCTATTCCAGTTCGCACCGCTTTTCGAATGCGGCAACTACATGGGGCATATCAAATGAAAGTAAAGCCCAAAAAGCTTATGAATTCTCAATTGCCAACCACCGTTCATATTTTCTCCATGGTACCTGATGGAGTATTGATATAACCCGAAAGGGTCCAAATACTTTGATGAAGAGGCACAATAGACTGATAAAGTATTAAGTGCACAACAAATTATTGCAATTTTATCAACTGGAGCCAGGTCATCATTTTTCCGGGCTGTCACTAGCTGAATAGGGAGTACTCCTTGCAATCTAGTGTACTTTCTGCGGACAAGACATGTCACTCTTTCTACATGGACTCGGACATCGGTAATTTTTTCTGGTTCCCTCCACTTCTTCTGCAGACAATTTATTTTTACCCCTAGTAAATGCTGGTATATGAAAGCGGGCTTAATGAAAACCAACCTTGTCGGCAACATCGAAGCCCCTGTCTGCGAGTACTATGTCCCCAGGTAAAAGCTTCCTCAAAAAAACAGACTTGTCTATAAGATATTTTCCACTCGCCCTCCCACTCTATGCCTTAGAAATAAACGAGATAACACCTTGTGGTGTTACATCGATAAGAAACTTTAAGGTATTGTAATGTTTATAATTAGCAATTAGGCCAGATGGTCTTCCATAAAGATCTCCAAGCAGTCAGTTATGATTGAAACTTTCTGCCAAAATTGCGTTGGAAAACTGCAGGCATGGCGGCTTGCAGTTCCTCATGTTCTGGCAACTGGATTAAAAATGTTAGTCTGATAGACATTACATGTGTCCACCCGTCAAAAATTTTAGATGTGGTTGACACAGAAAACGAAAACGAAAACGTAAACCCTGCAATGTGGAATTAAGTTAAAGTCTAATTAAAATTAAAAGAAACTCCTGAAACTGACCAAGTGCATTTTGGGTGGTATTTTTTTTATGTGAGGAGTATTAAGATTAAAACTTGGTTTTTTGATTTACTCTTACCATAAATACTGTTTGCAAAAAGAGATAAAGGGAATTACTGATTTATTTACAGTTCTACTTATCTCCGTAATGGATGGTTTTCCATTTTGAGACGCCAATAAAAGATAAAAAGTTGACATCTCAAAATCGTAATTAGTTTGTGGAGCCCTAATTAATCTTAAGGTTAGGCTGTCGATTTAGGATGAAAAACTTCAGATTGCCTTATTGCAGACTCCCTTTCTTCGTCAGACTTTTCTACATTAGTTAGAAAAATAGAAAATACCGATATCATATAAATCTTAGATTTATTTATTTATCTATTTATTGTTTCCGCTTTCAAGGTTTTTGAAATAAAGTACTTAAAAACTTGGAGGTGTAAAAGATCGATGTCTAGACACTTAAAAAAGCAAGTTTGCAACAAAATGTGGCTGATTTATTACAACGTTCGTTATGTTATTCTCGCATAGGAGAGTTAATGATCACCTTTATGTCAACATCCAATTAAAGCTTGTTTCTTCAATGGTTCGTACTTTCCACCCCTTGTTAACTATCTAGCAACTGGTTTTGCAATATGTTGACATCATTTATATATATTACATATAAGGTGACTATGGCAATATCAGAGCCTCTTGGAAAAACCATTACTTTTATAGCTTATGGTTACCTTATTATTTTGGGAAAATTTCAAGTGTAAAAGTATCGAGCCACCAAACATTGGTGGTTAGAACACAATAAACCATCAATTCAATTTATAGCCTCCTTTACTGATTAAGCGCTCGATGTATTGAAACACAAACAATGTTTTTGGGACCTTAATCACTCTCAAAACCGTGATATATACTAATACGTAAACAATTACAAGAGTAGTTCAAATGGCCAATAAATACCATCACAGCCACGCAATACTACTGTAACTTGAGGGAGAACTCCTGCTTCAATCCATTTATTATTATTGTTATTATTATTATTATTATTGTTATTAATATTATTATTATTATTATTATTATTAATATCTGTTTTATTTATATATTTATATATCTATTTATTGTAATTTTTTTTACATCAGCTCAATTAACCTCAACCAAAATACCAAAATTCTAGGCTAATCAGACAAATTGCCGTGACACAAAAATTAATCGCTCTGAAAACTGCATTATATTAAACACACTACATATCTAGTTGTTCTTTCGAATGGCCAGTACAATTGTGACTAAACAACATAGAATTGAATGAAGAACCTATCAGGCCTATTCGCCTTCTTTAACTACACTTGAGTATACGTATTTTTGTTAAGCTATCAATGGCCTGCATCTATTACAATGTCGAAATACAGAACCATTTTGATATAAATCGAGACCCTAGTTTAGTTATAGTATTTTCTCCCTAAAACCACAGAGACGTAAAAAGCAAAGTTTTGGGCTTTTATCGTAAGGAAAATGTGTATCGTAGTGAAGCTAAGCTGTAAGGGACTAAAAAAAGACGTAAGAAGGAGGGGACAATTACCTTAGCCCTGCGACAAAATAATTAAAATGTCTATCCTTTAAAAAGCCAAGATACAGGGAAAATACTAATCTCATGTCGTGGAGGTTTTTGTTTGGCAAGAAGAAGTTTTTTAAGCATACCTGTACTTTTCAGAGAACTCGATCTATTTAATGTCCCATTATGTTTGAAAAAACAAAGAGAAACAAACGAGAATACCTTAGGGTACTACAAGGTCACTTTTACTGAGATTCCCCTTTTTATCAGCCAAAAGAGAAATATCATACTGATCTTAGGTGATAGGGCAAATTTATAAGTAAAGTTCGTCATAAAAACAAACGTTTGTTCTGTTTGCACTTTGGCTGACCGCTGTGGTGAAACAGCTCTAGGCTCGAGATCCTGTGTCACAGCGGATTTCGACCCTCGGTCCAAATCCGCAGGCGGATTTGGACCCTCCCCGTTCCAAATGTGCCAGCGGATATGGACCCCGGCCTGTTCTTAGATTTAGCCCCCCCCCCCCTACCAAATTTTCCTGTTAAACATCGTTTGTATCATATAAGGTAACTAAATCTAGGATGACCGTTTCTCTGACCAGTGAAAAAGAGTGCAGCATCTTTATGAACGAGTTTTTAAGCTTTCTCACGTAAATTTCTTTTCTGATATTTCAAAAACTCGATCAGATACCTTGTATCGCGGACAGTAAAAAACTTCGTTGTACACTTTCGTTTCGGCCATGGTTGACGGAAGGAATCACGAGGGTTATGATAAAGGAGAATAATACCTTTGCAGCAGGCAGAGCAGCTCTACTTTATTGCGGAACACAGTAGCAATAAGATAAATTACTCAGTGCTGATAACGAGTTCCACGCACATGAACTTTTCTCTATCCGGACGATTATTAAGCGCGTCAAAGCGACTCAGTGTATATTACGTATTTATCCCTTTATCACACTTCATAGCAATCATTTGTCAGGGGTAAAAAAGCAGTATTGGTAAATTAGTTTAACGGGCTTACGCTGCTTATGGTGTTGCTTTTATCAAAAAGAAAGAACGGACCAAGCACAACAATAACTGTGATATTTACACTTTGAGCGTCGTGAAAACCTCTCATTGAAAGTTTCAAACATAGTTTTTGCATAGCAATGGACTTGCGGTAGATACTTTTGGCGAAAAGTGCTCGATTTCAAGTTCTCACATAGCTGAGCTCAGTTTTGTTGGGGTTTCCATATCCGCGGAGAGGGGTCCAAAACCGCTAGTGGATTTGGACGGGGGGATCCATATCCGCTAACAGATTTGGACCGGGGGGTGCAAATCTAGAGGAGTCCAAATCTGCTAGGACACCAGCATGGATAAAAACATTATGACTTCATCAATCATTGTTTTGAACGTGGTTTTGAGCATCTGGGAGGCCATTGGTGGAGAAGCGCACTTATTTTTTTTTAATCTTCATTTCAACTCTTTTAGTCGAGTTATCCTTTCCTATGGGGCAGTCAGTATCAGGAATACAATCGTCTGTGTACCACCACCCCATCTTGCAGACCTCTGCACACTTTCCTTTATCTTTCCTATCTCTTGTTCTGAAGTCATGTTCGCCATTTTTCAAGGGATCCCAGTGGTCTCCTATACAAATAATAAGACAGGATTACTATGGACAAAAGAGTAGATGAATGAAGCAATGCTTGTAAAAGTGATCAGACAGATAAAGTCACAAAAACAAACATAAATTACAAGTCTGACTGAGTTCGACGCTTTTTAGCTATGAGGGCATTATAATTGTGTACGAGCATTAAAGAGGTGACACAAGCCACAACAGCTTTTATGAAGCTCCTTTGCATTTGGAAGATTATATGATGAATTCACCTTTAAGTTGGTCTTTCACAGAAAGCCTGTGGTCAGATAACACTTTAACGGAAAATTCGACAAAGTGAGTCCGATTATCTTCCCATTTTTCCCAGTCAACTCGAATTTGCCAGACACCATGTTTTGCTAGGCGGTGCAGTTTTTTCGTCCCGAGCCATAAGTCTCCAGATAGATTTCCAAAGCCTTCTTTGTATTTATCCCAGACTTTGTCGAAGCTGAAGGAGCTAGCTAATTTCCTTTGAAATACTGTCCACCCGCCCCCTGCTATCGTTTGGTTGCAGAAAACATCAAAGACGCGTGAACCGGAAGGTTTAATCGTGTAGACTCCACTGTCTACCTTTCCAGAACTGTACACCTCAGCACAGTCCCTAGGATCTGGAGGCAAAACATGTACTCAGATAAACCTTGGAAGTGATAATGAGTGATTTGAATTAATTTTGAGTTTAAAGTTGATATAGCTTTAAAGGATGTACTAGTGACCATGCATTATTTGCGAAAAAAGAAAACTATCAAGTTACCCTGCTGGGATCCATAATATTATCGACTCTTGAACATTCAAACTGACTCCATTCTAGCAAAATTGTTCATATAGTTATGTACTTTCTTTTGTTTTATTCCATCTCATTTATTATAATTTTAGATTCACACTTGCCTTTCCTCTTATTTCGTCACTGAACCTATCATAATTTACATTTGATAACGGTACATGTCGTCGCCGAACCGTGATGTTTTTATCGTGCTACTTGTTATGATGAAATGCTTTCCTAAATCTTTTCTTTTCAGAAATTATTAGAACAAACAAATTTTAAGCGTTACCATTGCGTTACGTGTGACGTCACTGTGCGTGCGCAGTGAAGTGTAGAAAAAAAGCATGGTCGGTGCGAGCGGTGCTCGAGCTTTATGTTAGCACTAAGTTATTTTGTAAGATTTCTGCTACCTTCAACGTTGTTCAACCAGAGTCGGGATAGAGGTACGTAGAAGTTGTTGTTATCGTTTTCGTTGTCATTAGATTCGTTGATTGTCTGGCGCCTCAAAATAGTTTGTAGTTTCATGTTGTTTATAATCGCTCAATGACTCCTATCTATTTTCACTATAAGGCAGTTAAGGTCAGTCGCCCATTGTAGCCTTCGTTTCAGTTTAACGTATTGGATCATTAAAGTTACGTCGTGGTTTATTGATGACTCCGATTCAGTCTGAAAATCTATCGCCGTAACACAAACATTCCTGTGGTTAGGGCTGCGTCGTTGAAAAGAACTAGTTGTTGCCCGTTAGAATTTCACGATAAGTAGTATCCTTGTCAAGAAAGTTGAGATTCTGTATATAATCAGATTTGTTATAATTAGCAATTAGTATTTTTTTTTCGCCCAGAATAAGTTAGTTCTTAAGTGTGAGATTTGATTCCAACTAACGAAACTCTTCATAATGTTACAGTATGTACTCATTCTTTAGTCCTCTTACATTTACTGCATGTCTTTCCGTCACCAGTATAGCCTGCTTTACAGGAACAATAATAGGAGCCTTGCGAAATCCAGCAGTGAGCATTTGTGTCACAAGGACGCGTAGACGAGCACTCTTCAATAGCTAGGGAAAATAAAATAACTGTGAAAATAGTTTCCCAGTTACTCTCAATACCTTGAAAAATAAACACACACACATACACACACACTATGGAAATGAATTAATTTTACAATAACATCAACGATTTAACTTGGTGTTTAGTTCATTTGAGTTATTTTATCAGGAATTACAAGTTTGGTTGATCCCGCGGTATTTTTGTGTGAACGGAATAGTAATGGATGTACATCAGTTGTGGATAATTCAACGAACTCTTCCATGTCCGAGATGAAATAAACAAATTTCACCCATAAATGAGCTTAGAAAACTTTCAATTCAACCTCACTCGTGTGTGATCCCCGACACTTACTTATTGAATTTCTTATGTCCATGACAAATGAGGGTTGGAAGATGGGATTGGATGACAATGCACGAGTTTAAAGATAAAAACCTGTATTTTGTTTTTGACATCATCTATTCGCTCAGAAAAATTAGTTTTACTGTTTTTGAAAACTGTTATGATGGGAAAATTTAGTGATTTTTCCTTGTCGACGTTTGGGCATATTAATTCGTTGTTGTCGGAATTTTAGCGTTCACAGTTAATAAAACGCTAGAGGTAAATTTTGAATAGTCAACTTAAAATTGTACAGCTGCATATCGGTACTCTTCTTGTTGAATTCTAGTGAAAGACTTGTCAAATAAGAGTGTTAAGGGTCTTTCTGGCAAAATTTGTTCTCACTGTAGTTGGCAGCTAAGGTTATACACCTAATTTTAATTTCCTTTTATACGATAGTTTCCACACCAACCTTGCATAGATAAGCAGAAGCTTTTAATTACTTTTCCACTCTCATTTCCTTAGCTGCGCTACTGCAATTCAGATAGGTATATTTTCTATACCAGAGGTGTGAATTCTCACCTAAGTTTCCAATTTTTAATGACCTCGAGTTTTCGTTTAACTTCAAAGAAATCTTCACCGCTTCTTTTGTTATGCTGTTCCATTATGGTCGATTTGGATAGCACTTCACACTAGTTAGTTCATAAGCAGCAACCTTATACAGTTTTGAACATTACATTCTTGATTACTAAACTGAAGAGGCTAGAGGTCATGTTGCTTGTTGACCTGACCTTGAATAAAGTTTACTGTGGAAACAACCCTGTCTCATCCTTAACGTCCGTATAAGCTCGCTCAAAGTAGACTTTTGTGTACCAGGAAATCGTGACGAGTTTCTGTTCTCGCTGCCGAGTGGTCTCTACCGAATTATATTCCCCCAGTTATTGTCGTGCCGTCCGCGAAGGTTCAGTTTCCCTGTTTGGGCGCGAAAACTTATCGCCACAAAACGATAATATGAGACATTCCGCACCCTCGCTTTCAACGAGTAATCCAGATTCAGTCAATTGCCTTGTTTACTGGGAAATTAGATTCTACCTCGACAGTTGTGTCCAGCTCTGGTAAATCCAGGTCTGCAAGAGCAGCGGAATGATCCTTCAGTATTTTCACAAGTTGCCCTATCCTCTTTTCCACAAATGTAGATGTTTTCATCGCACTCGTCAATGTCTAAAACGCAATCATTTAGATTTAGAATGAATAAGACAGCGAGTGCTAGAGGGGCTGGTATGAGGGGGCCTCAGAATGCATATGCCAAGTTAAGATGCAGTGTAAAATCGACACCGCCCGCTGATCTAATTTTAGGAGGAAAAGAAGTTAAGCTTATTACTTATTACAACTAGACGGCTGACCAAAGCCAATTAAATCTTATCCCCCGCTAATTCTTCTCACAGGTACTCCTTTATTCTAGACAATGCTCTGTAATATTTTACATTTGCATTTGTTTTCATTTCCAGTGAATCCGTGATTGCATATGCAGCGGTATGATCCTTCGGTATTTTTACATGTTGCACTGTCCATGCTGCAGTTGTGGATTTCGTGAGCACATTCGTCGATGTCTATGACGGAATCAGCGAAATTTTTAAATGTGTAAGAGGGTGCACAAGGAGCACGGTAGAAAAAGATGAGACGCGATTTAAAATTGGGAAAGATATCACCCTTAGATCACCCTATGTCAGCTAACATACAAGATTGCATGAGTATGTATAAAACAAAAACAGGTTTCAAAACTTGGAATTTTGTTTTCTTAGCTATAATTGCATCATTCCATCGTCCAGTGAATAGATATTCGACTATTGTTTGCGGTAGGAGGGTCCCTTTCTTAAGCGAACAGATATCGGCAACAGCGAAGTTCGTCTTGAAAACAACCGTATCCATCCCTATTGAATTACATCCAGGATTACACGACCAAATGAACGATCTTATGGTGTTATTGCAAATGGCATTTTCATTGCAGCAGTTATGGGTACTTTGAGGGTACTCTTCTATGTTTAGAATTAACTGAACAAACTGCATCATGATCGTAATAACGAGCAACACGGTTGGAGAAGGGAAAGCCAATCCGGTAAAATAAAGTTAAAATATTCTTCGACTTCTAAAGTACCAAATGGCGGTGGAGCGAAGAGAAGTGAAGAGAAGACAAGGTAATGACATCTCGTTTTTTCTTCATATCGCTTCGCATTTGTTGCACATGTAGCTATCAACAACATACTGAAGATGAAAGGAGGAGTGAGTCGGGGAAGGAAGGTTTTAACACATAATGTTAAAAATACAGCATCGCCATCTCATCTTTTTTTGAAGGCATGATAAAAGTAAAATATCAATAAGGATTCTGGGACCCGTCTCTGTTTTAGGGCTTGTGTTAGATCGTTCAATAAAGATTAACAGGTCCTGAAAGATACCCTGCCTTTGTAAGTTTCACCTCCTGATATGTTAAACCATCATGCTGTAATTAGTTAAGGCGTGTTTTTTAATATTGTTGATTTATACTATTCCACTATTCCGTAACAGAGCAATTGACTGCTGCTAAAGAACCGTAAGGAAGCAGAAAAAGGTAACAGGGAACTTAATTTGTTAAATAAGACAGGCTGTGAATTACCTTGGCAGATGTGTCCATCTCCAGTGAATCCAGGATCACAAGAACAGTTGTGGGATCCCTCAGTGTTCGTACAAGTAGCATTGTTCCTGCTGCAGTTGTGGGTATTGTGAGCGCATTCATCGATGTCTGAAATGAAATCAGAAGACCCTACTTATGGTCATGATCACGAACACAAAAGCTAAAGGGAAAAATGGGAAGAGAGGTCCCCAATAAGCTCTGAATTATATCGAGTTACCATATGTATTGAATACAGGGGGAAGTTTCTAGAGAAGCTGTGGTGCTGCGTAGGTGGAAATAACAAGGTAATTTCGTTTTATCAACTGAGTTGATTATGTCAATTAGCCGCCGTGAAGACCTCAAAAGCTAACATTTCGAGCTGATAAAGAAATCTGAAACTATATAATACTCTTAAGGAGACTCGAAAGGGTTCTTTGACCGCGAGGAGAATGGATTCCAAGATACACGCAAGCTTGTTACTCGCGAGGGAAATAAGCGATGGCGCGCGCGATCAGATCCGCGGGCGAGTTCTAAACAAACATGGCCGCCATGATCGTTTCAAAATTTCCGGGTACCTCTAGCTCTATTGTTTCCTGCGGAAGTGGTTATTTGAGAAACAAAAAATGGAAAGTTTACTTCTTGAAGGCAAGTAGGAAAATGTTCGGATGGCAGGATTCTTGCCGAAAGTGGTCAAAAAAATTTTATTTAACAAGCTAAAGGAGGATTTAAGTGGATACCAATGGGTGTTACGATTTGTTTCGCATTGAATATTATTCCTAATAAAATGAAATGACCGAGAACTTTCCTGAACAACTCACTGGAAGATGAAAAGGAAAATGAAGTCATTTTTGGATCCAGGATGGTAAACATTGACAGTTTTACGTATGATGGACGATCCTCGCAGTAGATAGCGCTATTTGAGCAATAGCGAAATTCAGACCTGAAAAAAATCAGGCCTGTACGGGACTCGAACCACTGACCTCTGCGATACTAGTGCAGCGCTCTAACCAATTGAGCTAACAAGCCAACTGAGAGCAGGCCGTTAAGTTGATTCGTAATGAACCCGTGAAAGTGATAAATGAGATAGAATAAATATATGAAAATCATATATTTTGAACTGCGGTATTTGATACGTATGATGGACGATCCTCGCAGTAGATAGCGCTATTTGAGCAATAGCGAAATTCAGACCTGAAAAAAATCAGGCCTGTACGGGACTCGAACCACTGACCTCTGCGATACTAGTGCAGCGCTCTAACCAATTGAGCTAACAAGCCAACTGAGAGCAGGCCGTTAAGTTGATTTGTAATGAACCCGTGAAAGTGATAAATGAGATAGAATAAATATATGAAAATCATATATTTTGAACTGCGGTATTAGCGCTATCTACTGCGAGGATCGTCCATCATACGTATCAAATACCGCAGTTCAAAATATATGATTTTCATATATTTATTCTATCTCATTTATCACTTTCACGGGTTCATTACGAATCAACTTAACGGCCTGCTCTCAGTTGGCTTGTTAGCTCAATTGGTTAGAGCGCTGCACTAGTATCGCAGAGGTCAGTGGTTCGAGTACCGTACAGGCCTGATTTTTTTCAGGTCTGAATTTCGCTATTGCTCAAATAGCGCTATCTACTGCGAGGATCGTCCATCATACGTATCAAATACCGCAGTTCAAAATATATGATTTTCATATATTTATTCTATCTCATTGACAGTTTTATGAACGGAAATGGAGAAGTGTAAACGTTGCCATAAAAATAAACATAATTTTCAGTAAACAAGAGATCGTAAAAATGTGGATGAGACTTTAATTCTAATTCAACAACAGACAGTAAAATTGAAATAAAATTTTCATCTTAAACTTGGGAGAAAGATTGTTGATATTTCGCTCGATAAACTGTAAATTACAACTACGAAAAGGCAAACTCGCATTTGTTAAGAAAGAATTGCAAAATTTGTTTTGTTTTCCATTTAAAATGGAATAATGAAAGTTCACAGTTATAGCAGTGGCAAAGAGAAAAAAAAGAAAAATTAAGCCAAGGCTTGTTCATACCTCTAGTCCCTCAAAAATTATAGAAATTCGCGAAATCTGTGACGACCAACAAATTACTAACGTACATGAAACCTTAGTTTCCGCTGAGTTTGACGCCCATGACAATCTGGAAGACGTCAAAGCAAATTCTTTTCACTCCAAATTATTTTCACTCCTCCACTTCAAATTGCACATAAAGAATAATTATATCGGTCAATCATGGTAAATGCATGTGCATCACCGAATGAGGCCTTCGATCAAGCCATCTTCTCGGAAAAACGACAAGATACCATCCAGACGTTCCATGGAAAGCTTCATCTTTCGACAAACATGGTCCAGAAGCTGGCAGATGCTGATTTGTCTCATATTACACTACAATCTGTGTACGAGAAAGTCAACATTAACAGTCTCAATGGAGTGCTGGCATTTGCGCCATCTGCAAAATCAACTTGTCATCATATATCGAATTCCGCTTGAGAATTCTCTCCGGAGTTCATTTCCAACTGTCGTAACGGTACGCAGTCTGAGTCTCAAATGATGACTTATTTCTCAGGAAGGTGTAAAATCACAAAACAATGTGAATCCATCTTCAGGATGAACAATTTTTTCCGCGCTGAGGGCATCCATCGATTAATCGCGCGGACACGAACTCGTCCTCGCGAAGATGAACCCGTGAGTCAGCGGTATCGTTTAAAACGCGTGACCGGATATAAAAGTGTGAGCTAAAATTGCAAAAACCGGAAATAAACCTTGCTAAGTTGATAAACTAATATCTCGAAAGTTAGTTCGGCAACCTACCCTGATTTTTGTACACAAATTATTTTCATCATCACGCATTCCTGAAGAAAATGTTAAAAAAATTTATCTAGTGGAAATTTTTTTACATTTTAAAACAGCATTTTCCTAAATAATTCAAGTTCCATTAGGTATTTTTTTTTTTATATCACGTATACAGGTAGAGAATGTGATCATGTCTAAGAAATTTGAAAAAAAAAACTAGGTCACCGACTTGGCTTTTGTGATAACTTTCAAAAACTGAGTTTTAAAGGGTCTTTTAGCCCTACTGTATTGTTGCCATGGAAACAGATAATGCCTGACGAACCCCCTAAACAGATTGCCCTAACATAGTGTTATGCATATGTCGAGTTATTATCCTCATGATAAGTTTGATAGTCCTGATATCTTTTACTGATTGGCGCTTGCTGATAATTGTGGAAAACCCTTTCGAGCCTCCTTAAAAAAGAAAGGAGTTTCTAACCTTACTCCAAATGGTGGCCGGCTCAAACTCATTCTGACCACTAAGACAAAGCCATAGGATGTATTTTTCTTAAGCCATGCCATGTCAGGAACTCAGTACATGAGTTTGCAACCGACAAGCGTTATACTGTTCAGGGACAAAACTGAATAATGATATGCTACGTCAGAGGGTATGCGGTCAACAACGCGGGCTCAAGTGTCCTAGGTCTAAAATTTAGCGAAATCAGCGGAAAATAATAAGGGCTGACTTTTAAAACCGAGGAACCTTGTTTTCGTGGAAGGCACTTTCCTCTTTCCAGAGTTTTTAAGGAGAATATTAATTTTTGAAAAGTTTTAGGGAGTGTACCAAGTTTTTGGAGGTTGTTCTGTAAACGAAAAGTGGCGAGGAAAACGACGCCTCGAAGCAACAGAATAGGAAACCAACCATGCGAACGACTCAAAAACCGTGTTTCTGCGGCAAAACCCAGCGCATGTGTATATGTTATTCAGCTCTGTCCTGTTCAGGGGCGTTCTTAAGGAGAAAGGAATACCGATGGATTGTATCTGTCTAATAAGATCGTGGTCTGCAGCATATTACCTTCACATTTATGTCCATCCCCGCTGAATCCAGGATTACAAGAGCAGTTGTAAGATCCCTCGGTATTTGTACAGTTGGCATTCTCGCTACAACCGTTGTTTTGAACACATTCATTAATGTCTGAAATGAGATCTGCAGACTGTTAAAAGAAATGAAAAAGCAGCGAAAGTGTCTTAATATTCAGGCAACATGTACAAGCTGTAAAACTTACTCCTCATAATACTGAAGAAAATGCTAATAATAATGATAATACTGTTCTAATGCAATACTAAAACTTTATTATTATTATTATTATTATGCATTTGTTAAAATTCTATTCCTATTCTATTCCTAGTTTCTTGCTACATAAAAATAGTTTTCCATCTTGGGTCATAGACTAGATCATTTACAGGTATCTAGCTAAGAAACATATATCCTTCTACTGGGCAGAGCGCTTCTAACTTCGGTAAACCTTCTTCGCACTATTATAAACTCCATGTTGGTCGCTTTTCAAAATATCGCTCAGACTAAGTTAAGAAAACTACTAAAACGTCATTGTATAGCTGATTAGATGTTAAGTTAGTCTTCAGTACGTTTAAACTCAGAAACATGTTCAGTGTGAAAGATTCAGTACCGCTAGGTCTACGTTCGCGTGTCGTTAATAAATTTTCGTGTGCTGGCTGTAATGTCAGTTATATTGGTGAGACCACTCGCCACATTTGTACACGAGATCGTAAACACCTCTTGTCGTTCAAAACTTCGCATATTCACAAACACTTGCAATCATCATGGGCCTGTCTTGACTCTTGCGATACTGAATGTTTCACGATCTTAGATTCTGCCGCTTCAAAATACCAAATTAAGATCAAAGAGGCATTGCATATTAAGTGGGAAAAACCAATTCTTAATCAGCAACTGAAGCAACTAGAATTATCTCTTTCCTTTTAATTATGTTGTTCCTCGGTCTTTTTTTTTATTACTATTATAATTTTTTTTAAATCTAGTTAAGCGCGCGCTATTTACATTCTTCGCGTATTTAACATTCAAATTGTAACGTAAACCCTGACCCGTAATTTGTAACGTACCTTAATATAAATTCAAATGTACAAACGTTAAAAGCTCATTTGCAACTGAAGATGACATGACAATGTCGAAACATGTCTTGTAAATTTCAACTCAGAGTTGTCGTTTCTTTTTTGAGAGTTATTCCTACAATATAGTATAAGCTCAATTAAAATAAAATCTGTCAGGTCTCATTTCAAATACTTATCTCACTCTAATGATTACATTCTAATTGATTACATTCTATTACTTCCTAATCCTATCCTTAACTATTTCCGAGCTCAACCTAACTCAAGAGAAATATCATGGAAAATCTTCTTTGAAAATAAAAAAAAAAATTAAAAAAATCCATCTTATATATTAAAATAAATCTAAAAGTATTCTTAAAATGATAATACTAGTTATAATAACGATAATGATAACAATAATAGTAATAATGATAATGATGAAAAAAACCTCTGTTAAACCTCAAATACTACCTCACTGTAATCCCAAGATTTGCAGTCGTTTTAAACTTGCATAGCTAAAGCAAAATAAGGTTTTACGGTAAAATAATTACAAATTATTATCATAGTTAAACATGATGATAATGACGATGTTGATAATAAAATAATAACAATGATAATAATGATAATAATAATAATGATAATGATAATTATAATAATAATAATCTTTATTTAGCAATAATTTCCATAAAATCCTCTACAATAAAAAATATTAACAGCGTAAAAACCGATCCAAAATAACTCACTTTCGGCTCACATCTACTTTTTTTTTTGTCAAGGTGTCTGGAAAACTATAAATAAAGGAGTCAAATCTGAACAGATTCAAAGTCTAATAGTCTGATAAGTAAAAGCATATATAAAACTATACAGAAAAGAGAATGGTGAAAAGAAAATCTAGAACCCCATATACAGGGCTGCTAAAAATCATTCAACAATGTCAATGGCTCCCTCGGCAGCTGCGATTTCAACGTCACAGTTATTATAGTCATACGCAGCGCGTCGCTTCACCAGCGATCTTCGAAGGCAAACTAAGGCCGACCGAAGGAGGGCAAAGGATGTCTTTGCTCGGATACAGGAAATTGTTTGCGAGTATCGTTCCCCTTTCTTGGCGGCTATCAGCTCGGCCAATCGGCTGTGGTATCTTACGCATTCCATCCCCATCCCTCCCGTAGTTGTAAATACAAGCGGCGTAAACGAGCCATGCTCAACATCCAACACTCTCCTTGAGTACAGCCGCTTCTTGTCGTTTTCATGGATGCGATAAAACTGCTGCGGTTCCTGGTCCTTGTAAGACTCGGCATTAGGGTGACAAACCCTCACATCGAAGAATGCCGAGCTCTGGGGATACCAGAAGCCACGCGCCCGAACGTCCAATCCTGCGTCTTGTGCTATATCATACCCTCTGCTGAGTTGTTCTTTGGTGATGCCTTGGAGAACTGGCTCGACCTCGACATCGGTACACACTATATTCAAAAGGTCGGCCTCGAGGTCTCTCAACTCATTATGCCGTTGAATAACAAAGCCCCTTCGTTTGCAAATCATTGCGTGGTCTATTGTGAGGTTTTCTCCACTCGCACACACTGAAGGAATGTCATCGAACGGCCAATCATAGCGTAATTTAACAGCATCGCGAAACTCTTTCTTGCTGAGGTTTAAAGCATGTTCTTGAAAGGGGAAGAACTGTGAGCCATACAGAGGAGCCTTTTTCTTGCGCTAGTTCCGGAGCTCGCTTGGTCTTCCGTGAAACAATTTAGATTATCTGCAATCTCTGAAAGTTCTTCAGCTTTTCCATGTTTGACAGCCTGACGCCCTGACGCGATGAGGGACTCGTCGGGTAGTTGATGAGTTTGAGCCATGATATTTTCGACAAGAGAAGATGTCACATGAATAGATGAGGCATGTTCGCGTGCCGCCTCGTGACATGGGTTGCTCAAGCTCAGGCCGCCTAGGCCCACGAGTAGTGGTAGAATGTCTCTATCCAGTTTGCTACATTTGCGCCCTGCGATTGCTGGTATAAGGACCTGGGGAATAGCCTATTCAAGTGGCTCTAGAAGATCTTGGACATCAGGGAGAGTTCTTAGGAAGTACGTCCAACGATGCTTTAAACCAAACGTGTATGCGGCATAATAATTATAATAATAATTACCTTTATTGAATCTAACATGAAAGTGCATAAAAAATAAAAAAACCTCGCAAGTTACGATTCTCCTTTTAAAGAAAAATATCACTAACCTACACTACATAATTATAATAATAATAATAACAGTAACATTACCAATAATAATAAAAATAGCCAGAAAGAAAGCCAACTCTCTTTGTAGCACAACAAAGCCACGAAAGTCGTTTCCATATTTTCTTTGTTTTGACTATCTTCTGCCGCTTTTTGCGTGTCCATTGGCGACATTGTCCAAGAATTAAGAATTTAGTTGTAATTCAAGTTTCTTCTTACGCGTGATCGATGCAGGCAGTCCCGAGCGAGCAAGATGGGCCCATTTTGTCCGCTCGGGAAGTCAATCAGAACACAGAATTCTCTTTTCATCTTGCCCACGGGCGCTGGAAGCAATGCAATAAAAGAGCATAATATTCCAAATAATATCAGATTCCTATTTACGGTAGCCTTGTCAGGACCAGCGCTATAGGTTTTTCGCGCTATGACAAAGCATCATGTTTTGAATAATATTTGGTACCTGTGCAGTTGTGTATCTCACCACTGAATCCTTTTTTACAAATGCACTTAAATGATCCCTTTGTATTGTTACAAGTGGCAGTTATATCGCTGCAGTTGTGGATGTTTCGAGAACACTCGTCAATGTCTAAAATGAAATCAGCAGTCCGTATCAATCATGCTGATAAAGAATAATAATGAAAAGGGGCTGAAACTGGGCTTCCAATCTGAAAACCACAGGTTGCTGTTAAGATAAGAGACCTAACGTCACTCCAAATGGAGGCTGGCTCAAACTCTCTCTGAGAAAGCCATAAATTGTACTTTTCCTAAGTCACAGCATCTCAGGAACTCAGTATATCAGTTTGCAATCGAAAAGCAATATACTAGTCCGGGGTATTCCTAGGGAGTAGGGAATACCAATGGATTGTATCGTTTGATAAGATCGTGTTCTGCAGGGTATTACCTTCGCATCCATGTCCATCCCCGCTGAATCCAGGATTGCAGGAGCAATTGTAAGATCCCTCGGTGTTTGTGCAGTTGGCGTTCTCGCTACAATTGTGGTTTTGAACACACTCGTTGATGTCTGAAATGAAATCAGCAGACTGTCAAAAGAAATGACAAACCAATAACAATACTATTTACAATAACAATAATAATAGTAATTATAATAATAATAATGAAGAAAAAAACTCGGCTATAATTCAAACACTGCCTCACAATAATCCTAAAATATGCATTAATTTTAAACTTGCATATATAGCTAAAGCAAAAATAATAATTGCTTAAATAGTAATAAAAATAAAGAAAGAGTTAAAAACAAAAAACAAAAACAAAAAAACCAAAAAAAATTAGGCTCGCCCTATTTTCCTTGAAACCACAATATCACATCTCCGTCAAATTATTTGGTTTTATGTAGGGAGGTTGGTAAGTTTAATTACGTGCTAAAAATCAAGCAAATGGCAATGATAATTATAATGATAATAATGATAATAATAATGATGATAATAGTAATATATAATACTAAGAAAAATAACAGTACAGAAATAGTGAAAAATAGTTAGAAAAACAAAAAGCAAAAAAAAAAAAAAGAAAAATACAAAATACAGCTTGCCTTCATTTCATAGAGACCACAATATCACATCTCCCTCAAGGTTATAGCTTTTATGTAGGGAGGTTGATAGATTTACGTACTCGCACTCTGAAGAATATGACATACCTGTGCAGTTGTATCCATCCCCTTTGAAACCAGGATTACAAGAACAGTTGAATGATCCCTTGCTGTTGGTACAGGTGGCGTTGCTCTTGCTACAATTGTGGATATTTTCGGCACATTCGTCGATGTCTTAAATAGAATCAACAGACCATAATTATAATAATAACAATATACCATAATAACTATAATGATAATAATACCCATAACTATAATAATGATAACTCGGCTGCAGCGCTGGTAGGAGGGGTGGGGCGCAAGGAGGAAAGGAGACTTTAAAGCGTTTTATGCTTAAAAAATTTTGCAAACTTTGATGGTAAAAGTGAACATTGATTATGATTTTGAACGCGACTTCGGATGATAGACATCGCGAGTAAGGCTTTTTAAGTCCAAAATGTACATTGTAATTCTCAGATGTAGATCTGTACGTTGTACACGCAAAATATCGCGTTTTGAATAGTATGAAATACCTGAGCAGTTGTATCCATCCCCTCTCAAACCAGTATTGCAAGAGCAATTAAACGATCCCCTGCTATTAGTACAAGTGGCGTTGCTCTTGCTACAATTGTGGATATTTTCGGCACACTCGTCAATGTCTAAAATAAAGTCAACAGTTGGTATCCAATACCGTAATAAAATATAACGATGGGGAAGTGTGGGATATCGCTACAAAAGCTATAGGAAAGTTGCTCCTTTTAAGAATCTCCTAGGTGCAGCTAAGGCTCGTCTTAGTTCCATAAACAGACGAGTGAGATAGGTGAGTCCTCGCTCCGATTAATTTTATCCCGAAAGTACACGAAGACTGAATAAAGCCTTTTAAACCCTTTTAAAGGTGTGCATGGAGTTTCAGAGTTTTTGCGGTTTTCTGCGTTGATCAAAAGCATTCAGTCGTCCACTAAGGAATTATCTACCGGAGCATCATCTTCTGAATCATATCAGGTTACCATTTATGGTGCCTCAGTTCGGCCAGTTGTAAAGGTTTTTTTTAGAGGTTCGCTCTGATACGACACAGCATCATGTTCTGAATACTATTCGGTACCTGTGCAGCTGTATCCGTCACCACTGAATCCTGGTTTACAAATACACTTGAACGACCCTTTGGTATTATTACAAGTGGCAGTTATATTGCTGCAGTTGTGGCTGTTTTGAGAACACTCGTCAATGTCTGAAATTAAATCAGCAGTCCTTTTCAATTACAGTACTAAAGAATTACAAAGAGGAGGGCATCAGTATTGGGGCTTCCGATAAAAAAAAAAAAAGAAAAAAACCACAAGGTGATGTAAGGAAAATAAACTTTAACCTCACTTCTAGTGTGAGAGGTGTGGTGGACTCATGGTTGGTGCGCTCGAATCTGACTCTCATGGTGCCTTTCTTCACCCAGGTGTTTAAATGGGTACCGGCGAATTCAAGGCTGGGGAGTAGCCCTTCATCCTATCCATGGGGAGATAGTAGTACTCATGGTTGCTTCATGCTACGGAAATTGGAGCCAAGTGCAGGTCTAATGGGCCATTTGGCTTGTAAACAGACTTTACCTTACCAATGGAGGGAGGATCAGACTTATTCTGACCCCAACGAGGAAGACGTAAAATGTACTTATCTTAAATCATGTTATGGAATGCTCTGCTGTATTATACCTTGGCATTTATATCCATCCCCTCCGTATCCAGGATTACAAAAGCAGTTGTAGGATCCCTCGGTGTTTATACAGTCGGCGTTCTTGCTGCAGTCGTGGGTTTTTTTAACACACTCGTCGATGTCTGAAATGAAATCAACGAACCATAGTCATGATTGTTATCTTCAAAAGAAGGAGGTGGGTGGGGGAGGGGTATTGCTAATTTGCAAGGGAAAACTCACACTGCCGCATGTTAATCCAGATCTGCAGGAAGAAAGGCTTGATAGTTGAAATCTGATAGTCGAAATACCTTAAAATTAAGATTTTATAACGCGAATTCCTACCATAGGTTAGTTAGGATTAGGCATCATGCTCTGAACAATGGTCATTACCTGTGCAATTGTTCATATCCCCGCTAAATCCAGGATTACAAGAGCAGTTGTAAGATCCCTCTGTATTTGTACAGTTGGTGTTCTTGCTGCAGTTGTGGGTATTTGTAACACACTCGTCGATGTCTGAAATAAAGTCAATGGATCGTACCCATGATTGTTTTCATCTCAAACAAGGAGGGAATTGAAATCAAAGAGCCATACCCATGGTTGTTATCATCAAAAGGAGGAGGGGATGGGGAAGGGGGGGGTTGCTAATTTGCAATGGAAAACCAAGTCTGCTGTATGTTAATCCAGTTCTGACGGGAGAAAAGCTAAATTATCCAAATATGATACTCGAATTTCCTCATAATTAGTATTATAAAACGCATGTTTCTACCATAGGTTAATTTAGACTATGCATCATGCTCTGAACAATATTTATTACCTGTACAATTGTCGATATCCCCGCTGAATCCAGGATTACAAATGCACTTGAACGATCCTTTGGTATTTTCACAAGTAGCATTTTTATCACTACAGCTGTCGGTATTCATAACACACTCGTTGATGTCTGAAATAGAGTCGACAGAACTATGACCAAATACTAAAGAATTAATGTGGTACGAGGGTAGTGATGTAAAGTGTTATGCAATTTCTCATTAGAGGCGTGTGATGAATACGGATACGAGAGTTCAAGTCCATCGCTTTACTTTTCCACCGAAATAGGTCTTGATGAAAATGACCTGGGCTCCTAATAATATCGATTAAAGCGGGCAAGATGGGCCTCTTGCCCATTGTGATCCCAATGCGTGAATCCCAATGCGTGAATCAAAGTTACCGAGTTGGTGTTTTTTAATTTTTTCGGCCATGAAGACGCAAAAAGCGGGAGGAGACAGTCAAAACAAAGAAGACACAAAAGACTTTTGTGGGTTTATCGTGCTACAAGAACAATTGGTTTCCATTCCTGACTCTTAAGAAAGACAATTCATTCTTGATTCTAATAAAGCGAAACATTTTTACCATACGATAAATCCTTTATTGCCCAAGCTTGTTTGGTCAATATGCCCGGACGTTAGCCCCGTTTTGTTCGTTTTAATGGATCTTGAGTTTGTCTCAGGACATAAAGCGCAAAAAAATGAACCCGACCAATCCTAGCAGTATGCAGGACGCGTGTCATATATGGACTCCGCTCCCCACAGAGTCTCTGTGGCTCAGTGATCTGAGGTTTGATTCCCCAGGCGGGCTCGCAGTTTTTTCGTTGTCCCACGCTCGTAACGAGACAAAAAACATCTTTCTCTATGTCTTTACCGGGCTCAAAACGTACCACCTTTTCATTCCAATCTATTCTTGTTTTTCTTGTTGCCATGTTATCCATGAAAGTTTATTGGATCGAAAAGATCATGCTCTGCAGGATTATACCTTTGCATTCATATCCATCCTATCTGAATCCAGGATCATTACAAATGTAGCTGTTCATGTAAGATCCCTTGGTATTTATACAATTGGCATTATCGCTACAGTTGTGAGAAATTAGAACACAGTTGTCCATGCCCTAAATATAATCAATGGATCGTGTCCATGATCGTTGTTGTCTCTAGAAAGGAGGGGAGGGGAACGAGGGGCTAATGTACAATGTAAAACCAATTCTACCGCTTGTTAATACAGTTGTGTAGGGGGAAACTTTTGTTTCTTAGATGCGATGGCATGTTCTTCACCTAAGCAATTATGTATATCCCCGGTGAATCCACGTTTACAAATGCACCTGAATGATCCCTTGGTATTTTGGCAAACGACGTTTTCATTGCTGCAGTTTTGGGTATCTGTTGCACACTCGTTGATGCCTAAATAAAGTCAAAATACTGAATGACATAGGTCGCAGGAAGTGGGGGGGGGGGGAAGGAAATATGACGTGTAATGCTTTTTGTCAGCAATGGTGTGTGAAGAAGCAAGTAGGAGCAAAAGATGCGGGGCTGTGGAGAAGAAAATTCGTCACCCCACTTTTCCCTGCACGGAATGCCTGTAATAGGCTGGAGTGACATGCCAACTTAAAAACACATAATGGGGCTCGCATGAGTTCCTTTCTAAAGAAAGAGCAATAAAATTGAAATTTCGTTTCATAAGTAGAGCCGATTTTGAATCTTAAACCCTCCGAAGGAATAGGCCCCCTTGTTGTAATAAACTGTACAAAATTAATTTTAATTATTTTAAGTCTTGCCTTTTTCACAATCGTGGCCAGTGAATCCAGACGCACATAAGCATCGATATCGTTTTCTTGTGAATCCCGACTGGCAGGTGCCGTGGTTTTCGCATGGGGATTGAGCACAAAAATTCTTATAAAATAAAAGGAAAAAAGGAAATGGGATGTCACAAGTAATTGCTCAATACCTTAACAGCATTCTCCGACATCTCACCGAGAACTTGAGTACAAAAAAAAAAAAAAAAAGAAAAAGAAAATAAAAGAAATCTGGAGGGGGCGCCTGTAGATAGGATTTAAAGAGTATAGTCACGTTCCTAAGAACAGCATTTAGGAACTCCGGTCGTAGCTCAATTGTATCTTTCTGCCTGTTCTAAGCATCCCCTGAGCCATCGGATGGATCAAATCATTGCGATTGTTTTCCAGCTTCGAAAACAATGGAATAAAACTGCCTTTTGCAGAAATGCCTTAAAATGACCATTCCAGTTATCTTTGCTCACGAGAAAATTCTTTTTAGAAGCGTGGTTGCGCTTTCGTTAATAGAACAGCGATCAATTGTTTACTCAAGGCAGGTGAGCATGGTTCCAAAATGGATGCGACAAATTACTCGCTTATGTTAACAGTGTTAGGTGTCGTCAAGGCACTCAAAGATTTTTGTTTTTGGTAATTGCTTATCTACAAATGATTCGTAACGACGCTAGCAGGTGTTTAAAATTATGTAAAATAACAAATAATGGATGAAAGTATCCCTCAGTTCTCATGAATAGCTTAAAGAGAGAGAAGCGCGATTGACATTTAATTAACAGCTCGTCCATGTACCTTAGTTCCATGGTACACGTAGTTCGCTGCTTGTACCAGATCCTCATCATACTCTTTAGCCGTTGAGTTATTCAGATCACAGTTGTGTGCTTCTGCTCCATTTTCTCCAAAATAAAAGTTAACACTAACGCAGTTATCGTCCAGGTAGCAACGATATTCGCACGTGTCCCTGTCAATCACACTGATATTTGCTATGGTGTGGTTAATGAGACGTTCTCCAACGAAGAACAGAGTCGATGGAAAGGCTAATATACGGCATTGATCTAAAAATACAAATCATTAAAAGTTAAATGGCGACAGGGGTAATGAATTTTAAAGGTCTCAGTTGCTGTTAAACTCGCCTTCCAAGCGCTTGGTAATTATACTGATAGATAGATAGATAGATAGATAGATAGATAGATAGATAGATACTTTATTACGCACAGAATTTATAAAGCTAAGTCACTTATTTACACATATTCATTAAGATACCAAGATCAAATTAAAAGTATTCTTTATTTTTTTTTGAGCCGAAAAGGTCTCTAGAAAAAGATTGTATGACCTCCACGAGCCAGAAAAGTCTTTTCTTTCTTTTCTTTTGACCCCTGTTTCCCCAGCTTACGTCAAACAAAGTATATTTCTCTTTGTTTTTCCTGGCAATTACTTTCTGCGGGACACCTGAAACAACTAGCTTCACAGTTGATAAAGATGATACCGAAAATTGCAGAGTGTACCTTGACGAGCCCAAACCCCGAAGATAATTCGTGCTCAGAAAACTCAATAACTTCAAATGTTCAATGATAAAAGAGGCAAGAAATTTCAATCATGAACTCCCAACTTGTGCCCAATATTTCAAATCACATTTTCCTCACCTATCTTTAAAGTTACTATGATAACGCGCGCGTGCAAATCCTGCTTAACTTCTAATGAGCCACTCTGATGGACATCTTTACGCAGGCATGGCCGTGTATACATAACACGACGTGTGCAGTTCAGTTCAGTTGGTAAGTTCCCGTCTAGCTTAGTCGAGCTCTCTTTCTCCGATTGAGGTACACTGTACATCTTTCGAAGCTCAACAAAAGTAGATATTTGCATAAAAAAACAATGATTTTTAAGCTCTGTGAATAGACGAAAATAGTTTTGGAGTTGACGTTATGTTATCCCTAAACGCAGGACGATTTATGGCCGTAGCAAGAAATCTGAGCTTTCTTACCCTTCTTTAAAATAGTACGAAATATTTGAGTGTTGTTGAATCGATTACTTGTCTTAAAAGCTTACAATTTTCAACACAAACAAATTCTCGTCGTAAATTCTAGCAAAAACTTATTAAAGCATGCTAAATGCATTTCGCAGGTGTTGTAACTAGGGGAAATTCGTTCGGTTTTCGCTTCCAAGCAGAAAATTTAGCACTTCCTTGTCAAAAGTTTTGGTCTTGGAATATCTCTTGGCTTCACTTCATTTAACTCTTATGCTACCCACGTGCTCTGAAAACTTCCTGCTGCGGTACATCCATTTTATGAAATGCATGCGCCAAGCACGAACAAATTCTTAATTTTGCATTGTGATCTTTATTTTGTTTTTGTTCTCATTATCCATATCGAATAAACTTGGTTTAGATAAAACGTGTCCATGATGATTTGATAAAAACCCTAGGAAAC
This sequence comes from Stylophora pistillata, assembly GCF_964205215.1. Lineage (NCBI taxonomy): Eukaryota > Metazoa > Cnidaria > Anthozoa > Scleractinia > Pocilloporidae > Stylophora > Stylophora pistillata. The sequence continues at coordinate 20,957,027 of NC_142520.1, forward strand.
CGCTATTGAAGATTAAAATCTCCCCATCGCTTCATTGTGCATAAATTTTGATTGAATTATGAAAATGCACTAATAAAGAGTTGCTAAATAAAACTAATTTCAGTATGTTCATGGTTAGACATCCATATCATCTATCTCTTAGCCACCTGTCGAGTGAGAAGTTTTGATGTTCTCGCTCATTCGCAGTCAGCATTCCTTTTGCATTATTGGAAACATAATTACTCTGCCTGCATTTCAACAACTTTCTCGCTGTTTTTATTAGCTTTGAAAAAACTTACTCATTACGCTTCCAAAAATTGCGTAATTCTGTATGTACATAACACAGGAAGGCTGCTATGACGAAGATAATATGCCTCGAATGCCGAGTTCTAAAAATTACAAGACACTCGTTTTGGTATATGTTTAACACCTGTCGGCAATATGTTTTCGAGGTGTATAAATTTTTACTACGAAAATTTTCTGTAATTAAAAACAAATTATGTCAACTAAATATGAAACCAGCGAATAACTAACTACCCAAAGAGAGATTCTTATTCTACAGGAGAAAGTAAAAAAAAGGAAGGCAATTCTTCGACTTAAAAAAAAATATGCTCTCCAACTGGCTAGTTGATATATCAATTCTTATTTCCTTGAGTGCCGGGCTAACTTTAGGCTCTTCCTTCAGTTTGTGCAAGCATTAAAATAAAGGATTTGTGAAAATATATTCATTAATTTTAGATGACCTTGATAAAATTTTAGTGGACCTTTATGAGTGTCTGAAAATAATTCAGTAATTGCGGATGTTGTTCGGTTATAACTAAAAAACTTTGTAAGCACATTTCACAAATTGTGAAAAATAATCTAGAATAGTTTTGAATGAACAAAAGACAACAGCACATTAAAATGGACGATGAGTTTCACTACCCATTTTGTTAGTTAGGCCTCTTTATACGAGAATTTTAGTCCTCGAAAAAATGCGTTTCCTTTTTTTTTCCTTTGATATATCGCTTAGCTGAACAATTAAGAGCAGAATAATAAAGGTTTCTTTTCAAAAAATGCCAACTTAAAAACATACCATCTGGGCAGGACTGAAATTGTCCGAGAGAAAGAACCACAGAGATAGGGAACAAGAGGAGAAAAACTCCCATGTCCGCGAAAAACAAGCTGAAAAGAAATCCTTTGGATGTTTTGGAGCTGGTGAGCAAACCGAAGAGCTTAACAGCAGTTTGTTGACTGAGCTGTACCACCAATTAAGGTTACACTTCCTAGAAACGCGTTAGCCAATCACATGTGGTCGTGATATATGAAGGATGTCTCGTCACCCGTCACAGAGACGCTGTGAGATTAATTAATGTGTGCTGAAACAGTAAACTTGGTTACTATTCTCCTCAGGCAGTTATTTCCAACTTTCATTCTCTATCCGGACCAGCACTAAAGATCTTAAAACAAGTGCAGTGAGAAGAATATGCTACCTTTCTATAACGTCAAAAATGGTTAGATACTCTAGTCTTCTCAGATAGGGACTAATAAATGGAGGTCCCGTCTCCTGCAGTGTTAGGGGTAGGAGACATAATTTCCCATGCACGAGATTACTGTGTGATAGCTGTCCTCCCCTGGGATGGTTGCTGGGTGGGAATTGGCTCTGAAAATCCCCCATGGGGAGTGGCAATTAACACATGTATGTATGTATGTATCCTTAGGGAATCGTCGTGTACCTGTTTTAGTAATTATAAGTAGCATCAAACGAGAAAAGAAATTTTCAGTTAAACTGTGAAAATTAAAGCGCATAAAAAAGCCTAGATATTCAAATTGATGTCTCTGTGGCATTCTAACCAAATTTCCTGAGAAATTTTAGAACAAAATTTTAGAGATCATAGCCTCAATGAGGCATATTCTTTTGTTAAGTGTCGCTCTCGCTGAGAGTTTTTTTCAGCCCGATTGCACCTGCAGTTTAAGTATTCTTTCTCCAAATTAGTGAGCTTTTGATATGCAAATTAAAGTCGAACAGAAGGTTCTCCTCTGATTCCAAGTGAAGTTTCCATATTTTGTTTGTGAAATGACTAAGTACGTCTTTTAACTTGTAGCAAGAGAGAATTTCGTGAGCGCGCTCGACACTTTCGATCGCTGTCCACACGGGCGGTCTGGCCAGAAATCAGTTGTAGCTTGTGGCGACACCAAAAGAGGAGGATTGGAGAACAACCAAACTATGAATGTTCAATATTGCCCTAAACAATTTTCACGAGGAAAGAAAAAAAGGAAAAACTTTCTCTCGACGAGAAGTCGTACATTTCCCCACCGATATATGGAGAATGCACTCTCAAATGCCTCAACCCAACGATTGCTTATAACAATTTTTAAACCAGAATTTTCCGCATCTTTTCTTAAAAAAACTGGTTTAGACGACAATATCTACCACAATAAAATCAACTTGTCCAGAATAAAACTTTTGGATATGAAATGAATAGTTTTAAAAAGGCCTTTGAAACCTCTATAGATATTCCTTTCGCTTTATTGTGCATCAACAATTATTGAATTATAAAACTCTACGTGGAAGGTTGTTTTATGAAACTACGTACGCGTGATGATGGTAAACATCGCATTTGAACTCATGGTCTACCTATCAGATGAGCATATTCTATGCCTCCACTTATCTGCGTTTAAAACCTGCCTAATCTTTTTTTTTCTCATTCAGTTGGCCTACACCGTCGTAATGTCGCTAAATTTTGCTAGTGCTTGTCACCCTTATCCGTCAGGTTGCCCAGCAACAGTAAATATGGGAGCCTTAAGTCTCTATGAAGACAATTTTCGAAAGAATAGGCTACTTTTTGAGATCCTATAATTTAGTGTACTTTTTGCCAAATGATGCATCCTTCAACTTGCAAGTTTGTACCGTTAAACATTGCTCAAGTTTTTCCATGCAAATCTTCTTCGTCTTAAGTCTTATTTCTCCCTAGTTTGCAACCGACAAACTTTTCATCAGCAAATCGTTGATGAATCTGAATCTTACGGAAGACATAAAACGAAACTTATAATGTCACCGCCGCAAACACTATTTTATTTTTATTAAAACAAACAAGTGCTATTCACGAAAATTGAAAATTCGAGGAGCCTACAGGCCTGATCGAGAGTTGTTGTTCAGAAAACCTCATAACTGAAGTTCATCTTTAATTGTTTTTCAGAAAAAAAAATAATTTCGTCATTAAGTCCCAACTGCTTCATATTGATAATTAAAATAAAAATTTTCCATGAGTATTTTCAAAGTTGCGTTACATAACAAATTTTCCCATTCTTATTATTCATATCAGTTAATCTTGTTTAAGTTGAAGCGTCTACACATCGAATAAACCATGCATAGGGAGTCCTTTGATTAAGTTCGAGATCTTCTCATGGCTCCACTGGATATGGGCAGTGATCGAGTTATGAGAAAATTCCTGTGACTGTTTCCATAATGCTTGTATAGCATCTGCATCGTTTATTGGCGCTCAATATTACCGTTATTCCAGGTATAACGCAAGAGAGACCCAAGTGCATGCGCATGCGTTTCACAGCAGATCAATGATAGTTTGCATGATTCTGGAAAGAATGAAAAAGAAAAATCACAAGGATCTAGAATTACCGGAGAAAAGTCTTTTCGAAGGGATGGCAGAGAGAATTAACTAATCCAGTACACAGAAATTATTCTGACAGCCTTTAGCTCGCTTGCATGCGATAGTTTTTGTTTTCAAGTGCTAGATTCAGCGCGATGAATATTCGGTCGCCATATTGGACGGGTAGAGATTTGGTACGAGTGACAAAGCGCGGGGAAGGGAGAAGGGGAGATAGCCAGAAAAACCGCCTGCCCGAAACCCATGATTTCTCACAAACCGTCCCATGTCCACTGCGTGACATCCCCGACAAGTCACACATTCTTGAAGGAACAATCAAATGGGATGGAATGGAACCTTTTCTCAAAAACTGACTGGCGTGTCATGTAGCAAAACAAAACGTTGAGCGATCGCGGATGGAACGGTGGATTGATACACCAAATAAAGCGGTAACAAAAGTTGAAATCAACAGAAATTTGGAAAACGAGGAATGTAGAATTTGCAAAGCCAGACTACTCTTCCTATACGGGAGACGGCAACTTACATTTGAACGGAAAATTTATTTTGATCCCATAAAGAAAGGAATACAAGGGCCCTGAGATTCACGATATAGCGAACAAACCTTTGTACGGTTATGCAGTAAATAACTTGGGAATTTGAATTCATTCAGATTATAACTACATTCTAAATGTAACCAAATAACTAAATCATACAGAACTGACTAACTAACAAACTAACTTATTTTAAACTAACTAGATATTTCAACACGGCAAAAAAACTAGCGTTCACCCTACGGAAAACAAAAGTTGAATTCACGGAATACGTGGCAATTTATTAAAGTTTACCCGCGTTTTGCCTACGGAAAATTCGACGTTTTCTGTGCGTTTTCGCATCAGTGAATCCTAGCATTCGTTCCATTATTCGGTAGTTTTCCTTCGCGGTAAATGCATGCAGGTAAACAATTTATTTTCCGGCATTAACCGCTCGGTTAACGCAGTACCGCAAGCAGCGTGTTTTCCTTTTGTTCATTGACATTTTCCGAGTGAACAACAACGTATTCACCAGAGTTAACAGCGGAAAACACACATTTTCCGGGAAGGTTGATATGTGTAAATACGGGAAAACGTAATGTTTTCCAAAGTTTGCAGTTCGTATAATGCATAGAAAATGCTATGTTTTCTTTTGTTCGCAACCGTTTTTCGCCCGGTGAATGAAATGTTTACAAGAATTATCCAACGTTTTTCCGCGATAGCGAAATCGACGAAATTCATGGAAACGCATTTTCCGGCGTTTTACCTTTCATTGTTGTTCAGTTAATCTATGGAAAATAACAATATGTATTCTGCCATTTGCTGCCGTTCTGCGCATTCGAACGCTATGTTCACTGGAATTAACCAACCAAAAGCATGCATTAATTTTCCGGTATTTTCTGCAAAGGTGAATTCGTGCAAGGGATGCATTTTCCCGCGTTTACCGCCGCTCGGTTAATCGCTGTTCGTCAAATTTCACTTCTTAGACTCAACTCTACTGCAGGTTCTCAAAGCATTTTGTCCTATTTCCCTCTTCCAGACAGGATAAGCACTCTTTAATAATTCTCGTCAAGTTTATTAATGCACAATGATATTAGCGGTACAATTTATTCAGAGTTCAAAATAGAGCCTGATAACAATCGTGTTTCTTAGCCTTATTTAACTTTACACATTTCTCTGTCTAAAGCCAAGAAGAGGCAAAACTTAACCTTTACAGTACAACTGATATGATAAAATTTGAAGGATGTACCGTCTGAAAAGTCATGTGTGAATCAATATATACAAACTATGACCAGAAAAGTGTGTTAAGGACATTAGCCAGAAGGCTCGTTCTTTGATTGATTATTGATTAGTTCACTAATTTTAGAATGATCTTAGATAGCCACATAGTTACAATGCTTATCTGTTTTTCTGTATTTCGATTGGTTTTGTAATCGGACCTTTCAGCGTCACCACGCGCATATAAAAGGCAATTTTAGCGTCCCTTTAATCAGTTCTTCGTAAGTTTTGAATAGCCTTGGTAAACTTTCGCCCTTTCGTTTTTCTCAACCTCTGGCACAAGCGGGACCGATATGTGAGTACCTTTGTAACTTTGTTTTTCCCTCTCCAGTCTTTTCAGTGTTGGGCGATAATATACAAACAAATATTGCAATGATCTGTATAGATTTAAGATTCAAAGGCCAAATTCGTGCCAATTTGCGAGTCAGTAAACGCCCATCATTTAGATAGAACAATGGGCTGTTTATCAGTCATCAAACTCTTTTAATTTGTTTCCAAACTTTTTTTCTGTTTCACTTGTATTGTTAATCTCGTTATAGACTTTAGAGCCCAGTATTTAACATGCGATTCTTTGATCATGTATTCCGCGGCTTTTCGTTAGATTGATAGAACTTCGTTGTATTGTTGTTTCAGTTTACGATCGATCGTTCGATAGATTGATTGACTGTCAGAATAATCGTTATTTTCGTAATTGATTGTGGTTCGTGGTCGATTGCTTTTCAAGAATAAAGATTCGTGCAAACATTCAACTTTGGGTTGTCATTTCGATCAGTAAAATAGTCCCAAACACCTCGTTAACCGCGTTTTGGAGCGACACGCCCTTGAACTTTAGAATTTAGATTTTGGTGGCCGTAAACGCTACAAAGTGATTTGTAGATACATGTTTAAATTTCTAAACTTCTATCATAAGCATTTTGCAGAAATGAGTGTCAAGGTTTGAGGAAAAAATAATATGTGAACTTCATGTGCCGAGGGAATCAAGGCAACATGCTGAGAATGTCACCTTACATTTAATCTTACATCTGCATTAAATCTATTTGAAACACTTCTGATGTTTAAAATTGAGACACTACTCCATCTGATGGAGAGCTAGAGAACTATAAAAGAGAGAATGAAAATTTTAGCTTCCTCTAAAATAGCAGATACATCCAGGATTTTGGGCTCTTTAAAATGAGCATGGCAAACTGTCCTCACAGATAAAAGCTCACTGGAATGCACAATTTAGTCAAATATGAAGTAGTGTGATAATGTTCAAATATCCATTCATATATATGTGAATTATTTGCCAAAAAACACCTGTATTCAATCCTGGACATAAGTGCCAAATAGTGATCAGAGAAGGGAAAATATTCTAGAGACTGAATTCACTTTCCATTGACAATAACTTAAATCGAACAACAACAAATATATGAAACATATGAGTGAACTGCGGTTATGAGACGTATATAAGAACGATCCTTCGCAGTAAAGCACTATTTGAGCAATAGTGGAAATCAGACCTGAAAAAAATTTCAGGCCTGTACGGGATTTTTTTTCAGGCCTGAAATTTTTTTTTCAGGCCTGAAATTTTTTTTTTTTCAGGTCTGATTTCCACTATTGCTCAAATAGTGCTTTACTGCGAAGGATCGTTCTTATATACGTCTCATAACCGCAGTTCACTCATATGTTTCATATGTTTGTTGTTGTTCGATTTATCATCTACGGGTTTATATCGAATTAATTTGATGACCTGCTCCCAGTTGGCTTGTTAGCTCAATTGGTAGAGCGCTGCACTAGTATCGCAGAGGTCAGTGGTTCGAATCCCGTACAGGCCTGAAATTTTTTTCAGGTCTGATTTCCACTATTGCTCAAATAGTGCTTTACTGCGAAGGATCGTTCTTATATACGTAAATAACTTAAATGTAGGCTGCTCAATAACTTTAATTGCTCAAAATATTACATTTTAGACATGTATAAGTTTACAGTCTTCAAACTCTCTTGTAATCGACCATGATTGTACAAAAGTCTCACTTTAAATTTGCCAACTGAGGTGGTTTCATGTGAGAAAATTGAAATCAGCAAATTGTCAAATTAAAAGCTTAAGTCAGACAGAATAAATGAATGGAGATGGCAGACCTACATTATCTGTATCATTGGGCAAAAATATAGCAAGTTTATAAAAGATGGTCCCTAGAAGAGAATTGAGTGACTGTATACTAAAGTTTAAATTGGATTAAAGTGGTGGCCCAGTGCAATTTTTCTGGGATCTCTCTACTATTTCTATGAATTGGTCTACCAACCCTTCTTTTCACTGACTGCCTCTTTTGCTGATTCGTCATGGAAGACTTGTACCGCTGGTCTAGTATATGGAAGAAGTTGGTAGCTTCTTCTGTCCTCCAGGTAAACAAGGGGAGCCTCTTCACCATTGATGTGGGATCTTCTTCATCAGACTCATCCGAGGAGACAAGACTAGGATGCTGGGCCTCGAAAATTGGTTCCCTAGTCTCTTCTTCACTTGCCACTTTGAGTCTCTTATCCAGTTTCTAAAAGGAAAAAATGTGAAAGAGGTTTTATAATACTGAATGGTGAGCAGTTCCTACAATAAAGCATTTATAAAGCTCTTGAATGAATCTCAGTGTCACTGGTTTAAGTTGTTCTTGGCATAAAAAAGTTTTTTTATCACCAGATCTACAGTTTAATTTGAACCTTAACCAGTTTTTAAATCAAACTTGAATTCAAACCTTCTGAAATTTATTCAAACATACAAGCTGATAAGATAGTTGAGTGTTAAACAGCCAAACAACTTTTTTTACCCTTTCAATTCTCTGTCGCTTCTTCTGCTCCTTCTAATACTGCTCGTACCATTTTCTTCCTGTTGTCTACGTTTCTTTGACGATGCGAAGTTTTGAGAAAGAGCATCTGAAAGGAAAGGTAGGTATGCCAAAATCAGTTATACCAAAAATATTTTCAGTTTGCAGGACTGTAGTGAGCAAGGGGCAAGATGGAGCACTTGTCCCATTTAATTTCAACCCAAAGTTAAAGAGAAATTGTGTTTACGTTTATTTGGCGAAACAATCCCCGATTCAACAAACCCAGAATTCTTCTTTCAGTACAAGGAGAATCATTTTGAATCTGCTCTATTTCTTTGACCTCTTTCAAGATGGTGGCTAATACAGCTTCGTTTGGTGGTTCATCCTCTCTGTGAGAAATTAGAAGAACTGCATCCATTAATAATATGACAATGAAACTAAGAAAGATAAATTTCAAGTTAAAACAGGATAAAACAGAGTTCTTGTGCTCGAGTATAAAGCGCAAATTAAAAACCTCTGGAAAATTACTTGAGCTTTTGGTTTTGCAAAGCCGAAACGCGCCAAATTTACCTTGTTTCAAAAAAGACTTAAAAAAAAATCCAAAATTAGAAAACAAAGACTACTAGTGAAGGTTTAGTCTGATCGTCCGGGTGAGTGTAGTCCTGAGAAGGACTGTTATCGGTGGTAGGGACTGACGTTTCGACAACCTGTGCGGAAGTCATCATCAGAGTCAAGTGAATGATTGTCGTTAGTAGAATGTTCTTATTCCAGTTCGTGTGAAATGATCGGTTGGTTTTGCCGTGATGTTATTGGCTGTAGGACTCAAGTGACTTAAGTCGGTCGTGATTGTCCTGTTTCGATCTCTCGGTAAAGTTAGGTTGTTCTTTTTCGGTCGTTTATGATGTTTATGTCGTGAATGAGTCGTTTGTATGGAGCAGGTAGTTGTTGACATCTGTTTAGGGGAGTCTGTTCTAAGTTGGTAAACCAGCTTTCCAGAGTCAGTCGTTGAAAATAGTCAGTGCTGTAGGTTAGGCATTGCGCAGAGTCCCAGTCAATGTTGTGGTTGGTAATTCGATGGTGTTCAGCAATGTGATTGCTGACATCACCTTTCCTCGTCGCCCGTCTGTGTTCATTCAGTCTTGTCGTGAGGTTTCTGCCAGTCTCATCGATGTAGGAGGCTTGGCAGTCGGAACAATTGATCTTATAAATCGTTCCCTGTCTGTTCCTCGGTTCGTCTTTGTCTTTAACGTTGGTTAGTAACTGAAGTAGTGTGGTGATAGAATTGTGGGCGACGCGGATATTGAAGGGTAGTAAGATGCGCGAGATGTTTTCAGACATGCCTTTTATGTACGGTATGGTTGCTGTAGTCGTAGGGGTTGCGGTGTCGTTTGTTTCGGTAGTGGTAGTGGAGACTACTAGTCTCTGCGAAGTCCTATCGTTATCGCTATTGTTTTCATTGAACAAAGACTGAATGCATAATTAATATATGGGGTTATATGGTACTCTTGCGGAAACAACTTCTAAAGGAAAAATTTTGTATAATTATAGCCTGGGCAATTCCTTCTGATTTTAATAAAGTTTTTTTTGTTATTGTTGTGTTGATATTAGTTGCGAATATGACCGTTATAACAACATAAACGAGCAATTTGCATATACTAGACTATCGAAAATGGCCAGATTGCCTTGAATTTTTGGCTTCAGGAAAAAATTATATGTATGTTGAACTTGAAAGTGAACCGTCTCGAAGTATTTGTAGGATATAAGAGGGAATTCGAGTGTTTTGGTAATGTTTTTCTTAATGTGACGTGCAAGTCATGTTGGTCACGTAATGCGCTTCTTGAGCTCAAATACGCTTATATAAATCGCTCTAAAAATTCGAAGTTTAAGTAGCCCAAAAATTTTAAAGCAGTTTCTGAAAGAAAAACATTGTTTTTGACAACGGTTATTGTCTCAGTTTATGCAGCCATGTAACAATGGCCGATTTTAGTCGCCAAAGTTTAGCTATCTCTGAATGGGTGAAATTTTACCTGAATTATTCGTAAAAAATAGTTTTTTGGGAATCCTAGAAAAAACTCTTTAGAACCTTTGAAAAACATCTTTTGTTTTAGAATTGTTATGTGGTAATCGAATTGCTGGCGAAATAAGCTTTTTCGGCCCGTTATCTTGAGATGCACTATTTCACCGGGAACCGCTTGACCTCCAAAACAAACGTCATTTGTCATAATTTTGAGGCAACAGAGTATGCAAAAGGAAACCTTTCCCGAAAAATAGAGGTTCATAGTTGACAATATAATAATAATAATAATAATAATAATAATGATAATAATATTAATAATAAGGATATATACATATTGAAAAAGGTGAGAAATTCTTGCCTATTAAATAAAAAAAATTTAAAAAAAGATAGGCTTAGTGCAGGCGTCTCACAAGGGCGAGTGAAGCGTGCAATTGTTTATTAAACTTGCCATGTTTGATTTAGAGTTAAAGTCAACGTTGGGAAAAGGGGCAGGGAAAGGTGAAAAATATTCATTGCCCCACTACCTCCCCTCTCTTTTTGACCGCCGCTCGCTCGCTCGCCCCCTTTTGTACAAATTTATTTCTTTGCCCAGCCTTCCGTTGCGGTGAAAATCAAAGGCGGCAGCTATAATTTTCACCCAGATAACACTGAGCACTCGCCAGCCAAAATTACGTCTGTTCTGCTAGCTAAATAAACGGCAACACTGAGAGCATATTCCGTTGTTCTTACTTCACGCTTTCCGACTCCTGATTTCTGGTTCCAGATTTTGGTTCCTGCTTTGCACCGCTGACTTCATTACAGTGCGGCCGCAATAATTACGTCTAGTGTAACGAAGTGTATCAAGTAAAGGAACATAGCACACTAAAACTGCATATTTTTTTTCTCTCGGAATGTCTTATTTGCACAGTAACTGGAGGGATCTTGACGTGAGTGAAAACTGTTGGGTTTTATCTTTAGGCACGAAATTTTGTTGACATGAGTCTACGGTATCATTGTACAGTCATGTTACTCGGTCGTACAGTTTCTTTCGACCTCCTCTCCACTAAATAATGTTTCAGTCGTCATTTGATGTACGTAGCTTTTATAAGTGTGTCCTAACTCGTTTATCATTAGTTTCAAGATTCTGGGAGGAACAAACCGATGAAAGGTTGAATGGACCTGAACTAAATGCGTTATTACTCCCGGTTCAGCGTGACCTCCACTGGGGACTCGCAGCGAATATTTTTTGTTTTTGTTTTTAAAGCGGCACGCACCTGCTTGGCCAAAATTGGTGTTCAAATTCTACCCTTTGATATATAGATTATAGCATCTTACCCTTCACAGTTTCTCTATAATTTATTTTACAATGTGCATATTATGATGTCCATTCTAATTGCCGAAAGCTTCTTTCAAACTCCTTGAGAGACTTAATCAGGTGGCCAGTTGTCTTTAAAAGAGGTCAAGGGATCCTAAAAATTTTGGCGGTGTTTGTAGTCGAAGAAATGTCATAATTTGGGCGAACCATGCAACCACTGATATTAAATTGCTTGATTTTCTGTGTGTAAACAATTTGGGAAAATTTGTCCTCTGATATAGTTTTTAGAATCCCCCTGCATATTTTAAACAAACATGGAATACTATCAGTATTAGGTTTGCATTTCCAGGCATGTAGCCTTTTTGGACTATTTGTTGGACCAATGCTTTATGTTATCATTTCAAAAGCACCTTGTTTGTGTTATTTTATTTATTTATTTTTGGATAAAGGCTGAGGCGACTGTTCACTGCATTATATGAATTAACCCACTCAGTTAAATGATTGACTACTAGTTCATTTTGACCTGCTTCATTGGTTTGTGAGGTTCAATTACAGTATTCATAATTTTTATTAGTTAGCATCTTGATGGAGTGTCCAAACAACAAAATCAAAATAATGATAACCGACAATCAGAACATTCAATTAAAATAGCCAGACCATTTTACAATTGTGTACTTAGCTACCCAGCCTTTGATTTGAAGTGAGGCTGAAGGTGACCTTGTTGTGATCGAGATCAGTATGTAGTTAGCATGATAACAAAGTTATTTGCATTTGAAAAGCAGCAAGGTTTATATCATAACCAGGTCACCCTTAGCCTCACCACTGTTCAAAGACTATTATAAGTTAAACTTAACCACAGTAAAGTGTGTGCTCTGATTGGTCAACTTAGTGCTGCCCGTGGGTGTATGCTGCTGACATGAGCAAATGCAAAGACTAGTTTTCCCCACACACATGTTATTTTTGTGGTTACATGAGATTTGCTAACTGACTAAAAGGGGACTGCTGAAATGTATCAATGTTATGTTATAAAACAAATGTTAAGCACAATTTGGAGGTTTGGAGATTGGAGGTTTGCTTAGCACTCAAGGACCCAGAGTCTCTCTCAGCTATTGCCTCACGTGACTCTTATGCCTCTTTCATGTTTAGCAACCTCCTGTGTGCAACCATAACAAGGGTGTATGGTGGTGGTGGTGTTTACCATTTGTTAAATGGCAACCAACTATTGGCCGGGGGTCAATGAGAGCTCAAAGTAAAAACAAGCCAGTTGCCTTGAGGACATGAAACTGGGAGTGGCTGAGTTGCAAATGTTTTTTGTTTTTTTTAAGTCTGGTTAGTGGAGAACATGGAGGAAGTCTCTGGGACTTATCATAGAGGGCGGCTAAGCAAAATCAAAGTGATACCGTGGATTGAAACTCAACACTCACTTGAAAACTGCTCCATTTTTATGCTTCACTTTTTAAAATAATTTCTGGGAGGAGGTGTGTGTTTCCTTACTAAAATCATGAAATGGTTGCCAAGAATGAAAATATAAGTCACCCAGAAAAGTAGACACAGCATCAAGTATTACTTGTCAACTGAACTACACCACTAATAGCCTAGAGTGAGTGGTGTGGCTAGGATTTTGAAACTTGGAATTAAGAAGGCTTGAGTTGGAAATTGTAAGTATGAAGATAATAATAAATTGTTTGTTCTCTGTTTTTGTAGGCTTGGAGAAGTGAAGGATTACCACTGACAACAAGTAGCAATGATGCAGCAAAAATGTTTGATGCTACCCTGACACAGGTTGGCTTTGGTTGAAAATTTATATGGATATCAGGGCTAAACTCTAATTCCCTCCCTATGATAAAGTCCCACCAAATAGAAGCCCCATCCCAAAATAAGCTCCTTCCAAAAATAAGCTCCTTAAAAAGTCCTTTCAAAATTGTATTAGCCCGGCCCAGGACTTGATATCAAAATTTTACAGTAATTCTCGCAACCATCAATGAATAGCAGTGATGAGTTTGTAAATAGTCTATGGTGCTCTTTTGATGGAGGTTATTACAAGATGAATTGGTTTTATCAACTGAGTTGATCACCAAAGATAACTTAAATGATTGAGGTCATACCATAACTTCCATGTAGCTTTTTCCTGAGAGATATGACAATTAACCTTGAAAATTAACCTAGTGAAAACTAGCATCGATACTTGTGAGAAAATTAGTATCTAGTGTTTATTTGTTTCTTTTTCTTTTTCTTTTTTTTGGTATTAGTACACAGGATGGTATGATGACAGCAGTGTCAATGGAATTGAGGGCTCTGTCTCAAAGATGTTAGCAGCAGATCCCAACTTTGGTGAGAACTTTTCTATTCAGGATTTTGAGTAACAATTATGGTGCAACTTTTTATTGGCATGGACTAATGACAATTCTGGACAGAATAGTCTACCGTTTATTAAAGAGATAAGACTTAGTTGAAACGTGTGTTAAGGAGATTGATTGTAAAAAGGAAATGTGAATTATTATCATAACCATTAAAAAAATATATTGAGTGGAGTTGTTGAAAACTAATACCTAACATGCAAACTACTCTTCCTTGGATCTACCCCTTGCCATTTTAGCGAGTAAGTCTTTGCACTCCTTTTATGCTCCTATTAGTAAAATTGACTGCTTGGCTAAAGTCACGATTCCTTTCCAAAAATTTGAGCAGCTTAGATTATTTATTGCCACGTTAGTGACTGGGTGATTTAAAATGACTTCTGGTGACTTCTAGAGATCACTAGAGCTTAGTTATAAAGGAAGATCTTTATTATTTTGACTACATACATGAGAGTGCTTGTGACTTTGCTGATCCTAATCAGCTAACAATATACTTGAGGAACGTCATATGTCACTATCATGCAGGTGAACCCAGAAATGCCATATCATAATTATTAGAGAGTTTCTGTGGTTTAGTGGTAGAGAATTATTCGAAAATTCTGTCTTACCTCAGGCACAAACCAGACCTACATTCTGGAAGAGTATTATGGTATCATTTTTGTGGAGTGCCCCATTTAATTGACATCACCTGTTTTTGTTTCAGTAATGGGTCATGTGATCTCGTGTGGCTTAGACCTGATCTCATCTGGAAAAGGAATCCACACAGATCAAGAGCTGAAGAGCAGCATGCTGTCCCTTGAAGGGTTAGCTGCCAGGAGTAACATCACAAACAGAGAGAGACTGCATGTCAAGGCAGTCAAAGAATGGGCAGAGGGGTGAGTGTTACCAAGATGTCATGTTAATCACTGAGACCAAATTTTGACTCTTATCAAGTATTTGTCTGTTCTTTTAAGACGTGCCTATCAAAATGGGTGACTAATCACATCTTTAATGACTGTAAAATGAAATCATATACGTGAACTGCGGGTGAAGAACTGAGCACTAATTAAGCAGTAATGAAGTATAGAGCCTTAGAAACATTTTTCAGGCCTGTACGGGCTTTGAATCCATGATCTCTGAGGTACTGGATACTGCAGTGCTTTTAAACACAGATTGTTCCCTTTCCCAGACGAGCTGTTTACATTATCTATGGTGCAATAGTTTATCTCGTAACTTTATGGTTGCTACCAAGAAAACAAGCAAGCACATCTTTCACACCAAGAATTCGCTGCTCATTTTTATGCTTAAAAGTAAAGGTGGTCTGTATCATCGCCGCCTTTGTCACTTCTGGACGACTAAAACTATCTTTGAAGGAAAAAATTTCTCATTTTTTTTTTTACCTACTCACCATTACACCTACCCCTGTAAGTACAAAATTGTCGTGTAAAAAACAATTTGTGAAATTTCTGCTGCAATGAGTGGCTAGTGGCAAATCTCTCAAATAATCCCTCTCCCCTCCCCCCTCCCCCCTCTCCCCTCATCATCAGCGCTACGCCATAAGAGGGTGAGCGACAAGGAATACAATTTGGTTGGACAAAGAGGCCGTACTCACCATATCTCTTAGTTTCACTCTCCTTGCTTTATCTCTTCTGCTGCAGTTTCTTGAACAACACCTAGTAAGCAAGATGGTATGATGGGAATTGAGGGAGGGCGATTATAATTCTTGCCAAGGCTTTCATGTGTACGTCCTTTCCCGGCTTCATAGAGGTGCCCCCTATAGACCGCAATATGAACAGTTAATGACAATATACTTCCATTCTCATTTCTTTCAGAAATACTGCCCAAGCATGTCTAACGTGGGAAGATATATTAATGGAGAACCCAACTGACATGTTTGCTTTGAAGATGGCTCACGACTCCTACTTCTATCTTGGATACCAGTGTCAGTTCAGAGATTCCATCGCAAGGGTGATGCCGAAATGGAAGGAAGACTTGCCACTCTATGGGTAGATGGCTTAGCACTAACTGTTCTAAGTTCTTTCAGTATTCAATCAGTGTTTAGTCAGTCTTGTGTGGTGGATGCTGCCTTTCTCTCCGAAGTAAGAGGCTAGGCAATCAGAGAACTTGATCTCATAAACATTCCTGTTTGTGTCTAAGTAAAAAAGTTGTTAGTTGTTAAGTTAAACTTCAATTAAATACTGTTTTTGATAACCGTAATTACTCGATTTAGAGCCCATGGCGCTTATTTACTTACTGTACTTCAAAGGGGGGGGGGGGGGGTGCTTATTAGAAACAGGGCGCTTATCCAAACAAAAAAAAAAGGAATAAAAAAAAAAAGGAAAAGAAAACAGTGAATGAGTTGAGTGTTAATCTGACAGTTGTAAATTTTTGAGGAAACACGAAATGACCTTTCTATCAACGGCAGATATCTTCACGGAATGTACGCGTTTGGCCTGATAGAAACGGGATTTTACAGAGAGGCGGAGAAGCATGCACTAAAGGTTAGCTTTAAGACTTTGTTGATAGCGATTTTGTGATAATTAACTTCTTAAACAATTTAGAAAGAGCTTGGCGTTACCTTCATTCTGAATCGTGGCTGAGTAGCAGGCTTGCAGTCCATAATTCCTTGTTGAACTTTACATAATACTTCAATGATGTGGTTGTGTTCATTGCCTGAAGAGGCAGACCTCACCATTTTGCAGTCAAAACGTAGCGATTATCACATCGGAAGTGGTTACATCCTAAAACGAACAGTAGTATTCCGATGGTAGTGTTTTATTTGTTTGTTTTTATTTTTTTTTTTCTCGCGGTAATTTTATCTTGCGAAGGGTCTTGAATTGAATCCAAGAGATTGCTGGAGCACTCATGCAGAGGCCCATGTTATAGAAATGGAAGGACGTCAGGATGAAGGAGTTAAATTCCTCAGCACGACCTTGAATGACTGGACTGTAAGGCCCACATACAGTGAATTTCACTTAACGCTAGCATTGCTGTCTTGCGCGTAATATATAAATTTTTCGAATTGTACTTAACGTTAGCACCGCTTTCTTACGCATAATATATAAATTTTCTGCTGATGCTGCCGTCTAGATCTGGAGATTGAAAGTAATTGGAACGGCTGTAATATGTTACATTTAGAGGCCTTGGGCTCACATACCAAGATAACAGTTAAGTTTTTCTTTTTTTTTTGGCTTGCGTTGGCTCGTTATATCAAGAGTAAAGTTACATGAATTTTTTCTTCAGGGGATTTACAGCAGAATGCGCCTAACCGCTGGGTTTTCATAATGTCACGCGTTTTAATAGCCAGTGTAAAGTTATCACAGTAGATACACACACGCACACGCATGCACGCTTACATATCCATACAATAATTCCGCGAGACACGTCCTTCAGTTTGAACCTCATTAAGATTTTTGGCAATTGTCAGAAAACCCTGACTTCAGATAACGTTACTACAAAATACTATCAGGGGTTCGTCTCTTTTTTTCGCGTGGTATGCACTACGCCCTCAGTGTTCCAGCACGTGCTGTGAAATGCATCGAGCCGTTTCAACAAACTTACTTCTCTCTGCCCTCCGATTCAAGCTTCCCCAGCAACAACAACAAAACGGCCACATTATTCCGTATGAAACTGCACAGACCCGAAACCGGAATGATTAGTGAGAAAACAGTTGAGAGAGGAAGGGCTGGGGTTTATGGCCAACGTTCAGTTCTTCGTTTGTAAAAGTTAAAGATGTTCGTATTTCTTCCTTTCTTTCTTTCTTTCTTTCTTTCATCCTTCAATCACCCTGTGTAGATGGGAGCTATGCTAGCCTGTCACAATTACTGGCACTGGGCGCTATACCACATCGAGAAGGTTGTTATCTCTTTCTTTAAATTTAATGTTATGGTTTTTGTGTTTGTTTGTTTGTTTGTTTGTTTGTTTGTTGCTTTGGTTTTCGCATCTGTGGTAATTTTTTTTTAACCATGTTTGCTATTAAACGCCAGCCTTTCTTTATTAGGGAGAACATCAAGCCGCAGTGGACATTTATGACGAGGAGGTGTAGTGTAAACGTGATCGATAACCTGTGATTTATTTTTGTTATGACTAATTCTCATCAGGTCACATCTGATAGGTCCATACACGACGTACATGTCAAATTAAAGTGATTTTATGCCAATTTGTTTTTTAATTCGCTTATAACTGATTATAACTGTGTAGC
Organism: Stylophora pistillata; assembly: GCF_964205215.1. NCBI lineage: Eukaryota > Metazoa > Cnidaria > Anthozoa > Scleractinia > Pocilloporidae > Stylophora > Stylophora pistillata. The sequence continues at coordinate 20,975,032 of NC_142520.1, forward strand.
TTTTCTCTCATGGTCAAAGGTTGGGAAGCGTTGCCATTCTGGTGCCATGCTTGACTTAGTGGACGCTTCCTCATTGCTCTACAGACTTCAGATGGAAGGTAATGAGATAACACGTACCTGCAGATGTGTTGTGAATATCATTATTTGTTTTTTTGTCGATCGATCGTTTGATCTATCGAACGATTCATAAATCAATCCTTGATACAATCAATCCTACTAATCATTTGGCAGTCAGTCTACTAATTATTCAACCATTCAATCAATAATTTATTCAATATATAAATCAAGGTACTATTCAAATGATCTAAGTATCAATCGAGATAAAGCCTTAAAATTAAAGCATTATTAATCATTGTAATGCAATTATTGTATACTGAAATTATTGGCATGGCTGAATTAAACGCACAAATTGATCTATTTTGTTTTACGATGTTTTTTGTCATTGTTTGCTTTTTTCCTTTAGGTGTTGATGTTAATGATCGGTGGAGAGAGCTGTTTCATTTGTGGGAGTCACACACAGATGATCACATTCTGGTACGTGTCATCGTTACGCGGCGGTGTAGCATGCAATAAATTATCATCTTCATAATTAGCAAGGTGAGGACAGTCGCAGGTGCTTACTGCGATGTCAACAAACCTTGCAAAATGCCAATTACAGTCTCTTGAGAAAGCTTCGATGTTACATTTCTTAATGGTTAAAGTGCACATGACACTAAATTTTTTTCTCTTGTTTCTTGTTGTTGGATATCTATAGAAAACGTTTCGAAACCTCAAAAGAGCTGGAAACATCTAAAAATAGTTTTTTTTGCTTTCAAAATACGCGCAATTTGCCTTCAAATTTGTCCCGGTCATTGCGCGGCCAAAATTGCACGTGACGTCACATTGTGTACCCAGATTCTTCGAAGTCAGTGGAACTTTCAGAAGAGTCGGACACAAAGGAATCACTAGAATCACTGGACATCTGTGCCTTACAATGCATTATCTATCTACTACGAAGTACTGCAGAATCCTCTTAGCGACAACAGACCTTCGTGGCAAAGGTATACAATGTGACGTCACGAATAACTTCGACGGCGATAAACTAGGTCCCAGTCTCCAGGACAAATTTGAAGGCAAATTTTTCGTATTTTGAAAGCAAAAAACATGCTTTTTTAATTTTTTGAGCACTTTTAAAGCTTCGAAACGTTTCCTATAGATATCCAGCTACAAGAAACAAGAGAAAATGATTTCGTGTCATATGCACTTTAAAGGGAACCTCCACTCTTCTAACAAATAGCGCTCAAACTATTCCAAATGTATTTCTCAATACATCTGGTTTGAAAAAAATTGTCTCACCAAGCATTTTGTCTTTTTTTTTTCTCTTTGTGCTTTACATGTATACTACGTGGGAAATGTCTATGACATAGTGTCACTTAGTCCTAAAGGGATGTTGGCCATCTCCTGGAACTCCTTGTATATGTTTGAGTTCCCGGCTTCTGTAATTTGTTAGTAACTGTTGATTTCAATTTTCAAGAGTTTTAAAAGTAATCGGGGATTGCTTAGATTTTGCCTCACTCTGTTAGGTGATTGGTCTAGAAAACCCATAACACCTTTTAAAAACCAATCAGATGCAGACCTTGAACCAATGGCAAACTGGGTACCCCCGCGTTTTCCCGTGCTTCGGGCAGTTCTGATTTTGAGTCCTCATTGGTTTTTAGTGATAGCTTAATTTCTTTCGTTATAATTGGCTGATGTGATTACTTTGGTTTTTGTTCACAATACCCAATCGAGAATCGCCCTCTTTTCCTGGGTGGTCTTGCACAGTGAAAAATACAAGCCATTACTTTCACCCCGACCTCTCCTCACCCAAAGCCCAGGTCTCTCACACATCCTTCATTAGCTATTGTTTAATTAATTTTTTTTACATATTTTATTTAATTATTATATTTTTCAACTCAGGTTTTCAATGATGTTCATATGTTGATGTGTACACTGGGAGCTAAGAAGGAAGATGCAACACTAAATCTATTGATGTCACTTAGAGATTATGTTAGGTAATATGGAAAAAAGTGTAGGAGAATGCTCTGATCAACAACCTGTCATTCAGTGAAAGAGTGTTTAGTTATCTCTCAAGCGTTGATGGATTTGTGGCATTCTGACTAACTTTCTACACTTCCTTCGATGTAAAATACCCGTAGATCTAAGTTATAGTTATTTATAACTGATTATATCACCAAGTACTTTCCCAGGAACTGAACAGGAGACTATGACAAGCGAGCAACAATTTTATTATCACTTTCTGCAAACGAGATTTGGTTGTTCCAGCTCGTGGTCGTAAAATTATTTGCAGTGACAGGTTCTCAGTGAGAGGATCTGAAAAAAAGAAATCAACTGATAACGGCGATGTATTCAAACCGCAGAAAGATTCATGAACTATTGTAAAAGAAGCACGTTTCGTTAATCTTAGGTTAACGTTTGTTCACGTATTTAAGTGGGTGATTTCCGTTTCTAGTAATATAATTATCTTGAAGTTCTTTGTTTTTATACGAGACGTTTTCAAGGCAAGGAGGGAACTTGAAAACGGGGGAATCAGGCGCTAAGTTATTTGTCTTCTCAATTATTTTTTTTTATTAATGGATCATGTTCTACTGAGACATTAGCTCAATCATTATTATGACTTAGCCTTATAATGTCTTTTTTTTTTGTTTTTGGTTTTGTATTTTTTCTTTTGTTTTTCAGGGATGGCTCAGGAACAAATTGCGAAGTATCTAGAGAGGTTGGTTTGGCCCTTTGTGAAGCATTTGAACAGGCTGACAAGGTAAATTCACCTCTTTTACGGTCTCCCAACTTGACTTCACTAAACACTTATTTGGATATATCAATAAAGTTGAAATGGTAAATTGGCCACCGTAATGATTACAAAAGCTGACGTTTCGAGCGTTAGCGCTTCGTCGGAGCGAATAGAGGAATTGTGGGTTGTGTGTGCTTTTAAAGCAGAAAATGGAGCTCCGTTATTGGTGGGAACATGGCAACGAGAAAAACAAGAATAAATTAGTGGAATGAAAAGCGTTCGTTGATACCTGTGGGATTTAGACTGCCGGTTTGAAAGATGAGCTTTTGTTCAAGATTTTTACGGCTTTCCGTGCTACCTAAGTGTAAGGAAAGACCGCAGATTGCCATATGTTGCTTAGAATGATTAGGTAAATTAATATGTCTAGCGACTGGTTTCGATGTGTCCTTGTCATTCCTTTCCACGTCTCGAAGGTGTTCTCGGAATCGGTCACCCAGTCTTCTGCCTGTTTCGCCGATGTATATCTTTTTGCAATAAGTACAAGTTATGCAATAGATTACATTGGTGGAGGTGTACGTGAAGTGATCGGTGATCTTAATGGATCGCTTAGGTCCCGATATTTTATCAGTGTTGTGAATAAAAGGACACGTTTGCGAAACAGGCTCATATTTCAAACCGGCAGTCTAAATCCCACAGGGATCAACGAACGCTTTTCATTCCACTAATTTATTCTTGTTTTTCTCGTTGCCATGTTCCCACCAATAACGTAGCTCCATTTTCTGCCTTTAAAAGCACACACAACCCACAATTCCTCTATTCGCTCCGACGAAGGGCTAACGCTCGAAACGTCAGCTTTTGTAATCGTTACGGTGGCCAATTTACCATTTCAACTTTGTTGATAGATCCAAATTATTTCATTACTCTCACCGACGCAGCCCCAAACAGTTTCTTTCAAAACTATCAGCCTTTATTCACTAAACACATGACGGACTTATGACTGGAACAATGAAATGCTTGAAGTTTAATTTTGTCTCTTTTTTTTTTTGAAAGGGAAACTTCGACAGAGCTGTAGACATTTTAAAACCCCTCCGTTATGACGTTGTCAACATTGGGGGCAGTAACGCACAGGTTCGTGTATTTCATTGCAATTCATTGTCATTAATTTGTGCAACTTGTGGCAACATCTCTTTGGTTCTTCTTTGACACAGCGGGACATCTTCAACTTATTCCTGATTCACGCTGCTCTGCATTCTTCACGAAAAGAGCATCATCACTTGGCAAGGTAAAGTGCAGTTTCTTTCGTTTGAACCTATATCCTTTTCATACCTGAATTAGATATCTGTTGATCCTAGCAAAAGTTGAAGTTGAAGTTTAAGTTTAATTTATTCGTCACAGGAATGGCAGGAGAAAGGAACAGAACTTTCGTTCTAGTTGACACCTAACCACCATTTTACCCACCCATCCCACCCCGGGGAGGACATCCATCACACAGTAATCTCGTGTGTGGGAAATTAACGTCTCCTACCCCAACCCTACAGGAGACGGGACCTCCATTTATCGTTCCTATCCGAGAAGACTAGAAAGTCTAACCATTTGCAGATATTATTACAAAGGCAGCACGTTCTTCTCAGTTAATTAAAGACCCTAAGTGTTGGTCCGGCCAGATTTCAACTCACGACCTCCCGCACAACAGTCCGGCGCTTTACCAATTGAGCTAACTGGGAGGCGGTTTGAACTAACCATTGGCTTGGCCCCATTGGGGCCAGGTAAAGTGAGGTCGACACATAGGCGTGATATACAAAAGATATCACGTTTTTATAAAATTCAGATCTAATGCATGAAATATAACCTATAACCGAATTGTAATGACTACTGCTAAGCAATACCTGGGCTGAGTCTTCAAAGGAAAGTGAGGTGGTTTTTTGTGAACATAAACGTCAAGCTTTACGTCATTGTTGAGATCCTTGGGCTAAAAACAACCCTTTACAAAAGATCCACAGCGAATATTAAGTGTGGCCATGCAGATGAACACCACCCAGCTCCCAGTTTAAAATCGTTGGCTCAAGCTGAGAATCTGATTTTTACATATTTATAATCAAGTAAGAAAGACGGGGGGATAAATTGCACGGGGGAAGTGTGGGGCGCCATTTGTCACGGTTCCTGACCTCGCAAATGCATTTTCTAAAGTTTACCTTCACGTACGCTAGCGTTTTCGTTTTGCTCTAAAGAAGCTCTCATTACTGGGTCCACCTTTTAACTTGTGTACTCACAAACAGCTTTTTATTGTTATTGTTCCCTTGTGTTGATGCATCCATGGTCACGAACTATCCGAAAATTGCAAAAATACGACTTTTCTAAATAAAAGCAGACAAAATTAACCTTTAACGAAAAGTGTGTCTTCTTTCAGGAGCTTATTGACAGAGAGAAAGGCAATGAAAGAAAATGCTCCAATGACAGACCGACTCATGGGGCAGGCCCTTGCTTTACATGTGTAGTAAGGTCAGGAGAAGACTCTTTGAAATTCATAGTCGGATGTACAACACCAACGCGGTCCGCGTCAAAATAATGGCTCCATGATATACGTTTAAAAAATCTAATTAACCATAGCAATTCACCAGCTGGCCTGTAATCCAATTGAATAAAACAGTAAGGAAAAGGTTTTTTATTATCATTACTGATGCATGGTGAACTTTCTAGAATGTAAGCGAGTTAAAAATCAAATGAATGCAGACAATGTATCCCACAAAAGCGAGAGAAAAGGAAATTAAGCTGTGGACATTCAAGGTGGCTTTTTTAATTCACCGTTTACTGGTCGAACTGGAATTTGGAATGTTTTTTTTGTTTGTTCGTTTTTTTGTTTTTGCTTTTAACAAAATAAGTTTTCAGGTTATTCATATGTAATTACACAAAGATAGTCCCTAAAGCAGAGGGTTGCTGCCTATTGGACACAAACTCGGCTACTCTCGCCTCCATACTAGCGCGATATCCCTCCCTATGGTAGGCGGCGAACATTGTTGGTGTAAAGAACTGATGATTGGTAGAGTGCTGTGGGAAAACCCCACATAACGCCTCAGACAAGCTGCGACATGTATTCCCATGGCAACATTCACAGCAACAGAACGTCAAGCGATTAGCTTCCTCCGATGACAGCTCGGGACCAGCCCCCCAAAGACCAGCCTCCAGGTCTTCATCCATGTCACGTAATGCTTCTTCCCAGGTCACATAAGGTGTAGTTTTCACTGCTTTGTCAGGGTGCCTGGGGACTATGTACAGAATTTCTCCTTCTCCAACTTTAGTCTTACCGTCGCTGTTAACGTTCTTGTCATAATAATGTACTTTGAATCTGGAAAAAAAAAAAAAGAAAAAAAAAAGAAAAATAAGACACTACAACAGCTGTCGGTGCGGTGCATTTCCAGACCTATAATTTGCCTAACCGTCCTCTAGCCGTGCTTATTCCAGGCAGCGAGTGCCCTATCTTTTTTATAAAAAGGATTAGGCTAGATTGGGCAAGAAAGAGAACAGATAAATTTTGCCGTTGCAATATTATTAAATCATACAAAAAGTTTTGTTTGTTTTTTTTTAAAGTTCACACCCTGATAGCTCCTCAGTCATCTGCAATTCAGTGGTATACGCTTAGTATATATTCACTATACAGAAAATTAGGGAGATTACATTGACAACAGATTTCTGCACCTGAGGAAGTCTTTCTCCTCTGTAAAACACATTCTCTCCTTATGTTAAGTTCCATAACGATTTCATCATTTGTTTGGTTTCTTGGAAAATGGATCTGTTGCTAATCACCCTATAGATACTAGTTAAAAAATTTGGAAGGTTAATTAAAATACATCTGGCCGATTCTATTCGCTCCGAGGATTGTTTTCTCATCGCCAGCCTCGCCACCAAATTAAATTATCCATAACATTTCAAGTTGAGTGTCATGCGCTTGTGGCGGTTGCAAGGATTCAGGAAACACAAACATGGATTGTGAAACCGTTGCACTGTATGTTATAGGAAGAATTTGGTATAACTTATGGTGGGCAAACTGATTAAGTTTTCGCAGGAGCGAAAAAAAAAACAGCAGAGATAGCTTGTCTTGCTTTATATAGCGTACTTGTAATTGCTCGGCTGTGACCCGGGGCTCCTCTCCACGAAGTTATCACGAATATCCTCTGCTATATCTCGTCCATCCACAGCTGAAAATGAACATCCTAGCTTTTCCCTGGCCAAATTCAGAGCAATCAACAAGGATTTTCCATAGTCTTTGTCTAAAATAGAGCGTCCTCCATCCACTACCACGATCTTTCCCAGTCTCAGTTTCAATAGGGGAAGAATACCAAGATTTTCAACGTGGCCGCCGTCAGTCAAGGATAAAACAGGTGGGGGTTTGGGTCCTATGTTGGTGGTATTCATCATTAAACGATGGTAGTGTACGGAAGAGACGTTGATCGTGAACCATCTGTCAAATGGAATAAAATATAAATAACTAAGGTGGAGAAGAAAATAAGTAATTACTATCTAGGATATCATGAAGTGAACCTTTTTTACAGAATCACTGGGAAAGATATAAGAGATTCCGATATTTCGACTGGAGTCGAGAATTTCGAACGTAGAGAATATATCTTTGAGTAATGCTTCGCCCTCGAATGTCCGTAACAGATATTGGGTTATCATGAGTTCAAAGTGTCTAGTTCCCAAAACTCTTGTCCGTTAAGTGTTCTCAAACTTTTAAGATGTATAGACCACTTTCTTAAATGGCAGCCGGATCAATTTTCTTTTGTTTAAATTTCAATTAGCCCTTCATGCCTCGCTTGAGATAATGTATTCTTTTGAATTTTGTACTGGAGAACAGGGCCAGAAGTGCTAATTTAAATTTAGACAAAAGAATATTAATCCGGCAGCCATTTATAAAAGGGGTCTATAATAAACTATTATTGTATTCAGCAAGCTGTTACCTGGCAAGTCGTTCAAGTCTTCCGACATTTTTTCCTCCAGTTGGTACCAGCGCCAGTAAGGAAAATATCAGACAAATACCAAAATGAATCAACATTCCAGCAACCAAGACGGTTTCTTTGTCAATCTTCGCGAACAGGGTAAGAATGAGAGCCAAAGGAACCAAACGCACAAACTCTATTAGCACAGTAAGATTCTAGAATGAAATATGTGATAGTAAAGGTTATAAAATAACTGAGATAGTACGAGTGAGCGACCTAATTGGTCTATAATCTGTCGTCTAATGCACCGGTGAACGCGTAGAAATTTGAAAAATTAATAAAAAATTATAGGGAAAAAAAATCAAAATTTAAAAAAAAAAAAAAGGGGGAATTACAACTAGTTTACCGGCTTAGTAACCCACGCGGGATGTTGGAGGAACATTTGAAAAATTTTTTAACCACTTGCCTCTCGCTCGTGATTTACAAATTTTCCTCGTGTTCTCCCAAAATCTCTTGTTGGTTATTAGGCCGGTAAGCCTATGCAAAGTGAGGTCTATTGGTTGAATAACGTATGTGAAGCGAACGAAGAAACAAATCGTAGGTTGAATTTGGAATTAACAATATTATTTTCTGTTTTTTTTTTTTTTCCTAGCGTGCTGTCGCTAATGTTATATCGAATTTTCCTGACCTTTGAATTCCCATGAGTGACCAAAAAAGAATTTCTCCTTACCGTATCAATAGATTATCAATCAAACGAGAAATGAGAATAAAGAAAAATATCAATTAGGGGATTATTAGTTGATCCAATACCGATTTCTCCAAACTAACATCATAAGAACTGTAAGCAGACAGTAAGGAGAATTACTAATGAAATCTTGGTAATGCAAGGGTTAAGGCGAGGGGCAGCAACAACGAAAGAGGTTATCAGCTATTTTGGCTTCTATTAGTTAACAAATAGATTCCATGTTGTACGTCTGTTCCGTAATAAAATCACAGATGATTTCAAAGTATGGCAAGAGAAAAACAGAGGCAAACGAAGTGCAGCAACCAATCAAAATGCGTGCGTAATTGAGCTTATCATAGAATTTTCACTGCATCAATCATGCAAGAAATCTGTCACTTCTCATGAGATGTTCGCTCGATGGATGTGTGGGATTCTCCACTACAATCCGATTCTGTTCCCTTAACCAGTTATGCATCAGGATCACCTTTACGCAGAAGTGTCGTTTGTTTTCATGCCTCTGATCAGCCACAATAGACGCCCCGACGGAGAGTCCCAAGATGACCTTTAAGTCCCGGGAGGGTGCCTCGTCACTTTGCTGTACTCCCATATCATAGCTGACCGCGGCATTCGACGTTGCCGCAGCATCGGAAAGGTATATGTCTTCGGGCAGTAGCTTACCGTGAAGCTCTTGCTCGTCAAGACAGCGATCAAGTCGTTCGATACCATGTGGGGACATGGTAAGGACTTCGTAATGGGGTTCGCTGGCAGAGGGGGTGCGTCGCCATCTGTTGACGGTGGTACAAGCGATGTAGATAGGTGTCAGGTCATCCATATCATCTAACGTCAAGGCTTGTCTGGAAGTTGTGCGCTGGACTCCAGAAATACTGGAAGCTGGGCAAAAAAGGATGAGGTTACGCCAAGAGATTCCACTGCAGCCGTATCTACCAACAGTCTGTGGATAGTAGAACCCCTTTTGGATTATCCATCTTAGAAAAATGATAGAGACAAAAATAATTTTAAGAAAAGGAAAAAGAAAACAGAGGTTATTTAAGCGACTGCGGTGCACTAAGTTTCCAAAATCACCCATCTTTTTTACAAGCCTTTTTGAAACGTTTTTCAAAAAGGGACTTCACTCTTGCTAACCTCGTGTCTACTAAGCAGAGTCACTTTGTGCATTTAAGCGTGGCCGGTCTCAAGTTATATACAGTCGAACCTTCCGTCAGCATATGTAGTCGTAAGTGGGGGGGGGGGTTCGACCGTAGTCATTCATGAATTTTGTCCGATGTTTCTACTTTTGTTTGTATTTTTTCCCATTTTTTGGCCATTCACTTGACCGTCTCATTCATTTCTCAGTACAATTTAGGACCATTCTGTAAGGCACTTCCTGTAACGTGGTGTCCTTGTCTGAGGTTAGATTACAATTGATAAAGATCACGATACTTTTACTATTCTTTCTCTCACCACCCACCCCTCCCAGCTGACTGCTACTAATCAAGAACGTTTGTAATAACACGATGAAATACAACCTCGTTCCCAGGGCCCTTTTCCTTGATTGGGGGTGGAGTTGGGGATGGGGCGCCCCACCCCCAGCTAAGGGAAAAGGGCCTGGGAACGAGGTTGGATGAAATAACCAAAATGAAATGAACGAATAAAATAACTAGTTATATAATTGATCAAAAGTCCCATTGCATTCTTAGTAAGAAAAATACGTATATTTTTACCTGACACATATGTGGGGAAGACTTCGTTGAATGTTTTCAATCAGAGGATTGAACCACAATAGAATTATAGACACAGCTAACAGATAATTGAAGCTTTTTTTAGTGTAGGAGATTCCAAAGACACTTCGGCGAAATACTCTGCTGTGAATAGTAAACGAATAGAGATAAATGACAACCATCAGAGTAGCATTTCTGCGCACGAGAGGAAATGAAATCCAAAGAAAGAGAATCGGTATCACAAGAACTATTTTTACCCAATCTGGAAGGAAAAGAAGAGAAACATAGAAAAACCATGGAAGAAACAAGATACCGAAGAGTGATGCACTTAAAAGTAAAAGCCAGTTCAGAAGCTTTTTTCCCCTTTGGACGTAGCCTTTCAATACGAAGCATATGAAAGCAAAGCCAACAGGCACGGCGAATAGAACAAAACGGCTGTTATTGATGTAAGACGTTTGACGGCTCTCTTCGCAGTCTTCGAAGGTAATATTTGGACTTTCTCTTGCAACTTCATGACACGAACGTGTGCCTCCCCTGAGAACATCACCAAACACATAATCGATGAAGAAGGCTAACGGATAGGCGTATGAACCCCAAAGGAGGAAAGGAGCTATAACGGAAACGAATAATATCATGGCACAGATGACAACAAACTCCACAAATCCACGGCAAGGCTTTTGGAAGTTGCACACCAAGCCGGCATTTTCTCTCAAATGGTTAAAAAATTCCTGATGCCATCTCTTATTGTCTTTCTTTCCATGTCGGTATTTCCAGTCCACGTACGCGGAGCCTGAGCAACCGCCCCCTGATACACAGCTCAGATAATCTATTTGTATTTCCTTCTGTAGCAATCTGCGTAACACTCCTGAGCAGAATGCCGCTGACCGAGTACCGCCACCAGAAAATGAAACTCCAAATTTTTCCATAAGAAGGAGCTGGGATGGGTGGCACTGTTTTATCTGAAAGAAGAATATTTGAAAAATCGAAAGGGAGTGTAAACTTGTATTCGGAAATGTAAGTGGAAGCTCTATTAGCTGAGTATACGTTAAGTCTTTACACGCCCCATTAAGCAAACAAATTGATACAAAGCAAAGAGAAACGAAGAGAAGCAAAGCGAAGCAGTAAAAGAAGATTGTTACTGAAACAGGCAAACGAACATCGGCCAATTTCTTTTAACATGCCCAGTGGTAATGATTCAAGCTGGTTCCATGATCACACCGAAACTTCGGCCCTACGAAAAGGCTAGTTACAAAACAGATAAGTTGGGGTTTTTTTCTTTGAATTAAGTAGGTATGAGATATTTAGAAGGGTTCTTAGAACCAAAACCAATGAAAGCAGTTGGCCGGACAAAGGCAGAAATCTCAAATAGCGAATGAGAACTCGGGCTAAAAACAAGCATTCTGTCTTTGGCCATGACCATAGTGATCAATCCGTTTTCGCAATTAGTTTACTTTTATTAATCTTAATCGAAATAAATAGAAAATATATCTTTCACAAAGAGCTGCCCTAAACAAAGACACACAAAATGTAAGATAAAACCCAACATAAAAAAAAAACAACAACAACAAAGGGAGTATACAGTAAAATACTGATTAAAGCGAAACCATGTAAAAAACGAAAAGCTCGACCAAAGACAACTAGACGCATATCTGCGTGAACTCGGGCTTTCAATATCACACATCTGGAGTTATCTTTAGGGGACTGCCATATTACCATCGTTAGTGTCGTGACGCAATTTCATCATTGCCGGTCACAAATACGTCTACTTGTGTTTATTTTTGTCCGCTGGAGTGTAATAAATGTTATAGTACGAGACAACAATCAAAATAATATATTACCATATAGGCGTAAGTTCCTGTAGATGCCAAAGGTTGAAATTCAAGGACTTTTCAATGACTTTAAAGGCCAAGTTTTAGAAAATTGAAGGAACACTTTAGAAAGGTTTGCATAAGCATTTTTAAAATCATTTTAGTAAAATTTTTAAAATCATTTTTAAAACCGTTTTAGTATGTTCAATTAAAGGGATTCGACTTTCATTACATACCAAGAGGGAATACACATATTTTGACCTTTTTGTGGGTTTCAAAATAAATATACAAAAATCTGAAAACCACATCAAAAACCCTGTGCATTCAACTATTATTTCTCACAAGATTTTTGAGAATTGATTTGCTGTAAACTGAGTCAGACAATATTCCTTCGCTGTAATCACTTTTAAGATCTAAACTTGCTTTAGTTCAACAAAAATCAGTTTTTGGCAAATCATCTGACAGTAAATACTTGTTCAAAGATGAATTTACATAATCTTTTGCCATACTGTATAACATTAGATAAGGTGTTTGAATTCCAATAACTACATGATTTTATTACGGAGTAGCAGAGTGAATAGACAGCCACAGCACAATTCACATTGAACTTTCTGGTTTCACAGGCATGACTGAAAATGGGCACTATTTTGAACTTTATCAATTTTAACCCCTTTCAACTCAAATATATCGTTATGTATGCTCAGAAAATAATGTACTAAGCTATTCAGTGATGATACTTCAAGCAGCACACATGTACCTTGAGAAAGGCTTCTACCATAAATATCCCTGGCATGAGAATCGAATATTTTCAAGCCCACATTGCCTTTACAATAGGTAGCAACAGCAGTACATCCTATTGTCAAGACAAAATTGTTGAAATTTTTGGCTATAAGTGAAAAAGGCTCTATCTAAGGAGGTAAATTACTGTTATCCTTCTATTGTAGCTTCTTGATGAATAGTGCCAGTGTAACTTTCACTGTATTGAAGTTCATAGTCAGTCTTGAACACGTTTCAAAGTGTGGGTAATTCTGTCTGCATTAAAAATGATTTGGATATATCAAAAAAGTTGAAATGGTAAATTGGCCACCGTAACGATTACAAAAGCTGACGTTTTGAGCGTTAGCCCATTTCTTTCGCGTACATCCGTCCACGAAGGCAGGCACTGCTTTACCATGCGCTCTAGAGTTCATTCTACGCATGCGTTTACAATTCACGCATGCGCCGTAGTGGAACTCCGTTTTGTGAACGAACACACAAAAAACAAAAACAAAGCCGAATGTATACTTCGGGCGTTTCCTTCGGAAAGCCCGAGTAATTACATCATCCCGGTACCAACACTGACTAAAGCAGCATGTAGTTGTACGCTTTTAGCTAAAGAAAAAGTCCTGTTATTACGACACTGTGCCGTCGGAATAGAGCTCTCCTTATATCTTGTTTATAGCCGTAAACCTATTATTGTACGATTGTGCGATTGTGATTCTCATGATCATGAAACCAAGTGAAAGTGATGAGACCATCACTTATGACCTCTTGATGACAGTTATGTTAGCTCTGTAAATCTGGGTTTTTTAAGATTTCAACTTTCAACTAATTAGTTTAGTTACATCCAGACTGAAAGACTCCATACTAATTAGGTAATTTGCTTATATCAACTCAGTTGAAATTGTAAATTGGCCCTTCATTACTGTGGCCAATTCACAATTCCAACTGAGTTTATATAACCAAATTACCTTGCTACCCCCACCGACGCAGCACCACAGTTTCTTTAGAAACTTTTAGCCTTTATGCATACTAATTAGTTTTATTTTACATTGTAGTGACCATCTGTCTTCTCATGGGCTAAACGCCTACAGTTAATTCTGGGAAACAGCGCAACCTACAGAATCACAGAATAATCTGTGGGTTGCGCGCGCAATGCATGATTTCCGGTGGAGCGATATCAGGCACAGCGAAGTAAGAATGACTTCTCGATTCGCTTCATCGACCCAGCGAGAAATTGAAAAATTACTTGAAGATAAAGATTCGGAAAATACTAAAAGAATTTATAATAAAACAATTATTGGATTCGGTTTTTGTGATATTCGGAATAATCAAGGTCTCGGCTAGTGTTGTCGGCCTCAGCCTTCGGCTTCAGCTGATAACACTTACCCCGACCTTGATTATATAGAAAAATTCACTGCCTGACGAGTGAATTCCACATTAAATTTCACGCGAAAAACCGATATCGCACGAATCGCGAAGCGATTCGTGCGATATCGATTTTTCAAGTGAAATTTAACGTGGAATTCACGAGTCAGGTAGTGAAGTTTTCTTGAATCGCATAACAGAATAAAAATAAGAAAATAAGAAATTAAAACGGCAATGTTATTGTTTGTTTTTATTCCGTACGCGCGCCCTTAAGAAAGCCATTTTAAAGTCAACTGTCAGATCTGTCATTGTTAAGGGAATGGAAAGGAAGGTAAGTCGTTCACGTTTGAACCGTCTACAATTTTAATTGTACCTCGTGAATTTTTCTTGCATCACATAGCTAAAGCCACCAAATCACTGGGCGAAACCAGATGTTTTGTATTTTTGTGCGCCACGCCAGTGCGCAAACGATGGAAACCCTTTCAAAGTCAGGTGTCAATATCTGGCGAATGGAGGGAACAAGATATTTTTAGAAAGAAAACCACTTTTATTTCAAACTCGTGGAGAAAGCGGTGCCTCACATTTTACAATTTTCAGCAAAAAAACTAAAAGTACACAATACGGAGTTATTTAAGACAGAGATTTGCCGGCTACCACTCAACTTGGCAGAATGTGGCGCCGACAATCAACAACTGAATGGTCAAATCCTCAAGCGAAATGAAAATTTCAAGCGTTCCGGTATCAAAGCAAGATCTACAAAAAACCGGTAAGTGCTTTACAGTTGTAAAAAGAAGTGTATTCAATGATTTAAGACTCAAATTTCTCGGTAAACTCTGGCGAAAAACAGTTCAGTTAAAAGTCACAATTTCAACTGTTTTTCTTTCATCGCAGGGAATCGCTCGTTGGTGTCAATACTGGACTGAAAGTTTATGGAAATATTTACTGGAGAATTATTAAAAGTTACTCCTGTAAACATTCCGCCAACTGCTCCTGCCATCAGGTAACTAGAACGACTGGCATTGCCGCCAAGGTCACTAGTAGCTGCTGTGTTGCTTGGTGTGGCTGAGCTGTACTCCCATATCATAGCTGACCGCGGCATTCGACGTTGCCGCAGCATCGGAAAGGTATATGTCTTCGGGCAGTAGCTTACCGTGAAGCTCTTGCTCGTCAAGACAGCGATCAAGTCGTTTGATACCGTGTGGGGACATGGTAAGGACTTCGTAATGGGGTTCGCTGGCAGAGGGGGTGCGTCGCCATCTGTTGACGGTGGTACAAGCGATGTAGATAGGTGTCAGGTCATCCATATCATCTAACGTCAAGGCTTGTCTGGAAGTTGTGCGTTGGACTCCAGAAATACTGGAAGCTGGGCAACTTGGCAGAAGTTGCGACCACTCGAATTTGTGAATTTGCCGTCTAGTGTTTTTTGAAACCATGTTGTATCTAAAAGAGGCCAGTTCGTGTATAGGCTACAATGGTTTGGATTTCGGGAAAAGATGCTTGACCTTTTTCGGCATTGATACCTGTTTTGGTTTTCTTTCGTAACGCTTGTTTGGTTTTCCTCGGCGAGAACTGTCCTTTGGCTTTCTTCCCTCGTCTTTGGCATTTTGATTTTTTTCTATGCGTTTTCTCTCACTTTTGAGCGTGAGTGGTTTCCTCCAATTTTCTAAAAACTTCAATTTCAATTCAAAAGTTGGAAGACATTCGTTTTCTATAAATTTGTTCATATTTGTTCATATTTTCATAGCACTAGTTGTATTTACGTTTTTACGTTCGTAACAATAATTTTTGCTCGCGACCACGTCAGCAATATCGCTTTATGCGTCAGTGCGATTCCACGCTAAATACCCTCTCTTCCGGTTGACGTATTGACCAATCAGAGCGCGTGTTTACTTTAAGCTATGCGATTCGTCCGGATATCACAAAACCGCATCCAATGATTGTTTAGACCCTGACTGAAAGACTGCATACTAATCAGTTTAGTTATACCCTGACTGAAATACTGCATATTAATTACCTTAGAGTCATTTTTTGAGTCATCATGACCCAATCTTCAAACTAAACCTACTTTTCCTGCTGTTTTCTACAAATGATTCGTCAATTTGCTGAAACTCCAGATTGTGTTTATTTGTCACGAATGAGTGACAATATACGACGTACTTCATAGTCACGCTTTTTAGCGAGACAGGAATTTATGTTAATACAATTTTCTCTTATTATGAGAAAGGCACGTTCATTATCCATAACTTGACTCTTTTGATGCAGCATTAAGAGAGAAAAAAATAGTTTTCTAGCACAAGATTTAAGAGCGATACAAGCTTTGATCCGTAGTGGTTATCAAATCAGAATTTAGTGTGTTAGTAAAAAATTTGAGTTCATTTCTACCTGCAGACTGAGTTCTCACGAGGCTCTATTCAAACCTTACCAACGTAAATAAATCACCCATTTGGGTTCTGTCCTGGTGTACCGGTTCACAAGGGAATTACCATTGTTCTTTCTTTGTTTAGGAGTCATTGATTAGCTGTTGTGTATTGTTCGGTCTTTTGTATCGGCTCTCGTGAACCGGTACACGAGGACAGAACCCCCATTTGCGTTGTCACGAAAATAGTTAGGTTAACCTTACCTTGATTTGAATAAACAGATCTGCCGTTGCCTTACAACTGATTGATCCAGACCTTAAATATTTGTAATCTTTGAGACCTGCACTGACTAGTAAAATATTCGTGTCTTATATTTTCAATTTTCATCGAATTAAGCCAGTGACTACTAGATTACAGTCATTGACAGTCGCCTAAAGTACTGTAGATGCACATCTTACTGAACTCTTCTTCCAGACACTGTAAACCAACCTTGGTATCTCAACAGTGATTTCAATTCAGTCCCACTGCGCGATAATAATAAAAGCTATGCAGCCTATGGGGTCGTGCATAAATATTAAACCTAAAAACAAAATATATGCCTAGTAAGTAACAATATCAAACCATCTAAGAATTTAATTGTTAAAAACTATGACGTAACCTAAATATAATGGAAATCTTTACGTCTAAAATTTTTGGTTGAAACGCCCTACAGGTCACTGTTTACGAGCGTCAGACTCCTTAGGGGTGCCACGTTTCAGCTCTATTTATGGTAAAAACTCTATTGTTTATTGGGGCACTGTATTGTGGAATATTTTAATTTCTAAGGATAAAACTTTCCTAACACAATATCTACGACCCCATAAGCTGCATAGCTTTTATTACTATCGTGCTAAAATAAAGGTTCTCTGTCTGTCTGTCTGTCTGTCTGTGTGAACCGATTTAAGAGAAAAACATTTAAATTCTAAAGCTTAGGTGATGAATGAATGACCGTGTGTATTTGACCTCTTTAAATATTGCATTTCTAATGTCCTCAAACAGGAACTTATGCTAATTCAGGCTCCGTTTAGACTAGGTGCTTATGCAGGTTCTTGGGAGCGGGCACGCGGGTGTCTAAAAGTAACGTCCATTTTGTTGCCAGGGCACAGTGCCTCGGAATGGGTACCCAGTCTAGACGGGGTACATAACTACTTGAATTAATATGATGGGACATCTGGGAAAGAGAGAATTGTAAGGTTTATACACAATAACATGAGCTCTTATCCTGTTTGAATATTTCTCACATAGCGGAGCTGTGTGCAAGTGTGCCAGTATTTCAAAGTTTGCCTTACCGGAGCAGTTAAAGAAAAAATTACCCATATGCGCAGGAAAAATTTCAGGTGGGTCAAAGAACAGCCTGGTTGGGACTTGCAGGAGGGACTTTAAGAATACAGAATAGCAACACCGGGGGAAACATCGGAAAATAAAATTGAACTTATTGTTTTCTTGACAAATTTCCCGAATGCTGGCATTTTTTCTGCGTCTAACGGCGCCACACTATAACTTAAGAAACGATGAGCTCCAGTGAAAATGGAATCGGAAATATATAATTCGCCGGCATTTTTAGACCTCGCAGGCTCTTTAGCTTTGCAGAGAACGGAGAGAAAATGTACAGTGCCTTAAACGCACGTACCGAGCAATCGTCACGCTCATTATATCTTTTCGTTAACGCCCATGAAAAAAAAGAAAAAAAAAAGTTAAATCGAGATTCGGGGAATTTTGGTGACAGATCGTAAATGACTGAAAATGCTCTTCCAATTTAAGTTCAGTTAATTAATATGTCTAAACTCACAGCGATATTTGCAGCTTTCTTTTAAACTTCTGGGGAAACCAGCCTAAAGCGCTGCGATATCCTTCCTCGTTCTACGAACGAAACTGTCCGAAGGGCTCGGCGTCGATTAACTTGAATTTACCCGCCTCTTAAACACGAAGGCGCGCTATATAAGTAAGTCTTCCCTGGGAAGACCAAGGCTCATCTGTCACTCACCGTTGACGTGTGCGGGTCAAATTTAAATGCTGGTAGACGAACAAAAGGAGCTAATGAGATATCTATTGTTTACTTCCACCAGCATGGGCATGAGGTAACGTGGGAACCACCTACTTCGATCTAAAATTTACCGCCTCAAATAAAGACAGTTTCCAGTGGAGAAAGGAAATACGAATCTCAAAAATTCTTGTATTGTGATGAAGACATAAAACAATTTTGAGGAGTGCGCCGCTGTTCACTGCTTTGGAGTAGCTGTAGCTCAAGCTGACTTGACTCTAAGAGTTCTACATCACACGACGATTGATTGAAAAATGGTCCAGTGGGACCTAAGGCTCGTTTTATAGCGCGCCTTCGTGTTTAAAAGCACACACAACCCACAATTCCTCTATTCGCTCCGACGAAGGGCTAACGCTCGAAACGTCAGCTTATAATCGTAACGGTGGCCAATTTACCATTTCAGCTTTGTTGATATATTGAAATTATTTCGTTACCCCCACCGACGCAGCCCCAAACAGTTTCTTCAGAAACTATCAGCCTTTATTTAAAAATAGTTTATGCAGAAAAAAACTGAACGGGGAAGTCGTTGTTTGAGGAAATACTTTTCGGAGTCGATTAATTTTGCTTTGTCGGTAGCACTTATTCACCAAGGAACAGAAACTGTCAAGTATTTACTATCACCTCAATCAAAATTTCCGGATCATGATTTGTCCAAATGCGTTAATTAAAATCGGAAGGACATAAAAAATTATTTAGTCCAAGTAAGTTAATTCAAAGATGGTGTCTATGAATTAATCAATAAAAATATAGATTGCTTCAGTCCATATCCTTTTACCAAAGCTATATATCGGAGGATAATTTCAAAAAATACATCTCGTCTAAGGAGTAGTTTGCAGCTTTTCATGTATAACAACGCTGCTTAGCCTTACTTTTTCCCATTGTTATTCGAATATCCAACAACTCTCGAGATTTTCACGTGCAGGTATTTACATGCTTTTATTTCCATTTATAGTTTTATATGGGGTTCGTTACAGAAAGAAACTTGCAAAACATACCGATTCTGTAAGTTATCTTTTTTTTTTCCTTGGCTTTCTCGTGAAAAATTTGAACAAAGTCGTCCTGTTAAGGACTTTGCGAATGCACTGGCGAAATAATTCAAAAAAGAAGAAACTAAATTTACGAAATTACTGAATGTGAACTCCATTCTAATCTCAAAGGAACTGATAGCGAGCATTTTAATAGACAAAGTGAATCTTAAACTTTCATCTTCGCGTTTCTAGTGAAAAAGTCTAATTACGGCCCGAAACAAAAGAAGACAAAAAGATTAGATCTTAAATCTAACACAAAGTCATTTCGATGACATTAGCACAACAAAACTCGTCGAATTAATTTTAATATTAATCAGAGATCGTATTGCATTTATCGTTGAATCCAGGTTACGTTCATTCGTATATGTATTGTTACAATTACTTAAAGATGTCAAGACGATTTTTTGCTCGTTCAAAATTACAAAATTCGAGTTCCTGCGACAAACCAATACTGGATTATTAGTTATCGCATGAGAAAGCAAGGTTCCATATCTATTGCGCTTGTTAACTTTTGTTTTCATCACTTTTTATCTTTTTGACAGCCGACTGGTAAATAGCCTGGCTACTTCAAGCGTAAGTCAAAAGAAAGACGATGATCAAAGTGAAAGACTTTCACTTCTGAAGTATGCAAAACAAATGCAGCGTATTTCTTTCACCAATATTACGGGGTAGAGCTAAGGTTCATTCACCCGATGACTGAAATTTTCATTTCGTGGTTTTCCTCGTTTCATTTCTTGTAAAGGGGTGTTTAATCTAAAAACTTTTCAAGCGTACGTTGCGTATGCGTTAATTTTTTCCTTCATTTATTCTGTAAGTAACATCTGTTTAAGTGTGGGCAATTTTCCCGTCAAAAGACTTAGGGAAAAATACGAAGCACAAAATACTCATGCGCCATTAAAAAAAAATATTTAACAATTATTCCTCTCGCACTTGTTGGATATGAGATGATTATAGCCAACGAGGCGCGTAGCGCCTCGTTGGCTATAATCATCTCATATCCAACAAGCGCGAGTGGAATTATTGTTTTATTAAAAACGTTAAATCAAATTATTAAATTTTATTAAATTCTTAGCTCCTGTTTAATTTTAAGCTGACACTTACGCTTACCATATTTGTAGATTATGGTATATTGGCTGATGTATCATAATGGCTAAGCCAATAAAAATTCTTGAATTGCATTATCCAGTGATCTAGTCACTTTTAATAAATATGTATATACCGATTGCCAATAAGCTGAATACTTGTTGTCTACTTGTTAAACACTTCTACTCTATGAGTAAGCAATTTAATAAATTTGAATACTCAACAGTTTTTTTATTTCCTTTATATTCCCTCTAATCACAAGTTAATAAATAAAGTAACTCTAAATGAAATAAAGATAAAAAGGTGTCATAAAAATGTTTTTGTGAATAAACTAAGACTTTTGGCGGGAAAATTTGGAGCAATTTGCACAAAGTTTCCCTTTGTAACATTTTCGGCAAAAAATTTAACAAGTGTTTTCTTACAAAAACTCCCGCCAAGAAACATTAAACAGCATGTAGTGCTAAAAAAAAAAAAAAAAAAAAAAAAAAAGGAGTGATCGACAATTTTTCTTTTCCTCTCAAAAAAGCCAAGAAATTCCATTGCTTTTCTTTCAAAAGAAACTCTAAGTTGATTATATCTTTCTCTTCACCTTTTTAGACTTTGCACAAGATGATTCTTGGAAGTTTCTTACCAAAAGCACAGTGGCAAGTTTTAAAGAGGCCAATCCGAAATGTTAAATTCATATCGACGAGTGCGATCGATTTAGATCCAATTTTTTTGTAAGCCTATACAGCTTGCCATGATGCTTTTTGGGGTAATAAATCTTTAAAGCCGCCAATTCTCGAATGCAACACAGGACACAGGTTAAAAAGAAAAAATTAACTTACAAATTTTAGGTAATTGGTCAATTTGTGGCCAAATTTATTGCAGACGAATTGCACAACATAATGGCTGGCAATTAAAAAAAAAATTAAATGATCGCTGAATATCTGCATAACGGTCCGGGGTCACTTAAAATGTATTCTGTTTTATCCATTCCAGTACTGAAGGAAATTAGTGAAAGAATGAACACTACGTACAAAAGTTAGACAAATTACTAGCCACCATTTTTTTTACTATTACTCAATAATTTCAAAGTTGTTATCTTTGCACCAAGAATTCAATCTTCTCTTGACCAGAATCTTTGTTCTTTCCTTCTTTTGACATTATTGTTCCTCCTGAAAAATATAAATGTGAATGTAATCAGGGAATGCTTACTTTCCATGAAGGCGGAAACAAAAATTAAAGTTCTGCGCAGTTGTTTTGCTTTTTAACATAGTTAAAAAACGAATGGCATCAAGGCCTCTCCAAATGTCATTTACAATAAGGCAAATTAAGACAACTAAGAAGAAGAGTCGTCACACCTCCACGTGGCAGCATTCCAACAAAAAAAAGTTAAGCCCCTAAAAGATTTAACCTGCAAAACATCTTATTTTGAGAGTTTGTGTTAAAATACTTTATAATCAAGAGTTTTACTTTTCTCGAAGCCAACACCAAAATTCGTCGAGTTTAGAGTTGAAGAACCACTCAAATGAAACAACCATGGAAGTACTAAGTCAACATGCTCCAGTCAAGAGGGTTAAAATTAGATCTAAACCTAACCCCTTTATAACACCAGAAATTCGTCAACTAATGAGAACGCGCGACCAATGGCGCAAACTTGCGGGAAAAACAAATGACCCTTTCCACTGGAACGGATACAGATTTTTTCGTCAAGAAGTGAAAAGGGAGATTCGTGTGGCCGAAAAAGTTCACGTCAGGACTCAGATCCTGGATAGCAATGGAAATTCTAACTCAATTTGGAAAATCATTAACCGGTGTCTACCACGTAAACAACAAGATAGTTTTATGGCTTCTGAGGATCCCACTGGGTTAGCTAACGAATTAAATGATTTCTTCATTTCCGTCGGCAGTATTACTGCTCAAAAAGCCAGGGACTTATCTTTACATCATGGACTTAATGTAAATTTGGATGTGCCGACTCCTTTACACATATCCACCGACGTTAGCCCCGAATTATTCGTTCTCCATCAAGTCACGGAAAATCAGGTAGAAAGGGTGATTAGAAGCCTACCATCTAACAAAGCTCCTGGAATGAACAAGATATCTTCTAGAATTCTTAAAGACAGCTTACCCAGTACGCTAACAACAATTACCCACATTGTGAATAACTCCTTTGTTACCAACACATTTGCACGTGCATGGAAAACAGCAGAGGTTACACCTATTCTCAAATGCGGTAATCCAGATGTCCCTAACAACTATCGCCCCATCTCATTATTACCAATAGTCTCAAAAGTCACTGAAAGGTTGGTACATGGACAACTTATGGACCATCTAATTAGAAATAATAAACTGGCAGCACATCAGAGCGGATATAGAAAACTTCACTCGACAGAAACAGCTCTGTTGTACGTTACAGATCAGTTGCTCCAGGCTATGGATAACAAGAAAGTTTCCATCATGGTCTTATTAGATATGTCTAAAGCATTTGATAGTATTCGACACGACATCTTGTTATCCAAGCTACAAAATCTCGATTTTTCCCAGGGTGCGTTGAATTGGTTTCAGAGTTACCTTTCTAACCGACAACAGTGCGTTCGAATTGGTGACGCAGTTTCTAAAGTACTCCCACTTGAGTTCGGAGTTCCGCAAGGCTCTATTTTAGGTCCGGTTTTGTTTACAATCTATGTTAACGACCTCCTTTCTGTTCCTAAACGTTGTCTATCTGCCTCCTATGTTGACGATCGTAAATTGTATTTGTCCTTTTCACCTGCCGAATTACCCACGTCCATCCTCGCCTTAAACGAAGATCTTACGAGAATATCTCAGTGGTGCTGTAAAAACTCTCTTTTGATTAATCCGGACAAAACTAAGGTTCTAGCTGTTGGATTACCACAACTTTTAAAGAAACTGTCATCATTCAGTATAACACTTTTTGACAAGGAAATAACACCTGTGCCTGTCGTTAAGGACTTGGGTGTTCTTCTCGACACACACCTCAGTTATAACCAACATATCACTGAGATTGCCTCTAAATGCCTTTTTAAATTGTACCAAATTAACAGAATCAAGCACCTCCTGGATAGGAAAACACTTCTGTTAGTAATAAATTCATTTGTCTTTAGTAAACTCCAATATTGTTCAACTGTCTGGAGTAATACCAGCAGCAGCAATATTGACAAGTTACAAAAAGTCCAAAACTTTGCTGGGCGAATTATTCTGGGACTAAGAAAGTATGACCATATTTCGGATGGGTTGCGATCGTTGAAATGGCTTCCTATTAGAGAGAAACTCATTCTAAATGACGCTACTATGATGCACAAATGTATTAACAAGCTTGTTCCAGACTATCTTGCTGATATGTTTAAATCACGTTCTCAAGTCCATAATAGACAAACTCGATCATCTGGTGCTTTGGATATACCTTTATGTCGCCTGTCAACAGGGCAGCGCTCCTTTGCTTTCAGAGGAGCCAAACTCTGGAACTCCTTGAATGATAAAATTAAGTCCTTAAAATGCCCCAGGAATTTTAGACGTCATCTTGCTAATGTTTTATTAAGTTAATATATTATATTACTGATATAAATTTTGTAATTATAATATTATTGTATTTACATTCTCAATTAATTTATATATTTGTATTTTTTTTTTTTTTTTTTATTCTATTGAGCTGAAAAGCCCACTTAGGGAGCATCAATAAAGTGTATGTATGTATGTATGTAACCATCTCGTGTCACGTCATTTAAATGAGATAATACGACACGCTTAAGTTTCCGAATGAGCTCGAAGCGATATCTTCCAAAGATAATGATAAAGCTCACCTGCTGTTGCGGTAACATAAGATTGCTTTCGTTGCTCTTCCTCACATTCAGGCCCAGCTTCTTCTTCATTCCAGAGGGCAAATTGATCTTCAGAACAACGGACAACGTGGTTTGCTGAAAATTCTAAACTTCTGATGAATATGGATTAACGACTGCAGTCAATCATCGACTGCTACGTCACGGAGTTGGCACGAAGTTTTGTTCGCACGCTCACTTAGCTGATCAAAAGTAAGCTAAATAGGACGCATTATGAGTGACATGTTCACTTGCTACAAGAGGAAGGAATTCACAGTACCTGATTCTCAGTGACACTAGTGTAAGACCAGGAAAATGCTCTTACACTGGAAAATAACTCAAAAAGGGCGCCAGTAAGAACTGTGCCACTCAAATGTTTCAAATTCATTTCAAAGACTGA
Source organism: Stylophora pistillata (assembly GCF_964205215.1). Taxonomy (NCBI): domain Eukaryota; kingdom Metazoa; phylum Cnidaria; class Anthozoa; order Scleractinia; family Pocilloporidae; genus Stylophora; species Stylophora pistillata. Next base: position 20,999,876 of record NC_142520.1, read on the forward strand.
CAGAATTGAATATAGTAGATTACTTTTACAGTAACAAACAGAAATATTTCAGGCCTCATTTTGAAATCGCGAAAACGAATACATGTGCGCAATTCTCTTATGCAGGGAATAAAATAGTAAAAAAAAACACAAATAAGCAAAACGCTAATTAATTATGTAATTCTCACTAGTCGGGCCGCACGTCCAGACCTCGAGCCAAACATTTTCCTTTTGATTCTCCCACTTACAGACTCCCCCCCCCCCCTGAATTAAGAGGAGAGGGGCCCAATAGATGGGTAACCTTGCAAGATTTGCTAGAGGGGAGTAGTGTTACACCTAGTAGCTTCGCTTTCGCTGAGGAAACTGGGACAAGCTGCGGCTAGGTCGAGTACAGATTTCATCATTTCACCTTACAAATAGCGTGTTGTTTCTGTTTTTTTGTTTGTTTGTTTTTTCACTATTTTACACTCCTTGCATAAGAGATTTGCGAACACTTATTCAATTTCAAAGGCAAGATAAAGACTGTTCACGAGCCATCAGGCCGGTGCTTAACTTCGGTTTCTGTAGCATGAAGTGACCAGGAAATTTTCATGAAATTTGCCGGTACCCATTTAAACCTCCACAAAACAAGGCTTGAAATACTTCTGTTTATTAAGAAGGGCGCGCGCTGGAAGACTACACGAAAACATTGCACTATTATCATAACAACTTCTCCTTTATTTCTTCGAGCAGAAAAAGAAACTCGCAATTTACAGAAAAACGCAACTTATTTGACAATTTATGCTTTGTTTCAGGTTTAAGTTCTCAATTACAATTAACGCTTTCACTGAGCAAATGCGCCAGAGCCGTGCCAGAAGCGGAGCCCGAGGGCTTTTTCCAGATAGTTTCAATATATCGACAAAATTGAAATGGTAAATTGGCCACCGTTACGATTATAAAAGCTGACGTTTCGCGCGTTAGCCCTTCGTCGGAGCGAATAGAGGAATTGTGGGTTGTGTGTACTTTTAAAGGCAGAAAATGGAGCTACGTGATTGGTGGGAACATGGCAACGAGAAAAACACGAATAAAATAGTGGAATGAAAAGCGTTCGTTGATACCTGTGGGATTTAGACTGCCGGTTTGAAAGATGAGCTTTTGTTCAAGAGTTTTACGGCTTTCCGTGCTAACCAAGTGTAAGGAAAGACCGCAAATTTCAATATGTTGCTTAGAATGATTAGGTAAATTAAAATGTCTAGCGACTGGTTTCGATGTTTCCTTGTCATTCCTCTCCACGTCGCGAAGGTGTTCTCGGAATCGGTCACCTTTTTCCAGATAGGCTCACTTCGAGCCGACCACACCCACACGTCAGCTTTCATGGCAGTTCTGATCTACTAATACGTCTGATAACTTATTTAATATCTTATTCCTCTACTGTATAAGCATTTTTTCTTACTCGGGAAAAGCGAGGCAGACAGGGAAACGGAGAAGGCGCAGAAGAACGACCTATGAAAAAAACATGGCATATTTTTACTCTATTCGCCCGTTATTTATACTCTACTTAGTAAAGTTGAATAATAAAATCGCAATACTTTACTTAATTTTTCTAGAGCTAACACTGACAAAATACGTTTATTCTTGACACTGTCAAAAGAGGATGTGGTGGAACACTGCGTGGCACTCTCAAATTGTATTCACGACCTAATCCCGTGTCAATTCGCCTATGAATCGGTTCTCCTTTTTTGGTTAACTTTTCGTGAAGAAAAAGCCTTTAGGTCATAGCGTGTCGAGAAGATCCAACTGGACTAACCTGGCTGCAAGGCGCTATCAAATACTGGCGTCAAAAAATATTTTATTAACAGTTTCTTTCTGTTGTGTTTCGTATAACGTAAGTATTGGCGAGGTGAGCTTAAAATCCATATTTCCGTACACAACCATTTGCAACCTATTCCAATTGAAGAGCAAGAGCTTGTGCCATCAGTCTGTCCGTCAACGGAGCTTTATCCTTTTTTGCTTTCTTTTCGGCGATAAGACACCTGGGGGAAAAATAGAATAAAAAAAGCAGACACACGAAGAGTAAACAACATAAACTATTAATAATAATCTTTATCATTATAAAAATTATAATTATTAAAAACTGGAGAATTGGATGCCGCAATTCAAGAGTTTTCATTGGCTTAGCCATCATAGGTCATGAGCCACTAAACCATGCGCGAATTAAAGTGTATTTGTATATTGAAAACTTCCATTCGTTCATACAAATTAAAGTTAGGAAGATTTATCTATATTTAGGGGCATTTTTGAAAACACAGTTATTCCCCTCGCGCTTGTTAGATATGAGATGATTATAGGCATCTCGGCCCTTCACACGCGGTTTCCCCGCGCTTCAAGCAGTTCTCTTGTTTTTACTTCGAGGTCTCCTTGGTTTCCCGTGATATTTTCCTTGCCACGACTGGTTGTAAGGATTGCTTTGGTTTTGGCTTTACGACACTCAATGAGAAAGCTATCTATAATTATGACAATAATCAACCCTTTATGACCGAACATCAGTATGCATTTTCTCCACACTGTGCTCTTCACATTTCCTATGCTACTGTCAAAGAGAATTTCATCGACAATCAGGAATGTCTTAAATAAGTGATCAAATCGTTTAAGTCGTGACAGGTGCTTGGATATCGGATCGTTTCTGGTACCGATTTGAACAAACACGAACGAAAGACAGGCCTGGAGATTTGTCATAGGCATTTTGGAATCTGTCCATGGTCTTGGAATCCGGTAAAATACTTTCTCCTGTTTTGATATACATAACGACATGTCACTTCTCAATTATAAAGCAGGTGATAAATTAGTTGAACAAGTGCTATGAATACCTGGCAAATTGGTGATCCTCTTTTCGCTGTGAGTGCATGGCAGCATTTATCAAGAACAACTCGTACACATCTCGCTATAACAAAGACAAGGACAGAAACGCGAGCACAATTAGAAAATATATCCGGAAGAAACTCATGCAAAGAAAGCCTCGACTTTAGGAAGCTTCAATTAAGCCTCGATTTAATGTATTCGACCCCTTCCTTGGCTCGCGTCTAAGTGTGAACAGTCATGAGATACTTCAGTAAATAAAAAAAAAAATTACCAATGACCGGTCAGCTCATTTATTTTTCTTTCTTTTTCTTTTTTTTTTTTTTTTCGATCACGTTACAAAAAGAAAACCATATTTCATTTTCAAGGTTTTGGTGATAGACTATTTCGAGTCTCCCTAAACGTTTACAGATACGAAAAACATTCTCATAATTCAGTTTTACCCTTTACACCCTAACATCAGTATGCAAGTTTTCCATTTCTTTTTTTTTCTCAGTATATTTCCTATGGTGCTTACAAGGGGATTGTTTTTTCGATTAAGAGCTTCTTGGGTTCGCGATCATTTCCTTTACTCTCTCGACCTTAATGTTTAATTCAGGGACGATAATGTCGGGAGAAATAAGATGCTTGTCCCTCTTAGGGGTGACTGATCTACACAATGAGTGAAGAGATTAGTAACCCTCACCTGAGCTCTACTTGAACCTACAAGATCCACTTTATAACGAAGAGGTTTCAAAATCGTCACAGCCTTATCGAAGTTCCCCTAAGAGAAATAAGGTGAATACGCGTTTTCACATGATTTCACGCAAAATAAAATATTTACACTGATAAATGATAATTGCAAACTCACTTTATCAGCTTCCACAAATGCCTCGCAGATTGCGAGACCCACTACACGTGATATTTCACAGTTGGGGCCTGAGCCTTCCCTAAAGTGGAGACATCAAATGCACCGCTGTTAGGCTTGCTTTTGGGCGAATCTTCAGTTGACCCTCTGCTAAACTTTTCCAATTTTATAACAAAGCCCAAATTCCTATCCAGGCCTCTTACAGAGTGCCAGGGTAAATATAATTCGAACTCTTCAGGACACTTTTCAAAGCTTCTAGAATGGGAGACTACCTTCTGATCGTAGCGAACAGCTTTCAGAATCCCCTTAGCCATCAATGAAAATAGAACCCATACCTCACAAATTTTCTCAAGGAATCCAACAGCTTCATCGTCAAAGCCTCATTCTTTGCACCAAGTGTGGTCATGAGCATGTGACTGTCATTGAATGCCTTCAGACACCATAAAAAGAATTGTGTTACTTTCAGTTGTCATCGCATGAAAAAACAAAGCAACAGCGCTGGCTCTGTTATTCAGTCCACTTACCAGAAAATGCTCTTCGGCGTGGCTTTCCCAATACTGACAAAGTTGTTGCCACCTGTCACCAACATCGACTCCTGCAAAAACAACACTTGATCGTCCTTCCGTTTCTTTAATATTATTCATTTCGTTTGTTGTGTTCCTTGTTTCCAGAAACAGTTACAAAACATTTCAAATTTATAAAAAGGTAGGAGATGCCTCTAGACAGTGCCTAACAGCATTTCGTACCTTACATCACGTCTGTGAAAACCATAAGTTATAATGTTTCTGTTGCAGTGCAACTGAAGTGCATGACGCAGATCTTACTCAAACACAATACCCTCATCAATTTAAAAACTAAAACAAGTTACAGAAATGAAAGCAATAGACCTATGTCTTAAAATAATTAAAGAATACTACTCCAAACAACAAACAATACCACTACATCCAGACAAGGATACCTAAAAAGTTACATGATTAAGTGTCTTATGTTGAACAAACGCCTGCAGTTATCGGTCACTCGGGTTACTACTACTACTGATTTGAATATATCGACAAAGTTGAAATGGTAAATTGGCACCTCCGCCAAAGTAATCTAAAGCACAACTTGCACTTATTGCAAAAAGATTTACAGCGGCAAAACAGGCAGAAGACTAGGTGACCGATTCCGAGAACACCTTCGCGACGTGGAAAGGAATGACAAGGACACATCGAAACCAGTCTCTAGTCATTTTTAATTTACCTAATCATTCTAAGCAACGTATGGCAATCTGCGGTCTTCCCTTACACTTAGGTAGCACGGAAAGCGGTAAAACTCTTGAACACAAGCTCATCTTTCAAACCGGCAGTCTAAATCCCACAGGTATCAACGAACGCTTTTCATTCCACTAATTTATTCGTGTTTTTCTCGTTGCCATGTTCCCACCAATAACGTAGCTCCATTTTCTGCCTTTAAACACGAAGGCGCGCTATAAAAGGAGCCTTGGGTCTCACTGGACCATTTATCAATCTACCCTCGTGTGATGTAGAACTCTTAGAGTCAAGTCAGCTTGAGCTACAGCTACTCCAAAGCAGTGAACAGCGGGCGCATTCCTCAAAATTGTTTTATGTCTTCATCACAATACAAGAATTTTTGAGATTTGTATTTCCTTTCTCTTTATTTGTGGCGGTAAATTTGAGATCGAAGTCAGTGTTTTGCACGTTACCTCATGCCACCATGCTGGTGGAAGTAAACAATAGATATCTCATTAGCTCCTTTTGTTCGTCTACCAGCATTTAAATTTGACCCGCACACGTCAACGGTGAGTGACAAATGAGTCTAGGTCTTCCCAGGGAAGACTCCCTTATTTAGCGCGCCTTCGTGTTTAAAAGCAAACACAACCCACAATTCCTCTATTCGCTCCGACGAAGGGCTAACGCTCGAAACGTCAGCTTTTGTAATGGTAACGGTGGTCAATTTACCATTTCAACTTTGTTGATATATTCAAATTATTTCCTTACCCCCACCGACGCAGCCCCAAACAGTTTCTTTAGAAACTATCAGCCTTTACTATTACTAACATTAGAGATATTAATTCCCCATTGACACATTTTTATAAACTACAGAGGAGAAGGGTTGAAAAGGTAATGGCACACCGATAAATGAGATTTAGAAGTGGTGATAAATATTATTATTATTAGACATTTTGGTGTGTAGTGTCGCTGAGTATTTTTAACGAGTTGCGCCGGATTTGGAAGAGCATGTAAGGCAAGTCAAAATACAAACAACGAGGAAAAATACTCAGCAATACTACCCAACAAAAAGTCTACCAAGAGATTTATTTCTGGAGTATAAATATCGCATGATATTTGTATGCGTTTCGCGCGTTATTTGTACTCTGCGAAGCACAGTTGGATAATAATAGACAATAATAGTTTTAATTACCAGACAGGACTTCAGCGGCAAATAAATTAACCAACCTTCTGGTTGCACTCGATACAACAAAGATGATCCATCCGTCAAAGGAAAAACGTTACTAGCCTTAAATCTTGGTAACATCTGTGAATAAGAAAATGAAAGTCGTCACGCACACATAAGGATGTCATGACGTAAAAGGTCACTTGCCCATTTCCGAATTACCCTTGGCCTCTTTTTCAAAAGGAGGCCTGGTGCTCAACCATTCCTGTGAAAATGAGTTTAATTTGCATGTGAATGAAAACTTATTATCATATGAAAGGATGAGCACCAGGACTCGTTTTGAAAATGAGGCAAAGGGTAATTCGGAAATGAGCTATTCACATGTAAATTTACCTCCGAATCGTAGATATCCAGGGCTGCTTCGTACTCTCCCTTGGGGGATGAGGAATTACACGGTTAAATTCATAACGTAAAAATATTAAACACAAAAAGAATTGCGGATGAAACCACTTCAGGGGGTACAAGTTTCTGTTCTCTTATCTTTTTAACCTGCCTGTTTTGAGGGATTTTGGTGTCACATAGTTTTGATACATTTGTCTTTTCTCTTAATACAGTTGTCGGTACATACTTAAGCTGAATAAGGAGCACAATGGCTTAGCTGCGTCGTTGCTGTACTTTGCGACGGCGATTAGCAGTGTAAATTATTTTTATTTATTTTTTTTTAATTTTTTTTAAAGATCTGCAAAAAGGGTGGCTTTATTATAGAGCGCCCCAACGAACTTAGAGACTTAGAAGCTGAGCTTTTAGGAATTGTCTGCAAAGATGTGGAAATCGAGCCCCAACTCCAAGACACGACAGGAGAGAAATTAAATAGTGGTTCCAACATAGTGCAAGATGCAAGGCTAGACATTCATGCTCGTGGTTTCTGGGAACACAATCGATCTGCATTTTTCGATATTTGACTTTGTCATCCAAACGCTGAATCGTACAGAAATCTGAAACAGCAGCAGATTTACCGCATGCATGAGAATGAGAAGAAGCGTCCCTACTCAAGACGTGTTCTAGACATCGAACAGGGTTCATTTACGCCGTTTGTGTTTACTTCGAATGGTGGAATGGGCCAGGAAAGTTTGAGATATCACAGTCTCATTGCAGACAAGAAAGGAGAACACTATTCAAAGACAATTTCCTGGATCAGGGCAAAAACTTCGTTTGCATTATTAAGATCCGCCCTAATCTGCCTAAGAGGATCCAGAGCAATTAGAAGGCCTAAATTGGATTTTACTAGTGTAGACCTAGATATTCAAAGTTTAGAGACTGCCATTTGTTAGTTAGTTTCTTTTTTTTAGATAGTTTGTTAGTCAATATTTTCATGTATTTTTCGACTTTTTAAGGATTTTATCTTAATTTGTTTGTAAATATTTTTGATGATTAGAGTGAATTATCGTTATCATAGTGTATATCCTCTAGTTTTTCTTACATTTTTATTAGACATTTTAACACATTTTTTTCGATTTTCAAGCATTTTATCATAATTTTTGTTCTAATTTTTGTGATTTTGGTGAATAAAATTATTATTATTATTAGTACTATTATTATTACTATTAGTATTATTATTATTATCGTTATTATTTTTATTATTATCATTATTATTAGCTGGGCCGCGTGCCCGAATATCATTATAATTGTGTCTTCAACTGAATTGTGGATACAAAATGTGATCATATTCACATCGTTCCTACGAAGCAACGTATTTAAAAACTCACTGCTCAGATTTGTTACAATTGCTTTTATTACCTCTTGTTTCTATCAGAATTTTTCTTTCATCGGAAAAAAAAATTCATATTTCACCTTTGGAAAGTGTCATGTCAAACCCGAGATTGGTCTTTACCAGCAAATGTTGACTGATAGCATACCTTTTCAATATGATACAAAGCCCAGTGCCAGAAATTGTGGCAAGTTAATGACTCACAAGGCTGGCAGGTGTAGAAATAAGCTCTGTTAGTCGTAGTGAACTAAATACTGACTCAAAGGTCGTAAAGGCTGAGATACACTAGGGAACTCGTCGCTGCGTACAATTCTTACTATTGCACCAAAATTTTGAAGCAGAGACAAACATTTCTTTAAAAAAAAAATAAAACAATTAAAACAATTATAATGATGATAATAATAGTAATAATAAAAATAGTAATAATAGTAATACTAATAATTATAATACATAAAATAACAATGATCTTCATTTGCCTATCAAAACTAGAAAAAAGGATAATATCAGAAAAATCAACTAACAAGGGTAGTTCTTGAAAATTATGTATGTACAAGATAAAACTGTCTTGTTAATAACTAATAAGAACAGTTTTCAATTCTAAACTTCTACAAAACAAGAAATGCTTCTTTGCACATGATAACAATAATAATAATAATAATGATAATAATAATAATAATAATAATAATAATAATAATAACAACAACAACAATAATAAAATGAAATGCAAAAATTCCTTTCTGGCCTGTCTTCTTTTTAAAGCACTAGACCTAACTGTTCCAGTCCTGATCAGTAAGCACTAAGCTTATTGAAAAATCTTCACATTTGCAATGGAGTTTATTTACGAAAATCAGTCGCTGGAATAAGGTTAGGATGAGGGGTTAGGGTTACGGTGAGGGGTTAGGGGTTAGGTTTGGGTTTTGAGATCAACTGCAGCGACAAAATTCTTGTCACACAGACAAGAATTTCACTTAAAAATAAACCCTCTTCATGTCACAAGCGGCACAATCGTCGCTTCGCGCTGCCTCCGAGACGAGTCGCTGCAGCTTGTAACGGTGCAGTACACATGGAACGATTTGTGGAAAGAACAGACACTGACTTGAGCACTAAAAAAAAAGGTGGTTGATGCCTTGAAATGAAGCAGTCTAATAAAAATGTATGTGACATACCTTCCAGTTTTCTATGGTTTTACTCATGAATTCAATCCCTTCATCCTGGCGGCCTTCCATCTCCAAAACATGAGCCAAAGCATGTGTCGCCCCTGTGTCTTTTGGAATTAACTCCAATCCCTAACAGTAAAAGGAAGGTGCATAAACACCCAGATATTAGATGCCATAGACTCTTGCACAAAACAGCGACGAAAGCTTAAAACAATGTATTGATATGGGGCCTACGATAAGTCGTGAAGTTACTTCACTCTTGATTTAGTTGTTGATGTTGCACTTTTGTTCAGCATTGCTTTGTTTCGTTATCTTTGAGCGCATTTGTTTTTCGTTTCTCTTTCTGACGAACGGTCAATGCTCAAGACGTCATCCTTGGAATCTCTTTTTCGAAGGCCAATTTGCACGTCATTATCGACTCAGTTGTCGGTTTTTTTGTACTTCTTTTGTGTTTTATTTCTTTTTTAAATTTTTCTGTTCAGTTGTTTCTTTTTTGCCTTCTTTTGTTTGTTTGTTTGTTTTGTACTTATTTAACCAATTAAGCTCCATTACACTTAAGTACATTCTGCGGAGGTCAAAATAGAAGTCAAAAGTCACGAAGGAAACAAGCACGTTAGACAAGCGCCAGCTTCCCATTCTCCTACTGATACCACATCCCCAACCTTGATTTCTGTTTTCACTGATGCAGTTTTGGACAAAATTAAGAAAAAGTGATATCACGGTGGCCTCATGGTTAGTGCGCTCGACTCCGGATCGAGTGATCCAGGTTTGAACCCTGGCCTAGGACATTTGTTGTGTTCTTGGGCAAGACACTGTACTATCATAATGCCTCACCCAAGTGTTTAAATACAGCTTTAGGTACCAAAGAATTTCATTTTGGGGGAAACCCTCCGATGGACTAGCATCCCATCCAGGGAGAGTAGAAATACTTCTAGTCACTTCATGCTAAGGAAACCGGGATAAGGCGCCCGTCTGATGGGCCACTTGGCTCGTGAACAGACATTACCAAATGTGAATCCACCCCCCCCCCCCTTCCCCCCAAGTTTTCACTCTTTTTTTTTTTAAACTTACCTTACGAGCTTGTTTCTCTGCCTCTCTGTAGAAGTTTGTTTCTTCCAGACCAAAGGCGTGCAAGCCAAAGAGATACCTGTACTGAGTTGATGCATGTATAAATGCTTTTGTACTTGTAATACATGTAACGTAAGTATACGTAAACTGTACCATCAGTTGAGTTTAATGTGTGAGTAGATAAGGCAGGCATAATCAGCAGCTCGATCTATAATAGCAGAGCACTAAATTAAGTAGCGCACTGACGAAACCTCCATAAGTAATAAAATACAGTAACCTAACAAACTGACAAAATTTGGTCGAGGCGCTTCCGTCCATCCATGGCTTTCCGAAATGATTTCGCGACATTACACGCTCTGGTGCATTCCATTTTAAAGTCCTGATATGCTTAACCATGGTCCAAATGAACATTTCATGTTTTATTCCAACAGGCTATTAATTTCAAACAGAATTGATCTACGGCAGAAACTAGGGAAATTCATTTATATAACAAATTTGACGATGACTATTAATCACTTTGGAAAGTTCTCAGCATTGGTCACCACCATATAAGTTGCATCAACTCATTACATTATATATTATATTTATTATCGAAACGCTTTTTTTTTAACATTTTATATACATAATGCTTTTTATATTTTCTCTGTCAATCACTTTGTCATGAGCCTCTGGCTCGGGAGATCTGGGCAACCACTCCCTGTGTAATTGACCTTAAATAAATTACTAAAATTACTTACTAAATGTCGCCAATATTACAAAACTAGCCATAACTGTACCCATATAATGGTGTTTCTTGCTTCCAATGTGGAAAGACCCTTGCCACACTGTCTCTGACCCTCTCCTTGGGACCATAAAATGTACTGTAGTCAGAGAGCATCTTCAATGCTAGTATGTCTGTAGGGTACGCCATCACAATGTCATCCCAAATGTGTTGTGCTTTAGGGACATTTCTACAACAATGTAATTAAAGGTGTCATGAGCAGCAAGACGTGGGGGGATACTTGAACACACACCTGAAAAGTTCTGCTAATTCATGTCGATATGTATGATGGAAAGCAAGAGTTAATTAGGCACAATGAAACACAAGATACTATATATTTAAATTATTTGATTGCCCATGTAGATTTGCCAACTCGAGGAACTAGACGAGAAAAAACCAGTGAAAGATAAGGGGGAAGGGAGCTATTGGATGATAGAAATTGACTGAAAAATTCTCCTCAAAGGAATTGATTTTCAGCTCAAGCAAACAGGAACTTTGGGTTACAACTGACTGATTTAGTTTATGTGCCAGTTCTCACATCATGGATGTGATCGCAGGGGCTTTAAATTAAACCTTGATTCAAAACCACTCACACAGGCTGATCAAACTTTTACACCCCTTAACTTACTCCCTTCAAAACCACCCACACAGGCTGGTCAGACTTTTACACCCCTTAACTTACTCCCTTCAAAACCACTCAAAACCACTCACACAGGCTGACCAAACTTTTACACCCCTTAACTTACTCCCTTACAACCACTGAGAACCACTCACACAGGCTGACCAAGCTTTTGCACCCCTTAACTTACTCCCTTCAAAACCACCCACACAGGCTGGCCAGACTTTTACACCCCTTAACTTACTCCCTTCAAAACCACTCACACAGGCTGACCAAACTTTTACACCCCTTAACTTACTCCCTTCAAAACCACAAAACCACTCACACAGGCTGACCAAACTTTTACACCCCTTAACTTACTCCCTTTAAAACCACTCAGAACCACTCACACAGGCTGACCAAACTTTTACACCCCTTAACTTACTCCCTTCAAAACCACCCACACAGGCTGGTCAGACTTTTACACCCCTTAACTTACTCCCTTCAAAACCACTCAAAACCACTCACACAGGCTGACCAAACTTTTACACCCCTTAACTTACTCCCTTTAAAACCACCCACACAGGCTGGTCAGACTTTTACACCCCTTAACTTACTCCCTTCAAAACCACTCAAAACCACTCACACAGGCTGACCAAACTTTTACACCCCTTAACTTGTGTAGGTGATCCATATAATAAATTCCCTCATTTTTCTCTCCCTCGATAAATCCTGGTAAGTTAAAACTTGCAATCGTTTCACCAGAGGTAACCCAAGCTCAAATAATCACCCTTGGTACTTTTATCTACTAAATATGCAACTGTTGTTCTGACATGGTAATTTGGTTATATCAACTAAGTTGAAGAGGTAAATTGGCCACCATAAAGAGTTAAAAGCTGAGGTTTTGAGCATTAGCCATTCACTCTGACTTAAGGCTAATGCTCAAAATGTTGGCTTTTCAACTCTTTATGGTGGCAAATTTACAGCTTCAACTTATTTGATACAAACAAATTACCTTGTTAGCCCCACCGACTTAGCACCACAATTTCTTTAGAAACTTACTTCTTTGTTCTGACACATGTCAACTATGAGGATTTGAACAAGACTGAACCCCTGTCAGTATAATTTTGACCAAAAACTCTGAATTAGTTTTCAAGAAAAACATGTTTAGCATGCTTTTTAGCTTATTAATTTGACTCCCCCACATTTTCTGATCTGATTTATAACTGTTCACTTCACTTTTTGTCCTTCCGCTCTCCCCTCTTTATAATCTTTAACATAGCTGGGCTTAACCTTATTTCCTTAAACAGTGTATCTTACCCAGAGGCCAACTCTTTTGCAGCACTGAGATGTAGTGTTTCCCTGTGAGTAAGTTCAGTTTTTGTAGCATGGAAGGGAGCAGCATCAGAATGCTTCATATCAAAAAGACAGGTGGATGCCAAGACATGACCCATAACTGTATGTGATGAGTCAAGACAGAGACTACAGATCAATGTGGGAGGTTTCTTGTGCCAAACTAACAATGAAACTAAATATCACTAATTCTAAAAAATAAATTCACGTAACAAAAGTCTATAAGGAGAATGATAAGTGCCTCTTCTTTGTTGTCTAGTTTGTTGTTTCTAATTTGTTGCAGACTCACTTGGCTGCACCTTTCTTTTCACATAGATTATGATCTGCTCTGCCCATTAAGGAAAGGAAAATTTCTGCTGACATACAATTTTCCAAGAATTTCCAAGGCTTTGGCTGCACCTCATATAACAACACAGATCAAGACCATGCAAAGCAACAAAACCCTTGAAGGACCTGGTACAGAGTTGGCCAATCCTAACATTCATTTGACTGTGTACAATTTTAATATATGATCTACTCATCATAAAAAATATATATAATTTATCCAGGTTTTGTAACAATTGAACTCTCACTTGAAAATGCAGTCTAATCAAACATGAATGAATAGTTTATCATTGCCCATTGAGAAATTGTCTGTTGAAGTGGCTGGTTGAATGCATGCCGACTTTCTTGTTTTGATTTTGCGTGGGAGGTCTTTAAAACATAGAAATTTACTGAGTCTCAAACACTGAATGACATGTGAATGACTATTTCAAATAATAATAATAAAATTGTGCTTGAAAATAAATTTACCAAAATCAGGATCTGCTTGCAACATCCTAGTTATTGAGTTCTGCAGACCACCAACACTGTCATCTTCAAGATGAGCTACAACCTTAAAAACAAAACATCAGCCCAAAAAACTAGATATAGCAGTTGAGAAAACAAAATGAATAATTAACGTAACAAAGTCAACCAATGGTAGATCAAAATAAAAAACTTGGTATCTTTGTTTAGTGGGCATAATGTGACACAATCGCTAACTGCACAGAACATTTATTTTAGTACAAGTATATCTGGGTGGGCAACAAGGTCTACTACAATTATTAATGCAGAACTTTACAACATAACTGCCTCAATGTAAATCTTTACCTGTGTGAGAGAAGCATCAAACATTTTGGCAGCTTCATTACTTGTTGTTGACAGTGGAAGACCTTCTTTCCTCCATGCCTACAAAACATACAGGTTAAACATCAGTGCACTTGCAGAAAGGTCCTCTGCACAAGTATAGCTTATTCTTGATGGGATCACTCAATTATTGGTAGGGTCTGTCTACTCTCAATGGTAACCCACTTCACACCCCCCTCCTTTCAACCACAGAGAAAAAAAAGAGAAACCCCGAGAACAATATTACATGCTAAGTCAATTCTCATTTATTCAGACTTTTTCTCTGGTCCCAATTTTTTTATGAATATTTATTAGTCATGATCAAGATCTGTAGCCACATTCTTTTTAAAATCACAGCATTCTTCTTTAAGACAAATTACTTCATCATTTTAGGCTAATGTAAAAAACATTTTTCATTAATTTTGATTGTTATTTACACATGTGTAGTCAGGTATTCAAGTAGGACAGTGAAGATGTAGACCATAATTATCTTTTACAAAACAATTTTGTAAATGTTTTGTTTTAGGATTAAATATTGTTTTCTTACTTTGATACGTTTTTGTTCCTCATTAATATTTATATTCTTAATTATTCAGGCCTTTGATTATCTGGATTATTTCGTCCAGTCCCAACAACTCTGGTTAATCAAGGTTCAACTGCACTTGTTATTTGTCATTTCCTTATTTATTTATTTACCTCCTTAGTTATTTATTTATTTATTCATCTGTCTATTTATTCATTTATCTTTTACTTATTTATTCACTTTTTATTACTCAATTTACTATTTTTAAGGTTTTGCTTATTATGCACGTGTAAACTAGTTTAGTGTAAATTTAAAATTAAGTTAACAATTTAGTCTTATTACAAATTATGTTAGGATGTTCTTAAATTCAAATTGGATTTGATTATTGTAAATATAGATTTAGATTCAATTTATACCTCCTAGTATAGTTCTTACTGTTTTAGGAGCACCCCCATTAAAGATTAAAGATTTAAGACCCCCTCTAGGATTCTACCCTATGTCCTCCTTCACAACCCTTCTACATAAAAGTAATGGCTCCATATTAGGGGCCAACCATTTAACTTTTGAAGGGGGTGGGTGATTCTAAAAAAAAATTTCCGGCAAGCACTTGTTGGAAGAAAACAATTACATGCAGCCCAAATGTTTCAGAAAAAGTGTACCAAAAAATCGGAAAAAAATATCCTGCAGAGCAGATTGCTAGAAAAAAGAAAATCTTGATGACCAGAAATCATCCACCCCCACCCCCCTCCTCAAAAGTCAAATGGTTGGTCCCTTAGTCAACTTTCTCAGAAACCCATTTCATGAGCAAAACCATCTCATTGCCAGTGACATGCTCAGCTTATCAGGATCCAGTAAAGTACCCTTGGGATTAGGAAAATGTCATCTGCCTCAGCCAATCAGCATTAAACAAATATTTCTCGAATATTCTACACCTCATCAAACATAGAACTTTAAAATGCTAAATAATGCATGATATTAAATTAAATCAAAATTATGACTATAATTAACTCCTATCAAATGAACCTTCTGCACATATAGTGTAAGGGGTCAATAAAAACTTATTTCTAATTTGTCACAGTAGAATGTCTCGTGTAAGTCATGTATATTTCATGTTGTCTTACATGATTCAAACGGTGCACAGAAAAGCAGGTAGGTATATTGGATTATTAAATTCGTTTCGTTGTGGTTGAATCTGTGTCCATAGAGTGATATCTTATTCAAGAACTCTACATGTATAGTCACTATCTTTTTTTTCCATCAGTGGCATTTCTCAAACTAAAAGGGCATGGGCATTTGGTGTGTCATACATTTATACCCCATTCGAATCTTTTTTTGCAGGGATGAAGGAAGGACTGCATTATCATATTTCTAACAAAGACTTATAGACTTACAGAACTTACAGAAAAAATATAGACTTATAGACTTATAGACTTACAGAAAAAATACTTTAACAAAAGAAACATTAGGAAATTTATACTAAGACCCCCGTGTATCGTTAATTTATTTTTTTCTGGCTGTCCTACGTGGGCCTATTTAAGGTTGAAACAAAATTGTCAAAATTTTCAACACTTCATATGATAAAATAATTACTTATGACTGAGTTTGGTCGAGCCATAGTTAGTAGAGGGGTACTGGCCAGTCCCCCTCTACTAACTATTGCCGGGCCATACGGACCGGATATCTGGCCTAAGACCCAGCGAGGTTCGTGAGTCATGACCTCGAGCCAAATTTTTCCCGTCCGGCGCGATCAAACTCAGTCAATAAGTACACATTACCTCAACATCTCTCCAATGAGTGTGTAGGTATGACATGTTTCTCGCTAGTACGACTGAACGCAAAATCAAATCTGGTCCGGTTGATCAAGGCGATTAAACCCTTCCTTGGCAATAAACCAAAGCCTTACATCTCCACCTGCGTACATAGAGCTGCATTTGAGGATGCTCCAATAAAGATATTCTTGACGGTTTCCCAAATCTTTGCGAAGAAAGTCTCTTGAATCTTCACAGAGTTTTCGTTTACACGAGTAGGACTATAATTTTTTTAGGGGATAACTTTCTGAAGGAACTTAGACACCAGGCTCAATTAGGTAACCACGCTTTTTGATGACATGTAAAACTTTTCACTCACCACCCCCGACTGGTTGAACTGTAGTTGGAGGGGGACAGGGAAGGAGACATTTTTGTTACTTGCGCAGGAAGAAAACAATGGAAAGTTATCTATTACCTTTTTTTTTTATAATTTTTGCGGGAAAAACAAATGGCAAGCTAACTATTACCTTTTTACCTCATGGTATGACGTGAGTCATGCTATGAGGTATAAGGTTTGGGGACGAAATTCAATAAAAAATCACCCACTCACTCACTCACTCTGTTAGACATTAAACCTGGATTTAAACACTTTTTCTCCCCCTCCCAGACAAGTTTCCCTGTTCAAAGTCACAGTGTACGTATACTTGGGGAGGTGGTACAGAGGTGAGAATATGCTGAACTACTTTGGACAAATTTCAAATGGCGTCCAGTCCCTTGAAGCGTGATAATTTTATTTTATTCCAAACTTGATGAAAACATACCTTTGTGGAGCAAAAACTGAAAAGGAAATATGCAACAGAATACTCGACTGCAGAAAAATGGGCGCCTGAGTCCTAAAAGTGGCGATAACATGAACGGATTCGTGCGTGAAGACCTCAACACCGCGAATATGAACTGAGCTGAAAGCTTACTGTAAATTGTTTAGCGTGAAATTTCGTAGATTTTATCTTGTTCCACCCACGACCATGAGAACCTCGCTATGGGGCCTCTCAAGACTTTTAGGAACAAAGTGATAGTTGGATGGAGGTTTAGTGTTAATTTTGGTAAACCGTGAAGAGCCCCAGCTAAGAGGACATCGTATAGACGACGACCAATCGACTGACGACAAGAAGAAAGCAGTATGTTGAAATAAGCGGTTTATCATCTGGGACAGAAGGTAACCCCTCTTCCTCTTATTGTATGGCATTAAGTGTAGAAATTGCAACATATAATTATAATAATTTAAAAATAAGCACCCTTTAAGATTTGGCCATCCGTTCGGAAAGTGTTCGGAAAATGTCACATGCGAAAGCACATCGTCTTCTAGGTGAGGTGAGTTCTGGTGTTCGCCATATTTTCCATGCGATGACACATACAAGCTGATTTAATCTGTGCAGAAATGACTTTAGTCAGTCTAACATCAGAACTTGCTATGGAACTGCTGAGTACATAAAGAATGATTTAAATTATACTGAAATTACATAGTGTATAGATTTAATGTAAATAATGTGGAAATTACTGTAACAGTTCTTAGCCATCCAGTTCCAAATATTCATGTGGTTGGTATCTATCGGTCAAAAACTGTTAGAATTTCACTGTTGATTGAGGCTCTTACTCATCTCCATAAGTCAGTATTAACAAAACCCACAGTTCCTACTCTATTACTTGGAGATTTCAATATTAACTTGATGCAGGAAACTGTGGAACAAAAAGCTCTCAGAGCATTTCTAATCACAAACAGAGGCTACACACAGTTGATTAACCAGTATGCTACTGACTTCCATACACAAATAGATCACATTTATACAAATGTACCACAACATGTGCAATCTGCTGGTACACTGGAGTCATACTATAGTGATCACAAGCCTATATACATTTTTCTTCAACCTGTGTAAATATAATATAGTTTATGTAGAAAACTTTGCCTAAACACCTGAACCACAGTGATACAACAATTAATGTAAGACCTATAAGACTAGAACTGAAAAGGTACTTTTTTATAAAGAAAAGGAAAAACAAAAATATTAGATACCATGCATACATATTGCTATCATTTGCATAATAAAGTACAGAGATTTGAGAAGCAAATTCATACATATGTCTAAGAAAATGCATCTTTGGGTGTAAGGATGGAAAACTACTACAATATTGCCAAAAAACCACTGAAAATGACAAATCCAACCTCAAGCACAACACAGAACAAGGTAAGTTATTAACTTCCATTTGCAGGCGAGGCATTAGGGAAGAAAAGGGGAGAGTATCCAAAATAATACAACCAGATGATTAAATATGTTAAGTTAAGTTACATTGTAACCCATTATTTTTCTGTGTTATAGACATCTGTATTTCCTACTCTCAACAACTGATGCTCAAGAATGGAAACAGCATCGACTCTGGAGTATCTGCAACCACAATGATTATGCAAGTAATAAAAACAAGATGGTAACAATGCACTTGGTGTTGCTATGTCTATAAATCAGGTTACAGCTGCAATAAACTGAAACACTTCATTAGGAAATGGCAAGGCCACAAGTAATCAAGTGCTTACTTCATGCAAATGTGACAACAACAGATAGCTATACGAATTTTCCTAAAAACACCAAGATACCCAACTGTTAATCTTCTCTGAAGACAAAGAGAAGAAAAGGAACATTGTTGCCCACAACTATATCAATGACTATCTCAACAGCATATAATAACAAAGTTGGAAACTCATTTTACAACTCCAGCTATTACTATACAGGTGTACCCACAAAAAAAACTTTAGTAGACCTCAACATCTCCTTGGAAATGAATGGGCCTTGGAATATGAATATACATGGTGATTCCATGTTGCGGACATTACATTCAGAGACTTAACATTCTAAACCCCAATTTAAATATCAAAATGTTCAACAATGGTGTTAAAACATATCTAGAAAATACCTTTAGTGTGCCCTTTACACCAAATAAAAAGATGCTTTAGTGAGCTCTCAAGACCTTGAAGATATGAGTTGAACAAAGTGTGTTGCGGACATTTCATTTCAAACAATCACTTTTTAAAGTAACGTTCTTTAAAGAGAGTTTTTTTGTGAATCTTTAACCTTGAACAGAAAATAAGTATGCTTTCAAAACATGGCAATAATTAAATTTTTCACCTATCAAAAGAAAATTCCTTGAAACATCGTTCCAGTGATCTACAAACAAAAGTTTTGAGTTGAGGACATTACATTTTTGGGAACATAATTTTTATCGTTTCACTTTCCAAAGAAAGCCAGATGTTACCTCAAGGGCGCCAAAAACTCATACCATGAGGTTGCTCTAAGGAGCCTTTGATTTTGTGTAATTTTCGCGGGAAATAATATTACCTTCTCTCGCTACGCCCCGTACATTTACGAATCTTCTGCCTTTGGCTGAACTTACGCTTTCTTCGTTAATTCTAAACATTACTCATGGTTAAATGGAACCAAAGGGAACCTCAAACCTTGGAAATACTTGCTTTCTGAATAGTGTCTTGGAAGGTCTGCTCTCAGTGACATGTTTTTCCGAAGGGCTCGCTAGAGTGCAGCACAATCGCAAGAAGTGCACCTCATCCAAAAACATAAACTAGTGGCCAGACACAGGCATGCTACCCATGCAGGAGTTATTTTTTTGGATGTGTGGGTTGAAATGGGACGCTTAGTAACTAATTCTGGTGTCAGAATAATTGTTGGTAATAATAAACTGCATTGACACCACTCTTCCAGCAGTACCCTCCACAGCCCTAATTTGAACTCATCACGCAACGCTCTTTCTAACTTTACGGGACGAGACCACGTAACGAACTGCTCGTAGGCTATAATAATGATCACTGCCGCCTCTTCACCAGAGACAAAACCGCAATCATTATTCTGGCCGTAAAGGGCCACAATCAGTCATTCAGTTTGGTTTTTCCGGGCAGAAAGATACAAAATAGGCGTTACGTTGCACTTTTTAATTGGCTTAAAGCAATCTGGTGGACATAGCCTAGGAACGAGGATGAGTTTTGTTTTCCGAGCGAACTTAAATATATTTATTTAAAGCACAAACCTGGTACTGTAAATCACTGTCTTCTATTGTTATCGTACTGATGAAAACAAGAACCCTCGGGAACAGTAAAAGTTCATTGTCGTATGTAACCTTTGGCGATTGGATCTATTAATAGATTAATATAGGAGTGTATAGCGGACGAAAGAAATATACTTTTCTGACAAAAAAAAAACTTTTGGAAATCACTGCCACGTACCTTAGCTTTCAATCAGTCAAAAAACTTGCGGTGCATAAAATGCCTTCAGTGATATATCGTTCTGGGGCAGAAAAAACTTCTGAGGTTTGTTATTAGATGTAAGCAGCAGAAGTACTTATAAACAAAGTCATCGCGTTCACATGCAAATTTTTATTGAGCGACCCCGCATTTCCTCTAGCAATTTTAGTATTTCCAAATTGTTGATGTCATGGATGACATCAACTTGTTCCAAAGTCTTAATCTCCATAACTCTCCATGTTAACAAATAATGAAAAGCTCACTGAGACAGAGATTTAGCTAAAACAGCAACGCCTTCAATTCGAACCAATTCAATTCAATCCGCTGAACCGCAGGTCCGGCCAGAATATAGGCTCCGTGTAGCCTCTTCAACAGATAGTCGCCTCAAAATATTTTTCCATATAATTTTGCAGTGGAAAGCTCTATATTATCTCCAACATCCTCTGGACAAGGATTTTTTCCGGTCTCCGTTCTTCGAACAAGTGAAAATAGACTGAGCGAAGAAAAAGAGTACCGTTTTTCAAAGCATAACAACGCGTGCTTCATAATTGGTTGTTGCCTACCTGGACTTTGCCCTGTGCGCGCCAATGAACAATTGGTTCATGCTTTAGCGTGCACTATCGAGTTATGGAGCACGCGGGAAGTTTGGAGAGCACGAAAGAAGCGTAACAGTTGCCCGAGGCGATAGCCGAGGGCAACTTGAGCTTCTTGAGTGCTCTTTAAACTTCCCACGTGCTCCATAACTCGATAGTGCACAGCTGAAAGCATGAACCAATTGTTTTAGAACATAGCCGCTGGAATTGTGCATCAAATCCGACGCGAAAAACGGACAACAATATCAGTTGAAGCGAATCGTGACGGTGCTGATACCGAGTCTCCTTTTCCGTTGTTTTTCTCTTTTTCTGCCTCATTTAAGAACTCTAGCCCAAGGGAAAAGGTCGAAACATTGTGTTTGTTTTCGGACTAGAAGGCCGAGTTTCTGTTTGTACCTATTATTGTCGCGAAATATATTATTTTCCCCCGCGCTAACAATGGCCGCTCGCGCGAAAAAAAAATTCCTGGCGAAGTCGGATTTGCTGACGCTATCAGCGTGCACTATCGGGATTTTGAGCACGCTTACGAATAATGAATTTGATTGCTCGACTCTGCTAGCTATGTTCTAAATACGTGATAAAGTGCAGGTTGTTTACAGGGAATTGACACGCGATGGGGTAAAGTCATAGGTAGCTAAGAGCGAGTTTTATTGGTACAAAACGTCTGAGCACGTGAGAGTTGCGTGGAAAATTGACCCACTGTACTATTATGTTCCTTGTCAAATATTTTTCTGTAAAGCAGAATTATGTCATAAAAGTTACGTTATTTACTGGAAAATGGCATTTCACCTGAGAAAGTCTAGTCCACATTGGCGATTAAAAAGTAAACACGCAATTGTAGCGGGAAAGTGTCGTTTAAACAATATTTAATTCGTGGAGAACTTTTAAAAGCAAAAGAACGGATATTTAACATGGCAGTCGACGCAAAAAATAAATATAACTTGGTGGTCTTTTCAACGTTTCCCAAGAGAGCAGTCACGGGGCAAAAAACAAGATCATCAATCCAAATTAGTTTAACACAAACATGCACGTTTTAACTTGCAAGTGGTAGAAAAAATTCCCTGACGACCTTTCTAATCCCGTCAGATCATAGCGATAGTCCTCACGAACGACAGCCATTACACTGGGTAGATGAGCTCATAATTCTTGTAGATGTCATTCTTACCGTGTTCTTTCAGCGAAATTAAAAATGGAGTTTACGTACAGCAATGAAATATCCCTCAGTCGAGAAAACGAAATAAAGTAAGCGCAGAACTGCGTCAACACTTAGTAAACCTCACCTTTTCTTTAATTATTCTTCGACTTCAAAAGCGCGAAATTACGAGAGCACTAGTTTAACGGCCATCTCGTTATGTCATTCTTAATTCGACTCTGTAAGCGCGGGATTTCAGATGCTCTAGTTAAACGACCATATCATTTTATCATTCTTCGACTCCAGGAAAGCTTGAATGCAGGACCGCTGGTTTAAATGTCCTCTCTTTTAACATTATTTTTCGACATTGGGATCGCCGGAGCAATCCATTCTTAAAAGTCAATGGCGACCGGATGTTTTGAAGTTGCTCCCATCAACAACTCAAGCAATATTTGATTCAAAAGTTTTCTCATATTCCACTCAGTCCCTTTTAGAACGAAGAATAACCATAGTCGTACGTTGATCTCCACTACACCGCTTTCGCAACAAGACTAATACGTTTCCTTGATCCTCGAACCGCTCTCCCCAAGTCACGCGTTGATTCGCTGAAATTTGAAGACCTGTCAAACCACAAAAAATACTACAGTCTGATTGGTTTGTGATACACCAAATAATTGCGCCAATCACATTGCTTTGAGATACACCAAAACAAAGATGCGCCGATCAGATTACTTAGAGATACTCCAAATTGCGCTGATCAGGTTACACTACACCAAAATTAATACACCAATCTATACGTTAACGTATAGTTTTTTGTTTTTTTTTCTAAAGTAACTCAAAAAGGTCACGCAAGCAAGCAAAGGCCTGGGCACAAATTCAGTAGGCTTGGCTACTGAGTTGAGCCTGGTTTCTAAGCCCTTCAGAAAGTGATCCCAAAACATTTTCGCGTAGCGATTATACACTGAGCCCGCTATACTTCTGGTCAGAATCGGGAAAAAAGTAGCAAAATCATGGCAGAGTAATGCACTACCTTCGTCATATTCGTTAGTCACGTAGTCTGAAATGTTTGATGGCTC
This sequence comes from Stylophora pistillata, assembly GCF_964205215.1. Lineage (NCBI taxonomy): Eukaryota > Metazoa > Cnidaria > Anthozoa > Scleractinia > Pocilloporidae > Stylophora > Stylophora pistillata. The sequence continues at coordinate 21,023,156 of NC_142520.1, forward strand.
GCAATCTGGTTAAGTCTCCCTCGATGTAGCAATTAAGTTGATTCCTCACTAAAGAAAAAAAATATATATTAATTATCTTTTTTCAACATTGCTTAAAAGTTCTCCAGCAATGTCGAAAAAATACAGTAAAAAAGATAGATCACAGTGGATATTTAAACTAATTAATGAACTAGGCTCTAAATTAGTTATCCAGTTAGTAAAATAATTACAAATGTTTTCTTTGCTAATTAATTATTTACAATATTTTCCTCACAGGCGGCGCGAACAGCGCACAGGCTACAGCAGCCCGGAGTAAGAGGCCGCTTGTAAAGATTTAAAAATTAACAGGTTTAAGGTAAGTTGATAATTAAGACTTATGGCGTAGCAAAGGCGGGGAAAAAGGAAAGATCTTCACCGCTGTTGATTGAGCACAAGGCATTTTTTGAAAGACCAAAAGTTTTTCTTCGTATCAAGGTCACTCCCAAAGATTCTGACCTGGACATCTCTTTTTTTCAGGTTGATGATTTGATTAGGACTACAGAGAGAACACCAGAAGGTAGCACGGTTTCTATTAAACCGGCACCAGTACATTATAGTTGCTTTTAGGTAGTTTGAAAGGGAATTGCCCGTGGAGTGATGATTAGTGGAGAAGGGGAAGTATATTGATGTCAGAGAGACAGAAAAGGGAGATTCAAATAGGGTGGTGAAATTAGGGGAGAAATAATTCCAGATTTTCACTACCCTGTGGCATTCTAAGAAACAATGTTCGATTGTTTCATGCTTATCACATATTGCGCGCGCATTTGTCGCTATTTGTGTAGCCCCAGGATTTTAACTGACATCGAACTCGAATTACTCAATGAATCAATAACCAAATAATATCATTTTCTTGTTCTCGATTAGCTTTAGCCTAGATCTGCGCCACACCCAGGCTCAACGGTTGATGGGACGGCCTACAGCGGACTCCCAAAAACCAGAGGACGTGGGTCAGTGCCGGGTGAACGGGATCGAGGAGTAAGAGATAAAGATTCTTGCTGGTCAGGAGGTCGGGCAAGGTACCGGCCTTTTGATGCAGAGAGCGAAAATTATTCAGGTAGATTCGATAAGAGTTAGAGGAAGAAGCTGAGCAGAGGTAAGAGTTGCTAGGGAAGCAGAAACGAGGATCAAGTGTAGTAAGTTTGTGACCTAAGAAATAGCGAGCTAAGTAAAGTCATTTACAAGTGCCAAAATTATCCCAGAGGCTAGAAAAGGTAAAGAGGCGTAGACTAGCGCATTTGACTATAAAGTAAACGATGTTGAGGCCTGCAGATGTTGGGGGCGCACAACAACGGTCACGGCTAACATTTTTCATTTTGCCTTTGCAGATAAATGGCCAAACGGGTGTCTCAAACTTATCATGCACCCAGTGGGACGGAGGAATAACTTTGGCAACATGCCACAGGCGGCTGGCACCTAAAACATTTACAATTAGAGCTCTACCCAGAAAAGAAAGACCTCTTTGCTTCCAAAGATTTAAGACTGTGCTAAGTTTGTCAAGCCTAGCACGCCAATTATCATGATCGACACTGACTAGGCCGTTAGAAAAGAATACCCCTAAGATTCTCATCTTACCCATTTTATACCGAAAGGGGAATCTATCCTCGTTCACCATCTTCCAAGCCACATAGCTTCGGTCTTGGAAGTGTTCAATTTGGCACCCGAATCTTGTTCAAATTTGTAGACTACCCTAAAAAGGTACACAAGTCGTATCGTGGGTATATTGAGAAACTTTGTATTGAAGGCCTCCAGCTTCAATAGAAAGCTTCAAAAGATTTACATTTACGGATCTGAGTGGCTAGAACTTCCGCAACTAAAACATACAAAACAGGGGAGAGGGGGCAACCCTGTCTAACACCCCTCTAAAGAAAAACAGGGGTGGGGACAAGGAGCCGTTAATAATAATTCGGGAAGAGGCTTTAGAATAAAGAAGGTTGACCCAGCCACAGAAGGAGGGGCCAAAACCAAACTTCAGCAGAACGCGCATCATAAATTCGGAATTGACACGATCAAAGGTTTTTTCTTGGTCTAGAGAAACGATGATAGCAGGTTCATCTGTCTTACTTATCATATCGAGGGTATCGCGTAACAGCCAAATTGGAAAAAATAGTGCGGCCGATAACGCCACATCATGTTTGGTCTTGGTACAATGGTACTCATAACTTTCTTTAGTCGATTTGTAATAACCTTAGATGCTAGTTTATAATCCGAATTCAGACAGGAAGTTCGGACGCCAGTTTTTCGCAAGGCGTTGATCGTCTTTTTTATGAACAAGGCGTAGGAGGCCCTCGTACTGGCTGTCTGCGAGGGAGCTAGCAAGAAAGGCCTCGAGTCTTGTTGTGAGGTTTCTGCCAGTCTCACCGATGTAGGAGGCTTGGCAGTCGGAACAATTGATCTTATAAATCGTTCCCTGTCTGTTCCTCGGTTCGTCTTTGTCTTTAATGTTGGTTAGTGTGGTGATGGGTTTGTGGGCGACGCGGATATTGAAGGGTAGTAAGATGCGCGAGATGTTTTCAGACATGCCTTTTATATACGGTATGGTTGCTATAGTCGTAGGGGTTGCGGTGTCGTTTGTTTCGGTAGTGGTAGTGGGTCGGTGAGTGTTTCGTCAGATGAAGTCGTTGTTGTAGTTGTTCTTCGTAAAAACACGGCAGAGACTGGCAGAAACCTCACAACAAGACTGACTGAACACAGACGGGCGACGAGGAAAGGTGATGTCAGCAATCACATTGGTGAACACCATCGACTTACCAACCACAACATTGACTGGGACTCTGCGCAATGCCTAACCTACAGCACTGACTATTTTCAACGACTGACTCTGGAAAGCTGGTTTACTAACTTACAACAGACTCCCCTAAACAGATGTCAACAACTACCCGCCCCATACAAACGACTCATTCACGACATAAACATCACAAACGACCGAAAAAGAACGACCTAACTTTACCGACAGATCGAAACAGACCAATCACGACCGACTTACGTCACTTGAATCTTACAGCCAATAACATCACGGCAAAACCAACCGATCATTTCACACGAACTGGAATAAGAACATTCTACTGACAACAATCATTCACTTGACTCTGATGATGACAGACAGGTTGTCGAAACGTCAGTCACTATCACCGACAACAGTTCTTCTCAGGACTACACTCACCCGGACGATCAGACTACACCTTCACATGTTACCCCCGGGTTCAAACCATTTACTGAATGAAGACTATATTCAAAAGCAAGATATTCAAAAACAAGACATACCTTGGAACACCGTGGGGCAGTTCTTACCCCAGAACTTCTCCTCTCTCCTCTTCCTCTTACCTTCTCCTCCCCCCTCCCCTTCCCTCGCCCCCTTTCTCCGGCGTAAACCAGTTAGGCATTGCCCATGTAATTGCCTGGGTACAAAGTTCATCCATTCACGCTATACTTTGTCATTTCAAAAAACAGTTAGTTGATTTTGTATTAGACAGCAAAGAGTGTTTTGAAAATATTCACAATTGTAGCAAGGAAGATGTCACTTAATAACCAGTAGCCATGGCAATGGTATTTGTCGTATGGATTATGTGCTTCTTCTCGGGCGATGCCATTTCTTTGTTAAGATAGAGAGAGTGATGTTTGGGGACCGGAAAAGTAAATGACAAACTTCCTTTACTCCCCATTCTCGAAAACAGTTTGAACTCTTAAGTTCACTGAAGAAGTTCTTGGAACATTTCCGTTCCTCACGAAAACCACAGCATTAATTTTTTCCTCGAGAAATCTTTGTAACTAAAACAACCTTTCGTTATCATTCTTTATTCATTAGCAGAGGCACGGCGACCAGTCAATTACTTAAGCGGAATAGCATAATAGAAACGCTGAGGCAAATAGACTGTTTCTATTAATGCTGCTGCTAGTCCTTAAAACGCTGAAGGGGACTCTCACTGTGAAGTTACACTCTGTAAACCATCTTAAATGACATAAGAACGAGTGTAGCATTTACTAACAATAATAAACAATGTCACCATGCTTTGAAGGAATAACTTACAATTGAATCTACGGCAAGGTCCAAAATGCTGACTTTAGTAGTGATTTGTTTCGTTCTTTATTTGAATTTTACTTCATAAAGTGGAACTGGGTCGGTTTTTATTTCACACTTGAAGACATTCCAAACAATAATAATGATAATAATAATAATAAAAAACAAAAAACAAAACCAAAAAAAAAAAAACAAACATACAGATGTGTTTGTTAAGTATCCCCTTAGTTTAACAGACTCAAGGGGCATTTTGTACTGATGTGGGTCTTGCAACTGTTTATCTCGCTTACAAATTTACCCAGTTGCTGGAGAAGCGATGTGAAAGACTTTACCTTGAATGGGCAGTGGTTGTTTGCTTGTCGTTTTGTTAAGATATTTACCTAAATGATGTGCCTAAATGATGTGCCAAATTGATCAAACTCACCCCGTATAATTTTTGCCACTAGTCGCTCAAGTCAGTATAGGGTAGTCGTATGACTTGAAGGGCTGGATGTTCTCTTTTAATAACCAGCTTAAGACAATCTCATTAGATATAAAAAGCGGGAAAATTGATCATTGCTTTTTAGATGAGATCTCTAAGCTTTATTCGGCCAGTAAAACCATGAAATGTCTCTTGTTGGCTCTTTGATCTTCTGCCAAACTGCTATGCCGCGTAAACAACCCCCAAAGGCGATTTTCTAATTGCAACTATTTGCAAAAAAGGACCCCTTGAAATAAAATAATGGGCACAACTTATCTACAAGATGCCAAATAACTTTATTCGTATCTTACTCAAAGCAATCACGGACAACCCGTTACCCGTGATCAACTACATTTCCGAAATGGTCTATTCTCATCGGCTAGGTTTCCTGTTAATTTCGGTTTCCCCAAGTTTAATCTTTATCTCTCCCTTTTGACGCTACGTTTTAAGCACTCCTTGCTGAGTTCAAACCACTTAATTAATTTGGAGGTTTTCTTGCATCACTGTTTTGTGAACTTATTGTACAGGTTAGATATTGCTATGAGCACTAATGAGTCCAGGCCCCGGTTGTTCTTAGAGTGGATAACGCTATCCGCAGCATAAATCGCGATTCGGTAAGAGAGTGCAGTAATTTCGGCCAAAAATTATTCAGCTGGTTAGTCATTCGTCCGTAGCAGCGTTATCTGTCCTTTGAATATCCATGGCCGGGTCAATGCTATTGATGGAAATGAATCCGTCGATGCGTGCAGGATTACTTAAAGTACGTATTTTTGATTGTGGGAAGTGAGTTAAAATATTTCGACTCAGCGTGGGTAGGTGAGCAAGATATGAGATCATACATTACAGCAGTGGCCTCACTAAAATTAAAATTGCCTGTTTAAAACTATGGAATCATACGCCATTTGAGTAAAATTACCTCTCTCATAATTCTTTGCTACGTCTTTGCACAAGCAAGTTACAGGGCTGACCAAATCTTCAGGCATATAACACAACTGTGAAATGATTTCGAAAATTCCACCCAAACATGAATAAAAAAAGCTTATGCACGAGAATTCATATCACAATCCCTAGGTTGATGCGTGAATTGAGCACTTTAACGCTTTCTTTATTCCTCGTGATGCCATGGAACAGCAGTTAGCAGAGAAAAATTTCCACTGATGCCCATTAAGAATGATACAGCCGTAGAAAGTTGACTTTTTGCTCTACGGGATCTACTGTCTTGTTTAATTTATCACTTAGGCATGGGGAAAAATAAATTATGGAAGATTAGGATAATAGAGAAATAGTCAGGTTATTTTATCCAAAATATTTCCTGTTGTTCATTATGAAATTGTTCGTGTATATTGAAAAATAAAATCGGTACTTGTACTTGTTTAATTTCAGATTGGAAAATGTAACCTGTAGTATTATGACAGTGCGCGACATAAACTTAGAAAGGTCCTTTCTCCTGAGTTTATGAACCTCAGCTTTTTAACATTTTCATACTCCTCTACAGTATTTTAGTTAGTCTGAATAAAAAATGTCTTGAGGAAGAAGTTGGAAGTTTGCTCCGAGCCGAGAATAAAAACTGGGCCTTTCTGCGCCAGAAGCGATTTTCACTCGTAAGAAGTTTACTTTATTGTTTCGAAAAAAAAAAAAAAATTAAATAAAAAAAAAGGAAGAAGGGGCTTTCGTTTACTTTTACACTATAAAAGATTCATAGGCAAAATTGAAAAGAAATTCATGTTCTTTAACCGAAATGCACTGGGTCGCTTTTAGAGAGACTTGCGGATTTAGTGTCCAATTTTCACTTAGAGCACATCGTGAAAGCTCGCCGGCCCGCCAACCATCTTTAGAATTCATGGAATTATAAATTTCTTCTTTTTGATTTAGTAATTGACACACGATTGTTTGGATAGTTATTTTGATGCAGAATATATGCTTTGAAAACTCATTCATGCAAATTCCAAGAAAGCTTTTTCTCAGACTGAAGCGGTAATAGACTTATTCAGCGAGACGTGAACACCAACAAACGGAAGGAACCAATAGTGACCATCTGTGCTGGCACGAATCACGCGCGTCATTTCATCGGCTAACACTACATTTTACAGTAATTGGAAGCAAGGGTTAAAAAAAAGTACACACGCATGAGAAAATCTGAATCGGTACCGTGTCGAAAAAAGTTTGATTTATAATTTGTGGAAAAATCATGCAATTTTACACAACTTCGACTCAAAACGTTCCTCTAGTACCTGCTTTTATGGTCATAATTTGCATGATCGAGTAACAGACTTCGTATACGCTTTTAGCTATATCTATCTTTCCTTTATATTAATGTTTATTAAATTTCTCCAACTCAAGGGGATAAGTGTATATCAAAATTTAAGCGATAAAAATTTCGGTCATCGTGGTAATTCAAGAGCACGGACTGTGATGGTACCTCTTCACTTGGTCCATAGAATGAAAAACTGAGCCGTGTTCTTAGAATGCACATACGATTATTCGCCTGAAGAGGTGGTTTTTTATAAATAGTACAGGATGCGCAATTCAATACTGAGGAATCACTTAAATCCTCGTACGTGGGCCACCACGGCTGAGATGGCAGCAAACATCTTCAGAATTTGTTTTGATTTGATAATCGATTGACCAATTGGTGAGATACATCATAGGTGGTTTATTTGATATTTTTTACTTTTTTTTTTTCTTTGTCGTTATTTTGATCTTATTTTTGGATTGTTTTGACTGGATTTTCCTTGGATTTACTGTTTTCGCATTTTTTTTTCTTCGTACAGCTCTGTGAACCGGATCCCATGCACGCTAAATTTTTGGTCTAATTTTATAGTTTTAATCTCTCTGAGATCTTAATTATCATTTTTTGGGAATAGGGGGGTGGGGAGGAAAGGGCCATCAAATATTTTTACCATTTTATTATTATATTACTTTGTTATTATGTTTTCTTTTTAGATGTTCACAGCTTTAGTATAAGAAAAACCAATAAGGTTTTACGACTTCAACGGCAATAAAATTAGACTAAGTTAGACTTCTTCTCCTATTCTTCTGCCTTGATGAATACCTCCACCACTGACAATATGAAAAATTGTCAATTGTTGACTTTTTAAATCTTAAGGTCTGATTCTAATTTCTATATTTTTGGCTTCGGTACATTTTCTTATCAAAAGTAGACACAATTTAGTGTTGGAATAAAAAAAAAGATCCCTCTCAAGCTAGTACGTTTGTGTATTCTCATCACTTAATAGCTGTATAATGTGTTGATATCAAACAGAGAAGGTATTTGTTGATCATCCCTGGCAATTTCGGGTTAATTAGTTGAAAATTATTTTCGACATTTCGATAAATCAAATTCCTTATTTTATGACTGTCTATATATATGAGAAGAAATTGTGATGGAATATGTCATATTTAAATGTCGCAATTGCTTGAAGATGTTTGGCATTGTGTAAAAAATATATTATAACAAACCTAGCCACAGCAACGATTATTTTTCAGATGAAAGTCAGATCGAGGCTCAAATAAATATTCCTGTGGGTCAATAGTAATGATCGTTCATCGTCAAATTCCAACTGAGACCAGGGTCATTTTTCAAAAATCTCACTGCGCAAACAAAAAAAAAATGATAGACCGTTTTGCAACATAGGTTACATGCGAAGGCTTCACGAAGTCTGAAATGCCCGTTTCCTGATGACTTTTTACACGGCCTGAGGACGAGTTTGAAGTTGAAATTCTCAAGACACTCTTTTCTAACCGTTGCAAAATCAGCTAGTTTCCCAGTCTGTAGCGAAGAGTGAAGAAGGCTCTATAACCCTTTCTGTATCAATAGCGGAATTAAGTCAGGAAGGTCCGTGCCCACCGCCCTCGATCCACTCCCCTCCCCTCCCTACTGACCATGCACCGACAAGATCGCACATTACTACCGTATTGGTTCTAGTTCGTTTTCTTCTTCTATGGAGATGTGCATCTGCAGCGAGTAAGAGCGGGAAAGGGAAAGAATGGCGTGGGCTGGTCGAGAAGTAATTGGCAAAGAAATACTTCATGTTTTCTGAATCAAATTTTGGATCAATTAATCTCGTGCCCAGATCCTACCATGTGATTGAAATATTGAACTGCTTGACCGTGGAAGGTCTGGGCAAGAGACTTTGCAATTACTGGATCCGAGCCTGATTAATGTATCGTTTTGTATCAAAACGCGTATAGTCCATATTGAATGGCTTCTAAAAGTCGTAGCTCAAAATCGGTTGAATGTTTGAGTCTAATTCAATAAAAAAAAATGTTCCTCTAGGTGTAATATCAATAACCTATTTACATCCTATTCCGCATGAAGAGCAAGGGCTTGTGCCATAAGTCTGTCCGCCATCGGAGATTTATTCTTTTTAGCTTTCTTTTCAGCAATAAGACACCTAGGAAAAAAGAAACAAAATCAAAAGCAAACAGTTAAAAAAACAACAACAAGAATGCAAAAAATAACGAAAAAATTAAACAAAAACGCGAACCGACGAAGAGGAGCTATATTCCACCATGTTTATTCAGATCAGCGTTTTCCTAGGAGTCCCAAAAGTGCTAACACAGCGACTCTCGATCCCAGTCTATCGCTCTCTTCCAAAGTAAGATGTAGATGTACCTAGCTGGGATTTACGAAGAAATCATGCAATCAAACAAAATGATGGTAAACAGAGTGCAATCCAAAAGCCTTTCAGCAAGTTGGAATTCGAAGACGCCTTGGTTAACGATTGCTTGTATTGGTCGTTTTAGTATACTTTAAATTTTTTAATTTCACAGGGGACTCTTGAATTCTAGATCCGAGCATCTTTTGAGAAAATGAATTAAATTCTATGGGCAGTAACTGACCATACTTCTAGACTCCTTAACTTGGCAGAAACGGAAACATAGCCCGTTGTGCTCTTTAATTCCATTATAGCTTTCTCCGAGTTTGATACTCTATTGAAAATAGTTTTTACAAATATTATGAAGAGATGTCACTTGTACTGATATAAAAAAAGTCCAGGAGGTGAAGAAAAAAAACTAAATAGTTACCTGGCAAATTGGTGATCCTCTTTGCGTTTAGAATGCATTGCAGCATTGATCAAGAACAACTCGTAAACATCTCGCTACAAATAGGCAAAAGCACACACATATTTCATGAATGCCACATCATCACTTGACTACAAGTAATAGAGCAATTTTCAATTGAGTGTTGAGAGGAATCCTCTATTGCATTGGCTTTTCTTTACCTCGCTCCGGGATTGGTACAGAAAACTCACACCACTCTCTCAACCAATCAGATGCAAAACCAACCAATTACGTCTTGTTGGTCCCCCGCGTTCTCCCGCGCTTTAGAGCAATTTGGTTGGTTTACTTTCAGTTCTTAGTGACTCCTAAGTGTATCTTGCCTTCTTCTGATTGCAAATTGTGATTACTTTGGTATGGCTTTACCACTCTCAATCAAAAGCGCTCTGATATAGTAATACTTAAGTGACAAAACACGCTTAATTATATTTGTATGGCAAATCACCATCAACGAAACATTTTTAAATTTGTTTTCTAAAATTATATTCATTAAGAGAATGGGCGTCTTGATTCTTACCTGAGCTCTACTGCCACCCATAAGGTCCACTTTATAACGAAGAGGTTTTAATAGAGCTACAGCCTTATCAAATTTTCCCTGGAAATAACAGGGAAAAAATATGCAATTTTTAATTCAAGCAAAGCACTGTTTACAGTAAATGGTTTGAGCACCATGACATCATGTAGTCTGGTCGTCCGGGTGAGTGTAGTTTTGAGAAGGACTATCGTGGGTAGTAATGACCGACGTTTTAACAACCTGAGCAGAAGTCTTTATCAGAGTCAAGACTTACGCCAAGGTTGTTGAAACGTCAGTCAGCAATACTGACAACAGTTCTTCTCAGGATTACACTCATCCAGGAAGAACAGACCAGTTGATCACAAAGCACTGTTTGTAATGAAAAACTGTTTTCGTACACTCACTTTATCAGCTTCCAAAAATGCCTCACATATGGCGAAACCAACCGTACGTGATACTTCACAGTTGGCTCCCGAGCCATCTCTAAAGATAAGAAACCAGAATAAAATTTAAAAAAAAAAGAAAACAAAAAAAAAAAAAAAAACAACAACTGGCATATTATAAAAGTGATCGACATGTGGTCGAATGGATATAGTTCAAATTTCCATGCTGCTCCTGACTAGGTGTTGACTTCAATTTGTTTTGTCCATTCGATTCCACCAGCGGTTTCTTTACCCTCCCCCCACCCCCCAGCAGACCACTGCACCTGTAGTTCACAGTACCAGTAGTGCACTGCACTCGTAGAGCACTGCATCGGTAGAGCACCGTACCCGTTGATCACTACAACGGGAGAAATCTGCATCAGTAGAGACCTGCATCGGTAGAGCACTGCATCGTTAAAGCACTGCATCGGTAGAGCACTGCATCGGTAGAACACTGCATCGGTAGAGCACTGCATCGGTAGAGCACTGCATCGGTAGAGCACTGCATCGGTAGAACACTGCATCGGTAGAGCACTGCATCTGTAGAGCACTGCATCGGTAGAGCACTGCATGGGTAGAACACTGCATCCGTAGAGCACTGCATCGTTAGAGCACTGTATCGGTAGAGCACTGCATCGTTAGAGCACTGCATCGGTAGAGTACTGCATCGGTAGAGTACTGCATCGTTAGAGCACTGCATCGTTAAAGCACTGCATCGGTAGAGCACTGCATCGGTAGAACACTGCATCGGTAGAGCACTGCATCGGTAGAGCACTGCATCGGTAGAACACTGCATCGGTAGAGCACTGCATCTGTAGAGCACTGCATCGGTAGAGCACTGCATGGGTAGAACACTGCATCCGTAGAGCACTGCATCGTTAGAGCACTGTATCGGTAGAGCACTGCATCGTTAGAGCACTGCATCGGTAGAGTACTGCATCGGTAGAGTACTGCATCGTTAGAGCACTGTATCGGTAGAGCACTGCATCGTTAGAGTACTGCATCGGTAGAGTACTGCATCGGTAGAGTACTGCATCGGTAGAGCACTGCATCGGTAGAGCACTGCATCGGTAGAGCACTGTATCGGTAGAGCACTGCATCGGTAGAGCACTGCATCGTTAGAGCACTGCATCGGTAGAGCACTGCATCGGTAGAGCACTGCATCGTTAGAGCACTGCATCGGTAGAGTACTGCATCGGTAGAGTACTGCATCGTTAGAGCACTGTATCGGTAGAGCACTGCATCGGTAGAGCACTGCATCGGTAGAGCACTGCATCGGTAGAGCACTGCATCGGTAGAGCACTGCATCGTTAGAGCACTGCATCGGTAAAGCACTGCACCACTGGTATCGCAAAGATCACCGGCGGGTTCAATTGAAATTTTTTTTCAGACGTTACTGCTTTTAAAAAGTAGTGTTAATTATTGTGAAGATTACTATCATAATCATTTATAAACTTCTTTCTTACCTAACATATTTTCTCAAGGAATCCAATAGTTTCATGGTCAAATCTTCATTCTTTGCCCCTAGCGTGCTCATAAGCATATGACTGTCATTAAATGCCTGCAGAAACCATGAGCAAGACTTGCGTTATATTAGATTGCCATCACTTGACGCGGAATACAAAGCAACAGCACTATCTCTTTCATACAATCCACTTACCAGAAAATGGTCATCGGCGTGGCTCTCCCAATACTGACAAAGCTGCTGCCATCTGTCACCAACGTCGACTCCTGCAAAAAAGAGGAAAAAAAGAGGTTTTGCGCTTTTTTGTTGTTGTAGTTGTTGTTGTTCTTTTTTTGTTGTTGTCTTTTTTTCAGGAGGGGGGTGTTTGTTTTTTCTTTGTTTCCTTGTTTGGTTGATCTAATACACTAGAACTAGCACCCTTTCGTTGCTTACTTAAAATATATTACAGGCCCATTAAGAGCGCTTTTCGATTTTATAGTGCCTTAAGACCAAAACCTAACTACAATAACCAATCAAAACAAAGTAAATTATTAAAGAAAGCCAGTAAAAACACAAAGTAAAAACAAGCAAACTCCCCAACCTGTTTAATTACTAACCTTCAAATTTTAATCTGTATAGGAGGGAGGATCCATCTGTCAGCTGAAAAGTGGCACTTGCTTTAAATCTCGGTACCATCTGCAAATAGGATAATTTTGTGCAATTTCCCAACGAACAGGACAAAAGCGAGGTAACTTTGGGTTTATCAACTGAGTTCATAATGTTAATTGGCCACCGCAAAAAAGTTTCAAAGCTGACGTTTCGAGCGTTAGGCCTTCGCAGAGCGTAAGTTTACTGCAATAAAATAAGAAAATAGATATCTTCTCCTAATGGCAGGTCTAAAACAAACGAACAATAATCACGCCAGCCAATATGAAAGACATCTTTAAAGGAAGGAAGGAAGGAAGGAATTAACCAAATAATAAAATTAAAGTTGCACTTGGATTTACCTCAGTGTCAAAGATGTTTAATGCTGCTTTGTAATCCCCCTGAAGAGTGACAACACAACTATTTTAGCGCAAAATAAAGGAAGAAAAAACAGGGTGCTTCTACGGTGGAAAGTACTCCTTTGCGTCATCACATTTGGTCGTTGGGGTTGCGTCATCAAAACGAAGTTCTATCTCTCCCAACAAGGGGGCAACTGCTTTGATCGCAAATCAGTAAGGAACTAAACTGTGACATAATGAAAATGCAGTTGCTCTCTGTCCACTCTATGGCTTCCTTGCAGAATTTCAAATCCCGCCTAAAAAGGGGAAAGCCATCAGTAATTCGAAGTTCATAGTTCACCGCCTTTTCAACTAAAATACAAACAGGACACAGACGTCGCCATTTTTTTTAATATTCCCCAGCAATTTGGCTGCTTATCGTGACCTTTATTAAGCTGGTCGTCATTAGAGAGATTTAGCTCCGCGTTTACGTGAAACGGAAAACGCCTGCTTGCCATCTCACGTTTCACGCAATTTAGCGCGAACCTTGTTGCTCATTTTAGCTTCGTGTGAGGTCACATCATGGTGGATTTGAAGGGGCCCTTGTATGACTTACGAGAAATACTTTTGCGGCCCTTTATCCACCAATTAACTTCTACATGTAAGAGGAAAAGGGGAAGAAAATCTAACGTGCACGGCAAACGCTAAACAGGTTACTTTCACATACAAACGGCAAAACGCAACCGGCAAACGTGAAAAAATTGCGGATAAAACAAGGTCACGGGGTCACTCTTGCCGTGTCAATCTTCACCTCGGGGTGCATGTTGAATGGAAATGATAAGCCGATGGCCACAGTACAATGTAATAGTTTTAAGCAAACCGCGTGTTTTGGGTCTCGGCATGCGATTTCAATTCTGGGAGTTGTACGATGACTTTGATTAGAGAATCGCTACCATAATGGCAGTATCCATACTCGAATTTTTAGCATTTTTTTTTCGAAAGGTTACGTTGCTCTTTCGAATCTGTATACAACGTGGACAGTAAATATTTATGTAACTTTTAACGGATGAGTTGATATTATATGATTTTCGTGGTATACCTCACCTTCATGCTAAACAGAAAAAGTGTAACCTGAAACCAGCTTCATGCACCATCTCTAATATTTCCTGTGGTTGTTATAAGCCTCAAGAAGTGGTATCTTTACTTATCAGTTACAAATACACGCCGCTGTTCGCTTTTAGTACGAGCATACCTTCTCAATATAGTACAAAGCCCAGTGCCAGAAGTTGTGACAGGCCAAAGACTCGCATGGCTAGCCAGAAAAAAGAGAAAGGTTAATCTCACTTTGTATAAAATGACTAGAACGCCACTCGATGCTTACGAGTATCGAGTGACAGCATAAAATCAGATGTTAGTCCATCTTTAAAATTTAACAAGTTTGCGGACGGTTTGGAATTTTTTGAGCGGGATTTGTGGGGCAACATCCAGAAATTTATCCAAAAGAAAAAGAAGATATGGAAGATATTACACGGCCGCGCGAGTGCTGTACGTATCTCTCATGAGTGAGCGAAGCGAACGAATCAGAGATACTTTCAGCACGAGAAGATAAAATTCGTATCTCCAAGCGGCCATGTACTGTTCTGTTTATTTTATAGATCCTGATGGAATTTCCACATAAAAGTGCAATTAAAGTGGTCACTTATCGAAATTGCCTGTCACAAACATGTTATGAAACTCGGATATGGAGTTATAGAGGAAAAATAAAGACAATAACACTTATAATTTCTGATCCAAAAAATGTCAAAATTCTAATGAAGAAGAGAAAATTTCCATAACAGCAAAAGTAGCCACGTTAGTAACCATGGCGACACCAATATCCTCACACGTGAAAGATAAAAGTATCTTCCTTGCGCGTGATAAAGATATGAATTTTTAGTAAAAAAGGAAAAATCCAGGTATTTCATCAGTATCTATATAATAAATTACCTTCCCTATCATCTAATAGATCAAGAAGTCAAATAAATTAAGTAAATCAATGTCGTACCTTCCAGTTTTCCATGGTTTTATTCATAAATTCAATCCCTTCATCCTGACGGCCTTCCATCTCCAAAACATGAGCCAAAGCATGTGTTGCCCACGTGTCTTTAGGAATTAGCTCCAATCCCTACGGTTTAGATATACATGGCTTTGTAGTTGATTTCTATCGCTTCGTGATTGGTCCAGAAAACCCGCGCCACTCTCTCAAACAATCAAATGCAAAAATAAAACCAATCACGACTTGGTCGCTAACGTTTACCTGCGCTTTAGGCAGTTTGTGATTGGTCCAGAAAGTTCGCGCCACTCTCTCAACCAATCAGATGTAAAGCTATAACCAATCACGATTTGGTCGCCAGCGTTTTCCCGCGTTTTTGATTTTACTTTGACTCCTCGTTGACTCATTGGCTCATTAGTTTCGCAGTGGGGTTTTTTTTTTTTCTTTCTTCTGTTTGGCCGTTGTATGGTGTTTCGACACGCAAATCGAAAAGCGCTCATTATGAAACCAATGAGGACAGAATGTATTGCATATGATACCACAAGGTTTATTGGGTTCCATTTTCGTATCCACGGATATTCTATGCCAATATGTGGATACATGCAAACGCGCATCTTTACTTGGGGGGTGGGGGGGGGAAGGGTTATTACAAGATTGTTTCGTATTATCAACAGAGTTCGTTATTAACAATTATTCGCCTCAGGTTCGGTGAATATCGTCGAATAATCCTCGAGACGAAGTCTCGGAGATTATTCGACAATATTCACCGAACCTGAGGCGAATCATTGTTTTTTACCATAAACTAGTTTCAGAGCTGAACAACAGAGAAAATTTCTAAAATCAACATCTTTAGTAACATTTATTAACATTTTATTTTAACATTTTATATAAACCGCGTGGAGCGGTTTATAGAGCGTCATATAAGAAACCGCGCGACCAAGCAGATTACTGGAAACTCTTTGCTCAGCTCTGAAATTATACTAATGTAAATTAGCCACCGCAAACAGTTTTTTAAAGTTTGCATTTCGAGCTTTAAACCTAACGTCAGCTTGACAAGCTCTTTACGGTGCCCAACCTACGCTATCAACGAAATCGATAAAACTACATTTATCGTTGCTTGATAGCTTATTCAATCTGTATTTTTCTCATAGTTTTTGTATTTCTTAATGACATTTCCATACTCCACTGAAGTGTTTTGTCTGTCTGTCTGTTTGTTTGTTTTGCTGTATTTGTCTTTTTTCTTTTTTGTTTGAGTTTGAGTCCAACTCTGGTCTATCAAACTCATCAAGATTGTACCTCACATAATGAGTGATCAATTCCACTTAAAAATTGTGCTGTTCTTGTGACACTGTACTAACAACACTGTGCTAACAAGTTTTCCCAAGATCCCAACTCGACAGAGGAAATTCTTTTAACAGACACTTAACAATTTCTAACTTCTTTGTTCTCACTTGTTTCAACAAATTACCTTACGGGCTTGTTTCTCTGCTTCTCTGTAGAAGTTTGTCTCCTCTAAACCAAAGGCATACATACCAAAGAGATACCTGCAGTTAAAGTAAATGCTATATATCAGGAAAATCACGTGGCTTATCATAAATGGCTACAATGACATTGCTTTTTGTTTTCAATTGTTACCTAGCACAATCAAGATACTAGATAACAATTTCCAACCCCCTAAAAAATTATTACACCAGCCATCAGAGTAGGACTAATTAAGTATGGGGTTTTATAGTTGCCTCATGGGTTACCAGCATTTATGGGTATTTTCTTAAAGAGCCTAGATGGATTTTAACAGAATTATAATGCCTATCACACCATAAAATTAGTCCAATTAAAGAGCTTACAAGGAAAACCTCAAACCATGTGATTGAACACCGTAATTTAACACATTAATTTTTATATTTAATATTTTCATATGTTACAAATTACAAGTACATTTACAACTGCCAGAAAAATATCAGATTTCATTCCCACAATTGTAAAGTCAATTTACATAATACTATGTAGGATTACTCATAGACAATATAATAATTTATTACATGACTCGGGCAGTAGAGGGCCAATAACTAAAATCAACCAATCAAAATGCTCTATTGCTGAATGGTCAATATTCTCTCAGTATTGGACCGGGCACTGTCCCAAATGGTCCCAAATGATACCACACTGAGTGTCCTTTTGAACTTCAGTTGTATAATAAATCTCTTATTAACCAAGCTTGCTCGGGACCGTACTGGAAGAATATCGGCCCTCGGTCTTTTTTTTACGGACCTCGCTACGCTCGGTCCGTACTGTCAAGACCTCGGGCTGATATTCTCCCAGTACGGCCCTCTCGCTTGGTTAATAAGATATATGAATCCAAATCATAGCCAAGTATATATTGTTATGATTTAATTTACCCATATAAAGGTATTTCTTGATTCCAATGTGGCAGCACTCTTGCTACACTATCTCTTATCCTGGCTTTGGGACCAAAAAATATGCTGTAATTTCCAAGCATCTTTAGTGCCAGTATGTCTGTAGGGTAGGCCATCACTATGTCATCCCATGTGTCTTGTGCTTTTGGTATATTTCTATAACAGTTATTAACAACAGGGGTTGGTAGGTAAAGTCTAAGGATTAAAATGCTAAGAGGCACAATTAAATTCTGTTTTGAGCTTTAATCCCAGTTTCCATAGCATGACGCAGCTAGGAGTATATTGTATTTATTGTATTTGACTACTCCCCCTTGGATGGGATGGTGGTCCATCCCAAGGTTACCCCCCCCTCCCACAGGGTTTCAACTTAATAACAACAGGGTTGTTATTAAGCTCCAGCTGCCTACAAAATTCAACGGAAAAGTTGAGATCCCCGCCTGGATTTTTAGGTGGCTATCAATTGGAAAAGCACAACAGGCACTTCTGAGGATACACAATTACAATCATTCACCACCTTTGAGCCTCCTAACTTAGAAATTTCAGCCAGCAGCATAGTTTCTTATCTACAACCTTGCATGTAAGCTTCCCTTATACTTTTCCAGTACATCATACCCATTAAGACTCCTTGGTGAAGAGTTAGGCACGGTATGAAAAGAAAGTGTTTTTAAACACTTAGGTTTAAAAATTTTGTGAGGAACACTGGTTAATTTACCATCATGATGCCATATTTCATGGTACCGAGCCCACTACATTAAAAAAAAAAAAAACTTTGGAATGAAATATTCCATTCCCCCTCTAGTTAAACCTAAAGATAAAATAAAAATCTCACTATGTACAGTGGAACCTCAAATAATGACGTTCTTGGTATAACAAACAATGCTGCAGCTTAAATAGCCCCGCTAAAGTTACGTTAAAATGAATGCCACAAAACCTTGATATAATGAACCCTCGATATAGCAAACCAATTTCCCCACAGTCCCTTGGCACTTTGTTAGAGCGAAGTTCTACTGAAGCATTGTTTTCTCAGTCTGTACTGTGAGTCATGGAAGCTCTCTTTCCCACTAGAATTATCACACTAGAGCCATGAATCCAAGCAGAAAAAATTGGTCTGTAACTTACATTAAAGACTTCAAATTTAGATATATGAAGTCATCAAACATTTGAAAGGAGAACTAAGCATATCTTACCCTGCAGCCAGTGCTTTTGCAGCATTAAAGTGGAGCATTTCTCTGTCGTTAAGTTTACCCTTAGAAGCTAATGACTGAGCAACATCCATAGAATTCTTAACTTCAAAGATAGACGCCACAACATGACCCATAGCTGATGTGAAAAGACAAAAGGTAAAAATCGGTACGAAGTCAGTTAGTACTAGTAGGCAAAACTGAAAACTATGAGCAATTCCTCCTTTTCTGAAAAGTCCATTCTGGGAGTGAAAATAAAAATAAGCTGTTCATTGATTTAGAACTTGTAATTTCAAGTAACTTAGTAGAGATCATTTACAACTGAAGATATTTGTTTATCATGTTGAATGGATGGTTGTTGATCACCCACTAAAAGGACACAATGCCAAATTGCAACTATAATCATGAACGTACGCGCCTGTGACAGCCAGACACTGATAATCTCGGCTATTACAGCCCTTAAGTATCTTCTGACACTTCACTTTTTGAAGCTGCTTTGCGTCGAAAGCAGCGAGTGGGATAGTGTCTACGAAGTCCTTCCAAAAGAACGTGAAGCGTACACGAGGGGTTACTTGGCGCTTCGCTCGCTTGTTAGGAAAAATTCAGCTTGTGTTGATGCGGGAAGCAGACAGCTTACGATCACAATTAAGGCTCTTAACATGTATTTTAACCACACTTCAAGTAACATACGCAGCAATGGTAAAGTGTTGTTTTCTAAAGATATATGTCTCTTGACATCACAGCAAAAGGTGCCAAAGATCGATCAATGCGTTACTTCTTTTGTGAACGCGCTCTAGTGCCTCTATCTTTTGCATTTGAAAGAAAGCCCCATGCGATTAAAACGATTAAGTAGACGTTACTTAAGATGAGAGATTTAATTTTACTCGCTAGGACTTCCAGAGTGCAAGTTAACTTCGTGTGAAGCAATAGTAACCCAATCAAGAAATTCAAGGGTGCGACATCTATTCATGGCGACCACCAATTAATCTTATATACGGCATGGCTTTAAAAACTTTTAATGTTTCCACCTTTTTACTCGTGTTCAATTGACCTGAATTTACAGTGAATGGTTTGAACCAGGGAATAGCAGTCAGTGGCTTAGGACATTTGAAATAAGAGTCAACTGGCTCTTCCTTTCACTCAAATCTTTAAGGGGTTGGTTGCCATCACCCAGAACAGTCTATCCCAGAGCCACCGTTATTCAGATGATAACACTTCATACTTTTATTATGCAACTGTCCAAAACTGTTATTTTGGATTTACTGTCTAGAACCTTGTCTGGCTCTTTGAGCACATTTGAGTCTCCACAAAATGACCATGGTAAGGTTTCCATGGATTAAAAATTAATAAGAATAGGAAGTTTGGGATTAGGAGGAAAACAACAAAAAAGACACCTTTTGATCAAACTGTGATATTCTTACTTTATTAAAACACAGGAATCTTTTGTAATTAATTGAATTGAAGGGAAACACACACCACAACATTTTAACTCAGCAAGAATGAAATTTTAACTTAAACAGAACTTAGGTGCTAATTTCCTTTAAAGAATTGGAAACAGTATTGAAAGATTTACAAGTAATGACTCAAAAAGTTTCAAATTGATGAAAAACACAGAAGTGAATTTGAGACAACTCAAACATTCCACCTTATTCCTAAATAGGAACCTTAACGCAGTCTCAAATCAATGCCTGCCTGCCTGCCTGCCTGCCTGCCCACCAAAACTCCAGCCAAACACTTACGCACCATCTCCAAACACCATAACAACCACCCTATTCCTCTTTACCCAAGTTAAAACCCTCACCCTAGCCTGTAATCCTCCCTGTCTCTAACCCAAACCCATTTAATCCCAACCCATCCCAACATTTTACCTTCCCAACCTGCCATGATCCTTTTCAGTTATAGCCGCATTTGTAAACCCCCGCCCACAATACTAGCTCTCCCTCCGTCCCAATCTGTTTCTTAGTCCTTACCATCACCACCACTCCACCACCCATACCTTCCACCCAAAACATTTGAGTTATCTCAAACCTACTTTGCTTTGACATCAGTCTGTTATATGGGAACAACATTCTAAATTTCCTCCTGAATGTCTGACAACCTCTAAATTAGTGTAATATGATATGATATATTCAAATATAAAGTTTTTACTTAATATATGCTTTTTTGGATCTAACTACATGCAGAATTGCTACAGAAGTCATTTATTAAACCTTTTCAGCAGTTTTTAGAGTTGAATTAATCTATATAACATGTTGATTGAGAAATCTGAACTTTAACCCCAGCTAAGTACTTCAAGAAAATTGTAATGTGCTATGACTTGAATCATTTTCCCCCCCAAAAAAAAACCTTGTTAATTTTGGATTTTATCCCCTGACCTGAAACACTCAGATTTCTCTTTAGAAGTAATTAGTGGATTAAAAGGTTAGTTGTTAGATTATAAGCTTTAAAGAATATTATAGAGAGCTCAGAATGTTCCAAGTGCAAAATGCCCAAATTTTGGAAATTTCATGTTTTAATTTCCAACACCCCTGATTTTAATTCAAGTCTAAGCATGTTTTCTTGGACACAAAAAATTATTTTACACCAAGTTAAAGTTTTTGATAGTTGTTGATTGTCATTCAGCTAGGTGAAATGTGTGTTACATTGTACAACATATTGAGAGCATCTAATTAGTTCTTGCAGTATCAATTTTGGATAAAAAATTTTGGCAAGGAAGCTTTGGTTTTTATTCAAATTCTCCTGGTCAGTGCCTTTGGAAATTTCAAGAAAAAAGTATGGAGAATATGCACACTAATCTTAAGGTGTAAGAGGTGATTGCACCATGGCTGGACATGTAAACCCAAAAAAAACCCGCATGGGGAAGAAATGGGGACCATGTTCCCCAAACCTGTGCTATGGTGATTAAAACTTTGGGGTTTGAAGGTTGCTTAACAGTGTTTTACCCTAAAATGTTTTACTACTGTAATTACACAGCCTTTGTTTGTTAGCGTCCTTTATAAAAATGCCTTATCTTCTTCTTAGTCACCAGTAGTTACATTTGTAGAGGCTGAAAAGATAAAAATAAAACAGCAGATAATTTTAATAATGTTGTAAAGACAGTAGTGTTAGTTAAGTGCTAAATTTTTGTAACCTATTTTGAACTATTTAATTGGAATGTTAATTTTGCCAACAATCAAAATTTTCACACAGTTATATCTTTTAATGTACATTTGCTGCTTGGGTTGATGTACTGTATTGAGAGTATCTGCAGATTCTTTGAATTCAAAGTGGAAGAACACACTAACACTCTGTGAAGTGTATGCCAATGATAACAATACCTCAAGGTACCCTTGCGAATTAAAGGTAGGAATTCCTAGGAATTCCTAGGATTTTCCTAAGAATTCCTAAGAATCTATTCCTAGGAATTCTTAAGAATTCCTAGGAATTCCTAGGAACAAAGGTGTGAATTTTCACGGTAATTGGAACATGGAATTCCTAGGATTTCCTAGGAATTCCAAGGTTTTCTAATCTTGCTTGGTGTGGGTGCGTAATTCCCAGGAATTCCTAGGAATTCCCAAAAAAACCTAGAAATTCCTAAAAACTCCTTGTTTATAGCCAACAGGACTTGGAATTCCTAGGAATTCCCAGGAATTTCAAGGAATTCTTAGGAATTCCAACTCAGAGCACCTGAATGACTTCCCTGGAATACTGTGAATCTAAAAACTTGCTGGAAATTCCTAGGAATTTTTAGTAATTTCAGGAATGTTTAAGAATTACTGGGAATTTTAGGAAAACTTCAAGGCAACTAATATTAAATAAATACATGCATTATCTATGAAATTTATTTACATGTTCAAGTCAGGTTTACAGTTAATTATTTAGTTTATTAGCTTCGCCGACCAGCAGGGACACCGCAACAGCTTGTGCCAATTACTGCAGGCCTAGTAAACCCACCCATCCCAACCCAGGGGATAGGACATCCATCACGTTCAGTTATCTCATATGTGGGAAATTAACGTCTCCTACCCTCAACCCTGCAGGAGACGGGACCTCCATTTATTCGTCCCTATCAGAGAAGACTAGAATATCTAACCATTTCTTGATGTTCTAGAAAGGTAGCAAATTCTTGTCAATTATTTTAAGACCTTGAGTGTTGGTCTGGCCGGGGCTCGAACCCTCGCCCTACCGCACAACAGTCCAGCGCACTATCCATTGAGCTAACTGGGTGGCGGTTAAAAATTTGCTATTATATATTAACATGAACATGTAGTAATATTAGGAAGAAATTTCTTTTTTTTTCTTGAAAACTTCATAAAAATTGTCCTCAATTACAGCTATTCATTTAAAATAGTCCAAGTGAATTATTAAATTTGGTTTGACACAAATTGTGAATAAAATCTGTTGATTCTTTTTCATGAAATGCAATAACTTGGGTTATTTTTATTGCAATAAATAGTAGTATCACTCAGCTTTGACTTAATTTAATGTAGTTGTAACTTCTTTGGATAAGTCTTGTGTGTTAAAATTCAAATGTAAGCTGTCAAGCAGCATCTTCATGCTCTGCTGTTTGTTTTTGCTGATTCTGCAAGTTGAAATTGAGAGATTTCTTCTCAATTTTGACTGAACACTCTTGAGGGTGAAAGGCTTAATTACAGTTAAATAATTGATTTTTTAATCAAATTCTTGTTGTAATTGTAATAATTAATTGCAATTAAGTTATCCCAAACTGCAGACTAAGCAGCTGTAATTGTCTTTTTCTGCTGGGCTCGCAGCATGCTTAAAACGCGACTCAAATAATCCTGAAACCTTTAGCTCACTGATAGATTTATTTAATTGTAAAGCGTAAGCTTAAGAAACTGTGGCATGCAAGTGACCGATTCGATTCTCAGTTTTGATCACGTACCAAATATTGCAATTTGTACTCACCACAAACTTTCAGAATCATTAGCTTTATAAATGGCCGCTCGACCCTTGTACCGACCAGTCGATAACTGTAATGTCCCTTCTTTTAGCTTCACGGCGCCGACAACTTGCTTTTCATCAATTTAACACTCGCGCTATTCTCGTTTTCCCATTGAACGACGGTAAAACCCATCTTTAGAGATGTCGTATTTGCGAAACAGTCGAGAAAAGAAATAACTTACGCACAAGCGATCGACGGATGAAAAGTACATTCAAAGATGAGCACCAAATAAAGGTTTCTTTGTCTACAACCCACGGGCATGATCACGTGGATATTTTGGGAATTGTTATTGGCTTGTAAAGAGAATCTGCTGGCTTGCCCGATTGCAGTCTTAAGAGAACGCGCAGGGTTCGGCTTCTTGACGATGGTTTCATTTAATAGATCAATGGTTTGAAGATGATGTAAATAATGATATGAACTCACTCAATGTAGAAATAATCGAGAAGAGTCGAACGTAATACAAATGCACGATTTGTGGCCGAAAGTTGTCGAGGAAACAAAGACTCGAAACCCTGACTTGAGCTGTGTTCACGGCAAAGGTGAGAAACAACACAAGGCAATCACAAGTTCTTTGAATGTGATTACAAACGTGTTTTACCTTCATTATTATAACCGATGGATACCACCTTATGAAGTATAAGAACTACCTAGATGATCATAATGTACCAATACCCAAATCGATGAAGTTGGACCATAACAAGCATTCATCGACACCGTCCATTTCGCGGCCATCTCGATTCCTTTAAGTCTAGATCTTTGACGCTAATCCACTGAGCTTAAAAGCGGTGCCAACAGTCAAGTTCATCTCATAACGAAGAAACATTTGTACAAGAGAAGGAAGCGATTAGAGTATGTTAGAATTCTTGCCTACAAACGAATGTGCATATTCCGAAGCATTGACCCCTGCTTATGATTTATGTTTATGTTTTATGATTTTGGCACAATTCTGCGGACATGAGTCATTTTGCATCGCAATAAAAACTTTTTATGATTATGGAATCCAAGAAGCCTTTGAGGTTAGAAAGCAAATCTGTGGTATGAGTGCATTGGATTTAAATTGACAATTTGTACTTAATATAATTGACTTCTGCTTTATGAAAAAATGCATGTTAATGTTAGGATTTACTAAAACTTACTTTAAATAATAAATTCCATGATAAACAAATTGTTCAGGTATTTATATCTCTTGGTACATTCTGTTTAGCACATCTTTCATTGAACCAAATTTTTAAGCCTCTAAAATTACTCCTTATCTTATAACCTTCACATTCAAGGTATTTAGAAGTTCTTGGAATTATTTGGATTTCAGGGCTATTAATTTGCCTCAAATTCAATACCCAGAAATTCCCAATAATTCCACCCTTGTTAACTTAAGGGTAGTTGCATAGCTGAGAATTCCTAGGGATTCCTAAGAATTCCAAGTCCTCACAAAACTGGAACATTCCTTTCCCAGAAGTTCCCAGTAATTCCAAGCTTTTGAAACCAGAGCTTATTTGCATAGTTAGGAATGTTTGAGAATTCCTAGGAATTCCAAGTCCTCACAAAACTGGAACCTTCCTTTCCCAGAAATTCCCAGTAATTCCAAGCTTTTCAAATCAGAGCTTATTTCCATAGTTGGGAATTTTTGAGAATTCCTAGGAATTCCCAGAAAACTGGGAATTCAGTTCACAAGGGTACTGTGCCAAAACTCTTTTAAATGTTAAAATCACATTATCTAATTTTTTCGTTAAAAATAACGTAGCAGCAGTGTAAGGAATATATGATTTGTTTTGTTTGAAGACGTAGATTTTTGTTAAAGGATGTTACAAGAGATTTGAAAGTTTAAGTCCTAAGCAATGAATCTGTATGATTGCTGGATACTTTCTCTGAAATTATTTTGTCTTATGAATAGTGATTGTCTCTTCCTTGTTCTTGTAGTGCAACTTACATCCTAAAAATTCAAAGAGAAAGGACCAACCTTTAAGTTTTTTTTTTCCAGCATGAGGCTTTTTAGCTGCTAAGGACTGTTTGCTCATGACTGGTTTGATAGGCTGTCAAATGGGTATGACCAGAACAAGAATTATATGCCATTTTGGGATTCATGCAGTCTCTATATATTTCAAGAGTGTGATAAGTTTTTTTTAAAGTTCCTTTGCCTAACAACTTCTATCTGACAAGTTTGGGTCCTCTCATTACCTGTTTGCTGGATATTGTAGTGATATTATTTGGGAGAGTTATATGTTGATAATTTCCTTGAAGTAAAGGGTTCAATGCTGACCTGGATAGGATCTATGAATTCCTTCTGGTTGATTTTGGTGCTTTCAAATGATCAGATTTCCTGGAAACTATTTAAAGCCTTCAGGCTGTTCTGCATACTGTATTTGTGACAGTTAAGCTTACTTACCTTTTGAATTGGCTGAGAATGAGTATCTGAGCTGGAAAAATAATAAGAATTTGTTTGTTTGTTTGTCTGTAGTCTGAATTCCTTTTCCTATTATTAATCTAGTTGTTTGCCCTGGAAATAAGACTTCAAGCTCCCAATATAAAAATGTTACCAAGACTAACCTTGTTTTGATGAGAAATAGACAGAAATAAGAGGCATAAGTAGCACTCACCTTTTTTACTGTTAAAAAAATGTTTGAGAACATACTGCATGGTTAGTAATATGATGAGTTATAGAATATATAAGAGGTATTATTGATACTCAACTTTTTTGCTGTTAAAAAAAATGTTTGAGAACATACTGATTAGGAACATGATGGGTTATAGACTGATACAAGAAGTATTATTGATAATCACCTTATTTGCTGTTTAAAAAAATGTTTGAGAACATACTGATTAGGAACATGATGGGTTATAGACTGATATAAGAAGTATTATTGATACTCACCTTATTTGCTGTTTAAAAAAATGTTTGAGAACATACTGATTAGGAACATGATGGGTTATAGACTGATATAAGAAGTATTATTGATACTCACCTTATTTGCTGTTTAATAAGATGCTTGAGAACATACTGATTAGGAACATGATGGGTTATTAAGACTGATATAAGAAGTATTATTGATACTCACCATTTTTTCTGTTTAAAAAAATGTTTGAGAACATACTGATTACGAACATGATGGGTTATAGACTGATATAAGAAGTATTATTGATACTCACCTTATTTGCTGTTTAAAAAAATGTTTGAGAACATACTGATTAGGAACATGATGGGTTATAGACTGATATAAGAAGTATTATTGATACTCACCTTATTTGCTGTTTAAAAAATGTTTGAGAACATACTGATTAGGAACATGATGGGTTATAGACTGATATAAGAAGTATTATTGATACTCACCTTATTTGCTGTTTAAAAAAATGTTTGAGAACATACTGATTAGGAACATGATGGGTTATAGACTGATATAAGAAGTATTATTGATACTCACCTTATTTGCTGTTTAATAAGATGCTTGAGAACATACTGATTAGGAACATGATGGGTTATTAAGACTGATATAAGAAGTATTATTGATACTCACCATTTTTTCTGTTTAAAAAAATGTTTGAGAACATACTGATTACGAACATGATGGGTTATAGACTGATATAAGAAGTATTATTGATACTCACCTTATTTGCTGTTTAAAAAAATGTTTGAGAACATACTGATTAGGAACATGATGGGTTATAGACTGATATAAGAAGTATTATTGATACTCACCTTATTTGCTGTTTAATAAGATGTTTGAGAACATACTGATTAGGAACATGATGGGTTATTAAGACTGATATAAGAAGTATTATTGATACTCACCTTATTTGCTGTTTAAAAAAATGTTTGAGAACATACTGATTAGGAAGATGATGGGTTATAGACTGATATAAGAAGTATTATCACATGACTCGGGCAGTCAGAGGGCGAATAACTAAAATCAACCAATCAAAATGCTCTATTGCCGGTCAATATTCTCTAAGTATTGGACCGGGCACTGTCCCGAATGGTCCTGAATGATACCGCACTTGTGTCCCTTTGAACTTCAGTCTTATAATAAATCTCGTATCAACCAAGCTTGCTCAGGACTGTACTGGAAGAATATCGGCCCTCAAGCTTTTTTGTACGGACCTCGCTGCACTCGGTCCATACTGTCAAGATCTCAGGCTGATATTCTCCCAGTACGGCCCTCGCACTTGGTTAATAAGATATATTTATTGATACTCACCTTATTTGATGTTTAAAAAAATGTTTGAGAACATACTGATTAGGAACATGATGGGTTATAGACTGATATAAGAAGAATTATTGATACTCACCTTTAATACTATTAAAAAAATGTTTGAGAACATACTGACTAATAACTTGATGATTATCCACTGATATCTGCATGTACATGTTGGAGGCATTAGTAGCACTCACCTTTTTTGCTGTTTGAAGAAATGTTTGTTGACATGGTGATAAATAACAAGTAAAATGATGTATGTATTTGTAAGAGAATGATGGTGCAACCAAAATAGGCTAGTACACTTATCTTGTCCTGAAAAGAAATGCAATAAATTAAGTGTCAGCCCCAAATAATAGCACTTACCTTGTTCCTGAAAAAATTTAGTTGTTAGTAACTATGACTTTCTAAGAAAGTGACACACAGAGAGAGAGTCTTTTTTTATTTTTTTTTTCTATGAACATCGTTCTTAAGTTTTCAATGAATTTGCATGTGTATATTTTGGTGACACATTAATTTTTTGTTATGTTATGGAACCATCAATCTTCAGGTCTGCTCCAAAAAATGGGCTCGGAGCTGCTAGAATTAAATCCCTGAAAAGTAAATAAATTAGTAATCTTGTAGTTGAAGTCTAAAGTTAGGTTTCTGAAGTTGGAAGAATGACAGACACACAGGTTGTTTTTCTCTACTTTTTGAAAATATTACAACCAGTTGCTCGTTAAATTCTTGCTAAGGGTGGGATGCACTTTAAATTTCCTAAATGAAAACTTAAGCATCTGCAGAAACCTCAAGTGTTCCTGTGTCAGTAAATGTCAACACCCCGATTGGAACACTCAGGGTGTCCCAGATCAGGTTTAAGAGGTTGGCTAGTTAACGAGTAAGGGTCGTTATCAAGCTCTTAGACAGTAAATTTGATGCCAATTGATGTTGAAATCGAAAGACAGAATGGTAGCCATAGTGAATTTCAAACCGAAAGCCGAACTCGGAATAGAATAAAACACACCCACCTGGTGACAACTTGGAGACCTTGCCCTACCTTTGTAAGGGTTGGTTGCTGCACACATCAGGCCTCTGTGATCCAATTTGTCAAGAGAAGAGTATTCTATTCCCCAACATTACGAAAACAGCTTGAAAGCTGAGTTTTTAAGACAATTGCTTTAATGTATGAACCAAAAGCAAATATTTTAACTGGGTCATTTCTTAAGACTAATATGAGGTTTCCTCTCCATTGTGACTCCTCATCTGCTCCATAATGTTAGTTGATGTGTTCTATTTTTGCCCAGAATTTGAACTGACAGCTGTTATGCTATCAAACAATTATACAAGTAGTTTATTGTCTGTCACCTAAGCTGGTGTGTTCGGTTCCCTATTTCCCACTAAATGAAGTCTTGTGTCCAAGTCTTGTTATTCTGCATTGGAGCTGATGTAGAGGTCTAAATTTTGCAGTTCTTGCCTCGTAGCTTTAAGTGTTTTAGTCTTCCATAGAAGCTGTAAGGAGGGATAAAGGTTCCAGTTCCCCTCCTAGTCTTCAGTCTTGTTGGTCTTCTAAAGGGGAGACGGAAGGACTTATTATACTAGTTCTTGCCTCTTGGGCTTAATTTTGTTGCCTTCCACAGGGGTTGAAGTGAAGGACTAGGTGGTGTTTGATGGACTTCGTATAGTTGCAGTTGATCCAGAGAAGGGACATGGTGTTTTAAGGGCTTTAGGCTGGTTTATTCCTTGTAGTAAGCAGCTGTAATGTTGTATTTCAAGTTAACATTTTCTCTCTAGTTGCAAAGGGCCAAGTAAGATTAAAACTATGCAAAGGTTTAATAAGAGATTTCCTTCTACAGCATGCCAAGTGTACTTTAACTTTTTGCACGTGATTGACTAGTTGGATAATTTGTTTTGTTTTTTTAAAGCTAACTGTTGATAACTTAGTCACTGAATTTTCTCTAGTGGCTTAATGCCCCCCCCAAAAACGTTGAATTATTTTTTTTAAAATGAGACCAATACTCTGTCAATTTATTCTGAAAAACTGCCTTTAAATGCTTTGTTAACTACCTTCTATAGTAATTTACCCCTTAAAGGTATTCAACTGTTTGAAATCTAAATTGTCTATTAGCAGGTAAAACGGTTACAAATATCTTCATGCTTTTGTTATTTTTTACCTGATTTTCCGTAGCCTTGTGTTGATGATCTCACTAAAAGGATCACCTGAAAATACCAAAGCAAGCATGCTGTTATGTACACACACAAAGTTACAGTCAACTGCAACTTACCATCTGCAGAAAGAGCTTGAGATGAATAGAGTTCTCTTCTTCATATCTATCTTAACTGGTCCATGAGATGAGCTACAGCGTCATCTTTCCTGGAATTAGTAACGGTTAGTAATATCATCTTTTATCGAAGTGGAAATGTTAGCTCCCGAAAATGAGCTAGTCTCTTAAAGTGGTTTCTCAAACAGAGCGAGGGTCATTGAACTGCCAAAAAGCACATTTGCCCCCGAAAATGGGCTTCTTCATGCTGCCCTAGAAGAAAAGTTGAGTGCAATTTTGCCTCCAAATGGGCCCAGAAATCCTGAAATAAAAGATGTTAGTAGCACTTACCTTCTTTCTGGAAAAAAATGTGGTATTAGTCAATGTTATGTTAATTGTACTTTGTAGCCAATTTATTTCAGAGTAAGACACAAAAACACAGAGTTTTGCGATTTTTTTATTTTTGAAAATGTTACATGAATCGTTTTATTATTTAATCGTCTAGGGTAGGATGCGCTTTCCTACATGAAAAATTTAGCATCTGTGGAAACCTCAAGTGTTCTTGTGTCAGTAAATGTTGACATCCCGATTAGAACATTAATGGTGTCCCAGATGGTAGCTAGCTAACGAGTCAAGGTCGTTACCAAGCCTATATACGGTAAATTGGATGCCAATATGTGTTGAAATCGAAGGCTGGAGTGATAGCCGAAGTGATTTTGAAGCTGAAAGCCGAACTCGGAAGAAAATAAAACCCACTCACCTGGTGACATCTGGCAGACCTTGCCCTACCTTTCTGTGGGTTGGTTGCTGTGCACATAATGCTGGGATGTTGAGTGAGGAGTTGATTTTGCAAAATTTGGTGACAGCCTGTAAGCTGACTTGTCAAACAATTGGCTCAATGTATGATTCAAAAGCAAATATTAATAATGGGCCATTTCTTCAAACTATATTATGTTGTCTCCTCTCCATTGTGATTCCTTTTCTGCTCCCTGATGTTGGTTGATGTGTTGTATTTTGGACATTAATTGGCCCGCAATTTGGACTGACAGCTATTATGCTGTCAAAATACAGCATACACTTAGCCTAGTTTATTTTCTCTGTGACCTAAGCTGGTGTGTGCAGTTCCCTATTTCCCACTAAATGAAGCCTTGACAAGCGGCTTCAACTGGAGTTAAACCACTAAACATGATAGAAGTGGCAAATGAGCACACTTCCCAGTTGAATGGCCTAATTTATCCAGTTAAATATATAGTAACTAAATCGATGTCTGGTTGAACCTTTGGCCAAAATGGGTTGCCGCAATAATTTTTACAATATAATTTGGTTGAAAATGCTTCACTAGATTGCAGTCTATGGAATTGCTGCTATCGGGTGAAACATTATAAAATTGGTATTTGAGGCGCTACTAAGCAGGGAGCTCCAGCGCGGAAGAGTGGATGTTGATGTCCATGGTTGAAGAGCCATTGTAGTCCTGGAGGATATGTGCACAGTTGATGCAGTCGTGATGTAGAAACAAGGCCGAAATTGTCTAAAGAAGAATCTTAAGCCGAAACCTAACCTAAGCCGAAAGTACCTGAAAAGGAACCCTATTAAAATTAAGGGAAGAAAAAAGGGAGGCCCAGCCAACCCCAGGGGACCCAACTAACTTAGCTAACTACATTAAGTTAAGCCGAATGAGAAGTTTCTAGACTTCTGTCTGAAATTTAAAATAAGGTTCAACCAGTGCTTTATATTATAGTCCCTCTCGTCCAACCCACAAGGAATTCTCTGACCTGTTGTGTTTGTCTTCCATCAGTGTCTTCTTACTGACTCATTCCCAGATGATCATCAGAGTGAATGTATGTAACAAGATGTAGCAGACATTGGAAAGAAGTGAAGAGAAACTCGATTTGTGGTCTCATCTTCCCAAACAGTCCAATTCCCCACATCTTTGTATTTTCTCCATCAGAATCAATCTGGAAGGAGTCAGCCTTGACTTGCTATGTGTTAGCTGGGAAGCAGTGGGAAAAGGAAAGGAGACTGGAACGGACTAGATCAGACTGGACGGGGGTGGACTGGAGTGGAGTGGAGTGGACAGTTGGAACTGGAAGTGGACCAGTTTGTGAGGATTGAGTCAGGAACCGCATGATATGGCCAGTAGTCAATGAGAGCTGAAAATTGATTAATGAATATATTGAGTTAGTGATATAAACTGTAGTACTGTTATATTTTGATTGCAAGAAATTGTTTGAACATTGGCAATGGGAGGGAGAGCATTAGAGAGAAATTCATGATTAGGGTAGTTTCTAAGGTTTTCTTTACACACTAAATAGAGCATGTCAATTTGTCACACAGGATAAGCAAGGAATGGTCTTTTTAGGAGTAAAAGTCACTCTGAAAACTTCAAGAATGTTGTGAATGTGAAAACTTAAAGTTGTAAGGAATTCCTTGGGAATACTTTCATTGGGACACAAATGGAAACTTGACTGGGATCTTCAAAACTCCTTGTTATGCACAAGGGAACTTTGTCCTGAGAGGCTCTTTGTTCGAATACGAGGTTGTTGCAATGCTATAGTCATCTACCCACCTTAAATGTGCTTGTCCAGTGTAGTTTCCTTGTGGCTGACTTTGGGATGTTGTGCTGATTGATCCCTTCATCACATGTGTCTGGCCTGTTGACTGTCTTCATCAGCAGCATTAATTTAGTTCTGACATAGTTACAGTTGCACTAGTGCACAGTCTTGCCTAAAGGCTTTTAGCACTTACTTGAATGGGTTTGAATCCCACTGAGACCAAAAGATCTTTAACTTTTTTTTGTTCTTGTTTTTATTGTTGCAACTGTTATGGGTTTGAATCCCACTAAAGTTTTAAGTGATACTCACCTCTGTTGATTTTAAGTCTTTCCTTTGTCGTTACAGCAAAGCATGTCTTGTATTAAATTGGATGATCTATTGTAAAGCTGTTAATCAGGCCTTGAAATCTTTTATATTTCTTTATTTGGTGGTTGTTCTGGCCCGGACCCGCAGTGGGAGGATATCACGCCCCCCAGTGAGACTGGACTTGTGATGAGACCACCCTACTAAGGACATTTTTGTTTTGTTAGTATTATGGGATATAGGAACATGTGCTTTTCGCTTGAAGTTAGCAGTCTTTTCGTTGGATTAAAAGGAGTGATTTAAACCGTTGTCAAAAGTTGAAGTTATTTAGTAGTCTGAACAAAATATTATGGTCCTTCGGAGCCGGATCTGAGAAACCTTTGGGGAAGCAAAGCACTAAGCAGAAAAGTAAACATCGAGATAAACGATTACAGGATTGAATATGGCAGACAACTGTGCATCGTCAGAGGAGGAAATTGTGAGTGAAATGTCTCTTTCCCAAGTCAAAGCCGAGGTACAAAGGAGAGGCTTACCGGCAAAAGGAAAGAAAACAGCTCTCATGGCCCGACTTATCGTTGCTATAAAACAACAAGAATCTAATCCTCCATCTTTGCAAAACAAAAGTAAGGGATCGACTCATGTAGGCTCTAAACAGGCCTTGCTAGCTGACAACGTGCCTGCAGCATCAACTGGTGAACTTTTGTCGTCACAGTCTCCTAATCATCAGTTAAGTAATTTTCAGTAGTTAAGAAGGAAAGAAATGATCCTCAAGATGGACATTAATGCTGTGATACAAGTAATACTTGAGACAAGCAAAAGCCCAGCAACAACGTCATAAGAATGGAAAATCGTGTTCAAAAGTTGAATGGTTACAGGGAGAGTTGCAGTGAGGTAAGAGAGGAAATTATTGCTCTTATTTCTGATGATGAAGTAGCTGAAGAAGCTCAAAGGTGGATTGACTATCGAGTGATTGATAATGCTTTAGACATAGATCAAGAGTATACATCAATTCAGGAAGTTTCCAAGGTAGACGAACAAACTGCTTCGGGTTCAGCGGAGCACAAACAGTCACATTTAAAATTACCAAAACTTGAGTTACCCAAGTTTGATGGAGATGTTTTAAAATTTTTTGGGACCAAATCGAGGTTGCCATTCATGATAATGACAATGTGCCAGCTGTTCAAAAGTTCACCTACCTGCGTTCAGTGCTTGAAGGGATTGCTTATCATACAATCGAAGGATTTGAAGTCACTAGTGCTAATTATAAGCATGCTGTTGATGCTCTGAAACATCGCTTTGGTAGGAAAAGAATAATTATTTCATCTCTAGTCAAGTCAATTGTCCAGCTACCAAGGTCAAACGAAGGAGTAGAGTCTTTGCGAGATCTCCATGATACTCTAAAGAATCGGATTAGAGCACTGGAGGCCCTAGGCGAAAAGCCAATGACCCATTCTTGTATCCTCCTTCCAATATTAGAAACCAAACTTCCACCTGAGTTATCCGAGAAATGGGAATTAGAACTAACTGACACCAAGGAGGAAAGTGTTGATCTTGAACTTTTCTTCAAGTTCCTGAATAAACAAGTGATTTCCAAGGAGGCCGGAAAAAGGAATGCTAGTATGATTGGTGAGAATGGTGGGACAGCTAGAGGAAGTGGGGGACGAGACAGGATGGAGCTGGGGCAAGGAACACCCGGGAGAAAGTGTTTTCAGCAGCCGCTCTACTAGCAAGTGAGACAAATCGGAGAAGTTATGCAGCTTGCCATGTGTGTAAGGAGCAGGGACATGAAATATTTAAATGTCCAGAGCTTGAGCGAAAGTCAGTTGACAAACGTTGGCAGTTAGTAAGGGAGAGCCGGCTGTGTTTTAACTGTTTAAAGCCTGCAAATACTTTCCACTATTCTTTAGTCTGCCGCCAACCCAAGTGCAAAGTTGAAGAATGTGGCGGGCGTCATCACAATATACTTCATGGTGACTGGGATCCTACCATGGAAGAAAAGGGACATACAACGTTAAGTGGATTCGTGGCTTCGTACAACTCCAAGATGCAACAAACCTTATTACAGAATGGGACAGCCATGCTGGTTTCAGAGGATTTCCAGAGAGCACCTGTAAGGGTTTTGTTTTACTCAGGAAGCCAGAGGTCTTATATCACCAAGAACGCTGTGGAATCATTTGCCCTTGATGGACCTTCTGAAGTCCTTAGTGTATCCATGTTAGGGGGAGAAACCAGTCAAACGAAGAGAATGAAGAAAGTCAGGCTCTCACCTGCCTCTGTTCAAGAAAACGTTTCAACGCCAGTTAGCATGGAGGCCCTCACCATTGACAAGATCTGCACACCACTAGAACCAGTGGAGATCAGGCTAGAGGATTATCCCCATCTGCGGAACTTGATACTTGCCGACTCGTACCCTCGTGGACCAGTTAACGTCGATATTTTGATAGGGGCAGACTTTTACTTTCCATTTATGAGTGGTAAATGCAATAAAGGGGAAATCACTCATGCTCCCACTGCAGTAGAGTCAACACTTGGATGGATTTAGGAGGACCCATTGAGGTTCTTCCTTCCAAGAACACTCAATCCATGCTGTCTACCGTGTGCATTGATCCAGTTACAGACATTCTTAAGCAGTTTTGGGAGCTGGAATCTATTGGAATTGTAGATAAAAGGAATACACCCATGTCCTTAGAGGAAGAAGAGTCTGTTAGACAGTTCAACTAGGGACTGAAGTTTGATGGTGAGCGTTATGAAGTACTGCTGTTATGGAAAAGCGATGCTCTGCCATTCAAGTCAAACTACCTCCAGGCAGCCAAGAGACTTGAGAGTGTCGAAAGACAGCTTAGAAGAAACCCAGCGAAAGCCAATGCTTACAGAGATACCATCAACCAATACGTAGATAAGGGATTTGCTGTAGAAGTAAAGGAAGCTGTTGATGATAACGAGAAGGTCAGGTATTTACCTCATCACGCAGTCTTTTGAGAGGACAAGAAAACTACAAAATGCCATGTTGTTTTTGATGCTTCAGCATATGACGAGCATGAGGTATCTCTCAATGACTGTATTCTGTCAGGGCCAGCACTTCAACCTAACCTGGTATCAGTATTACTTCGATTCCGAGCACGTAGGATTGCACTTATGGCTGATGTTGAAAAGATGTTCCTCCAGATCAAGGTTGACGAACGAGACCAGGACGCTCTATGATATCTTTGGAGGGGTCTACAAAGTGATAAACCACCGGGAGTGTACAAGCTGCAAAGGTTGGCATTTGGTGTTAATTGTAGTCCATTCCTGGCCATTGCCACAGTTCAAAGCCATGCGAAGAAATGCAGTGAAGAGTTCCCTGATGCATCAAGGAAAGTCCTGTCGAACGTGTACATGGATGACTGCCTTAGTGGTGCTGATGATGTTGAAGATACAGAGAAGTTAGAGCAGTCCTTAAGTGCGATGATGGAGCGAGGTGGATTTAATCTGACAAAGTGGGCCAGTAATTCGGAGAAGGTCCTTAGCCACATTGCAGAGCAAGATCAGGCACAGTCCTGTGCTGTTGATTTCAATGCAAGGGAACCACTGAAGGCACTGGGAATATGTTGGAATACACTAACTGACTGCTTCCTCTTTAACGTGCCACCAAGTAGGCTGGCCGTTCGTGACCCTGAAACGAAGAGAAGTCTGTTGAGCATTGCGTCGAGGGTTTTTGACCCTATGGGACTAATCACACCATTTACAATCAGAGCGAAAATGTTGTTCCAAGAACTATGGCAGAAGGGTTTACAGTGGGAGGACCAGTTAGGTGAGGATATTGCTAAGCAGTGGAGGTCGTGGAAATCGGAACTTTCACAGTTAAGTTGTATCACCATTCCCCGCTATTTCATAGAAAACATTGGATCAAGTTCTAGAATAGAGCTCCATGGCTTCAGTGATGCTTTACCTAAGGCATACGGTGCGGCAGTCTATATCAAGTGCTTGGATGAAACCGGCCATGCGTCAACACATCTTGTCATGTCCAAATCAAGGGTGGCTCCCGCAAAGGCTGTATCGTTGCCGAGGTTAGAGTTACTTGCAGCTGTTGTTAACGCAAGATTGCTGAAGTTTGTTGTAGAATCCCTAACGTTAACACTCAAAGTAGAGCAGGTAGTGTGCTGGACTGACAGCATGGTAACTCTTCAGTAGATCAGAGGTGCAAGTAGCCACTGGAAGACATTTGTAGCAAACCGCGTTGCTGAGATTCAGTCTACATGGGACCCCCACAATTGGAAACATTGTTCAGGGGAGGACAATCCTGCTGTCTTACTTACACGTGGAGTGCCCGTAAAGGTCTAAGCTGATAGCAAGTTCTGGTGGAGTGGACCGTGCTGGTTATCTTCTCAATGCCTGCCCGAACAACGAGAGTCGCCAAACGAATTGACCGAGTCTGTGGAGAAAGAAAGAAAACAAAGGCTGACAAGAACATGCGCGTTGTTTACTATGGAACCAGTAATTGATCCAACTCGATATGAGCAATGGCTGACGCTAATCCGGGTAACAGCATTTGTTCTTCGAGGTGTTCGAGCTTTTAAGTCAGGAATAAGTGCAGGTTCCAAAGAGCTGTCAGCCGAGGAGCTGCAAGATGCCAAGTTGAGGTGGTACCGGGAGATACAACAAGAGGTGTACCAAGCAGAGTCTGAAAGGCTGGAGGAGGACCTTCCTTTACCAAACACCAGTGCTATATTAAAATTGGACCCTTATTACGATAAGAGAGATTGCTTGCTGCGGGTAGGAGGTAGATTACAGCACTCAGACTTGCCAGAGGGTACCAAACATCCAATAATCTTACCACATAGGCATGCAGTAGTTGAGAAAATAATACAAAGTGTGCACAAGGAGTTACTTCATGCTAGACCTGAGGGCACTCTTTTGGTTCTACAACAAGAGATTTGGCTCACCAAGGGACGTCGTGAAGTAAAAGAATCCTGGAAAAGTGTATTGTTTGTCGACGTCAACGAGTTGGTCCATGTTCACAGAAAATGGCGCCATTGCCATCAGAGAGGGTGTCATTGTCTCCAGCCTTCACTCACGTTGGTGTAGACTTTGCAGGGCCATTGTTCATGCGAGGGAGTGCCTCCCCAGAAAAGGCTTACATATGCATCTTCACTTGTGCCTCCTCCCGCATGACCCATCTAGAGCTTACGGGTGACTTGTCCACTAAAGAGTTCTTTCTGGTATTTCTTTGTATGATCAGTAGACGAGGGCTCTGTAGAACCATCTGGTCTGACAATGCGAAGACGTTCAAATGCGCTGACCCTGAGATCCAACAGTTGTTCACACAAGGGTCATCTGACAATAAAGGATTGTGGGACAGGATAGATCAGGAAGAGCTCCAGACCAAATTGACCTCCAAGGGAATCAAGTGGAAGTTCATTGTCGAGCGCTCTCCTTGGCATGGTGGCTGGTGGGAAAGGCTGGTGCTTTCAGTGAAGGAACCTCTTCGCAAGATCTTGGGCAAAGCGCTGTTGTCCTATCAAGAGTTGGCCACCATCCTTGCCAGGGTTGAAGCCGTTATTAACTCGAGACCGCTCACCACAGTAAGTGACGACATAAGAGATCTAACGCCTATAACACCAGCTCATCTTGCTATTGGAAGATCCCTGTTTAGCTTACCGGACTTCGTAGACGAACTTTCAGCAAACAAAAGCACAACGAGGCAGCGATATCTGTACCAGCAGAAGCTTATTAACCATTTCTGGCAACGGTGGCGGGGAGAGTACTTGCATCAGTTATCCGTCAGAAAGAAGTGGGTGAATGAACAACCAGCCCTCAAGATTGGAGATGTAATGCTGATTTCTGAAGACAAGGTGTCGAGAGGAAAGTGGCGGATGGGAAGAGTTGAAAGACTGCTTGCTGGAAAAGACGGCTTGATTCGTATGGTGAAAATCAGCATGGCTATGCTTGGAACTACATGTCAGTACTTTGTAATTAGCGCTTATAGAGAGAATAATTATGTTGGGATATGTAGTAGCTGGTTTAAGAACCGTTACAAGGTCAATCACTTAGAATGATTGCCGAAAACTTTGTTGGAGCTTTTTTGATGACTCACTACGAAACCTGATGCAGATCTTCATTGCTATGTGTGCAAATTTGAATTGCAGATCTTTGGCTCATAGCGATAAAACATGTAAGCACTTTGAAGAAAGTGCTGGGGATGTACATGTACATCGTGTAAGGTGGTTTTGTACAGCTCACTATACTTAATCTAGAAGCTAATTTATCTCTTTTTAATTCTGATGAGTGACCAGGACAGAATTTTCCTTACATTATCAACACAAAATCAAGCAGACAGGTGATGAGGAATAAAGAAACATATCAACCAGGGAATTATTAGTTGATCCAAAACCAAATTCTCCAAGCTAACATCATAAAAACTGGCAGACAGTGAAGAGTATTATTCCACGAAACCTTGGCAGTGAGAGGGTTATCGGTCTGCAATAATTTCTGTCAGCAGTTGCCCCCTTGAAAGCGAGCTGCACATATGAGAATGTAAAAGAAAGCTTTTAAACAATGGGATAGTATTCCATACTGGCAAAGATTTAGTTGGCTGTAATAAAGAGAGAAATGACAGAGATGAAATCAATATTTATAGAACAACAGGATAGAGTCTATTTCAGTAAGATAGCGGTCATTAAGGAAGATAACTACAGACCCTAGCAACCTTGTTAGAGAAAGAATTTCAGGTAGGGATATAACAAGTAGAGGTACAACACAATAGGGTCCATAGATTTTCCTTGTAATACTTTGGCAGCATTCTTTTTTGTAGGAGCCAATTGAAACCACTGGACATTCCAGCTTTTGCTTCTTAGCTTCAAGTCTTGTCTCCTCGTCTTCTCAAGGAGCTGAAGTTAAGGACTACATTATCCAGTTCTTGCTTCTTATCTTCAAGTCTTGTCTGTCTACCAAAGGAGTTGTAGTAAAAGACTGAATATTCCAGGCTTTGCCTCCTAGCTTCAAATCTGTTCCCTCCCATTTATGAGGTGAAGTAAAGGAGTAAACAAGGCACTCTTTTCTTGTAACTTCAAGAGTCTTCTTCTATAAGATCTAAAGTGAAGTTCTGAACATTCCAGTTCTTGCCTCTTTGCTTCAAGTCTTGTTTTTTTATATAGAAGCTGAAGTATTCCTTTTCTTGCGTAATAGCTTCAAGTGTTGCTGTGGTCTATAGGAGCTGAAGTAATGTCTTTTTTTAAGAGCTGAATTGAAGGACTAACTATTTCATTTCTTGCTGCTTTGCTTGATGTCTTGTTGTCTTCAGTGAAAATGAAGTAGAGGACTAAAATATTCCATTTCTTGTCTGGAAGCTTTAACTGTTGATGTCTTCGGAAGGAGCTGAAACGAAAGACTCAAGATTCCATGTCTAGCGTCCAAGTCTTGTTATTCTGCATTGGAGCTGAAGTAGAGGTCTAACATTTGCAGTTCTTCCCTTGTAGCTTTAAGTGTTTTTGTCTTCCATAGAAGCTGTAAGGAGGGATAAAGGTTCCAGTTCCCCTCCTAGTCTTAAGTCTTGTTGGTCTTCTAAAGGGTCGACGGAAGGACTTCTTATACTAGTTCTTGCCTCTTGGGCTTAATTTTGTTGCTTTCCACAATGGTTGAAGTGAAGGACTAGGTGGTGCTTGATGGACTTCGTATAATTGCAGTTGATCCAGAGAGGGGACATGGTGTTTTAAGGGCTGTAGGCTGGTTTATTCTGGGTAGCAAGCAGCTGTATTGTTGTATTTCAAATTAACCATTTTCTCTCTAGTTGCAGAGGACCTAGTAAGATTAAAACTATGCAAAGGTTTAATAAGAGATTTCCTTCTACAGCATGCCAAGTGTACTTGAACTTTTTGCACGTGATTGACTTGTTGGATAATTTGTTTTTTTCTAAGCTAACTGTTGATAACTTAGTCACTGAATTTTCTCTAGTGGCTTAATGCCCCCTAAAAAGCTTGAATCATTTTTTTAAAATGAGACCAATACTCCGTCAATTTATTCTGAAAAAGTGCCTTTAAATGCTTTGTTAATGAACGTGTGGCATAATTTACCCCTTAAAGGTGTTCAACTGTTTGAAATCTGAATTTTCTATTAGCAGGTAAAATGGTTACAAATATCTTTATGCTTTTGTTATTTTTTACCTGATTTTCCATAGCCTTGTGTTGATGATCTCACTAAAAGGACGACCTGAAAAAACCAAAGCATGCACGCTGTTATGTAAACACACAAAGCTACAGTCAACTGCAACTTACCATCTCCAGAAAGAGCTTGAGATGAATAGAGTTCCCTTCTTCATATTTATCTTAACTGGTCCATGAGATCAGCTACAGCATCATCTTTCCTGGAATTAGTAACGGTTAGTAACATCATCTTTTATCGAAGTGGAAATGTTAGCTCCCGAAAATGAGCTAGTCTCTGAAAGTGTACTTAAAGTGGTTTCTCAAACAGAGCGAGGGTCATTCAACTGCCAAAAAGCACATTTGCCCCCGAAAATGGGCTTCTTCATGCTGCCCTAGAAGAAAAGTTGAGTGCAATTTTGCCTCCAAATGGGCCCAGAAATCCTGAAATAAAAGATGTTAGTAGCACTTACCTTCTTTCTGGAAAAAAAATGTGGTATTAGTCAATGTTATGTTGATTGTACTTTGTAGCCAGTTTATTTCAGAGTAAGACACAAAAACACACAGTTTTGCGATTTTTTATTTTTGAAAATGTTACATGAATCGTTTTATTATTTAATCGTCTAGGGTAGCTAGGATGCGCTTTCCTATATGAAAAATTTAGCATCTGTGGAAACCTCAAGTGTTCTTGTGTCAGTAAATGTTGACATCCCGATTAGAACATTAATGGTATCCCAGATGGTAGCTAGCTAACGATTCAAGGTCGTTACCAAGCCTATATACGGTAAATTGGATGCCAATAGGTGTTGAAATCGAAGGCCGGAGTGATAGCCGAAGTGAATTTGAAACTGAAAGCCGAACTCGGAATAAAATAAAACCCACCCACCTGGTGACATCTGGCAGACCTTGCCCTACCTTTCTGTGGGTTAGTTGCTGTGCACATGAGGCTGGGATGTTGAGTGAGGAGTTGATTTTGCAAAATTTGGTGACAGCCTGTAAGCTGACTCGTCAAACAATTGGCTTAATGTATGATTCAAAAGCAGATATTAATA
The DNA here is from genome assembly GCF_964205215.1 of Stylophora pistillata. NCBI lineage: Eukaryota > Metazoa > Cnidaria > Anthozoa > Scleractinia > Pocilloporidae > Stylophora > Stylophora pistillata. The sequence goes on from NC_142520.1 coordinate 21,065,087, forward strand.
ATGGGCCGTTTCTTAAAACTATATCATGTTGTCTCCTCTCCAGTGTGATTCCTTCTCTGCTCCATGATGTTGGTTGATGTGTTGTATTTTGGACATTAATTGGCCCGCAATTTGGACTGACAGCTATTATGCTGTCAAAATACAGCATACACTTAGCCTAGTTTATTTTCTCTGTGACCTAAGCTGGTGTGTGCAGTTCCCTATTTCCCACTAAATGAAGCCTTGACAAGCGGCTTCAACTGGAGTTAAACCACTAAACATGATAGAAGTGGCAAATGAGCACACTTCCCAGTTGAATGGCCTAATTTATCCAGTTAAATATATAGTAACTAAATCGATGTCTGGTTGAACCTTTGGCCAAAATGGATTGCCCAATAATTTTTACAATATAATTTGGTTGAAAATGCTTCACTAGATTGCAGTCTATGGAATTGCTGCTATCGGGTGAAACATTATAAAATTGGTATTTGAGGCGCTACTAAGCAGGGAGCTCCAGCGCGGAAGAGTGGATGTTGATGTCCATGGTTGAAGAGCCATTGTAGTCCTGGAGGATATGTGCACAGTTGATGCAGTCGTGATGTAGAATCAAGGGCGAAATTGTCTAAAGAAGAATCTTAAGCCGAAACCTAACCTAAGCCGAAAGTACCTGAAAAGGAACCCTATTAAAATTAGGTGAAGAAAAAAGGGAGGCCCAGCCAACCCCAGGGGACCCAACTAACTTAGCTAACTACATTAAATTAAGCCGAATGAGAAGTCCTCAGACTTCTGTCTGAAATTTAAAATGAGGTTCAACCAGTGCTTTATATTATAGTCCCTCTCGTCCAACCCACAAGGAATTCTCTGACCTGTTGTGTTTGTCTTCCATCAGTGTCTTCTTACTGACTCATTCCCAGATGATCATCAGAGTAAATGCATGTAACAAGATGTAGCAGACATTGGAAAGAAGTGAAGAGAAACTCGATTTGTGGTCTCATCTTCCCAAACAGTCCAATTCCCCACATCGTCAGTATCTTCTCCTTCAGAATCAATCTGGAAGGAGTCAGCCTTGACTTGTTATGTGTTAGCTGGGAAGCAGTGGAGAGGACTGGAGTGGACTGTTGGAACTTGAAGTGGACCAATTTCTGAGGATCTAGTCAGGAACTGGAAGTTATGGCCAGTAGTCAATGGGAGCTGAAAATTGATTAATGAATACATAGAGTTAGCGATGTAAACTGTAGTACTGTTGTATTTTGATTGCAAGAAATTGTTTGAACATTGGCAATGGGAGGGAGAGCTTTAGAGATAGTTTCATGATAAGGGTAGTCTCTAAGTTTCTTTACACATTAAAAAGAGCATGTCAGTTTGACACACAGGATAAGCAAGGATTGGTCTTTTTATGAGGAAGAGTCACTCTGAAAACTACAAGAATGTTGTGAATATGAAAACTTAAAGTTGTAAAGAATTTTTTAGGATTACTTTTATGTCCACTAGATCGCACGATACCAGAAATGTTTCTTCCACAAAATCTGCCAAGGAGATTGGCCGACACGTTGTATCCATCACGAAACCCAAGGGTACATATCACCACTGCAGGGCTTTCTATCTGAAATCTTCAAGGTGAAATTCAGCTCCACATAATGCCCTTTTGGAGCTTGTAAAAGTTGGCTTAAGGGAAACTGTGGCACAACTCTGTGAAGGCATACTTCCGCCATTAGCCCAGCTGCTTATGAAATCAAGAGAAAAAGATAGGACAGTCAGTAAGGTTCCTAACTGAGATCGTGAAATATGTCAATGTCGCCAAAGCTATGAAAAAATAGCATCTCGACTAGAAGCTCTTTTCAAAGTCGTTTCAGGGAACGCTCAATATGACGTTTTGATGAACCCTAATTTTCCCCCCTACACTGCCACCCCCCTGAATCAAACATGGAGGTCACGAGAATAAAGGAAATGATCACCAGCCATTCGGAGACCATTACATTAAACGATTGAGAAATCGGCCGACGTAACTCAGACGGATTACTCACTGAAACCTAACTGGTAAATATTCAGATAAATCTAGATGTCTTTAACCACCTGATTTTGAAATTAAGCACCCAAAACATATTGCAGATTCTTTCTGAGTGCAAAAAAAAAATTAAATTAAATTAAAAGCGAGAAGACATCGTAGCCGGCATCCGAAGCTCTTGTCTATTTTTATTACGATAATTCAATTCGTAAGATACACTCTCTTTTTCTTTTGTTGTTTCATGTTGCTATCAAAATTTGATGAATGGAATTTTTAATTAAGCGCCTTTTGGGCAGACTGTTCTCGTATAAAATGTAAATGACATGACTACGCGAGCGCGCGTTTGACGCCAAACAACAAAAGTGAAAGGTTAAAGATTCTGAGCGCAGTGAATGGGGCCCTTTTTCTTTTTTGTACAATTTTGGAAATGATCGTTTTTCAGTATAATGTAGGCAAAAATTGAAACAGTAAAACCGCTAATGCATTTTTTTAGTTGACTTTAGGCGCCGCATAAATTACGACACAAACATGGTCGTGATCTGCTGCGAATAAAACCAATCAGACTCGAGAGAGAAGCAGAAATCAACTTGAGTGCTGTGTTTTCTCGTAATCTCCCAAGGAGCAGTAACTCTATTTTCTTAATGCTCTCCAGCCGGGGTTATCCACAGTGTGTCTCACGTGCGCATATCACTTACTTTCTCGCGAGTTATTTAATGCGCGCCTGGATATTTAAGGAATTGACATGCGGGCTATTTTCATGAGAACAAAAACCGAGTGTCTAAAATTAACTAATTCCAATCCTATTGAATAGGTTTAAATAACACATTTAGTCTCTTAACTTGATACTCCATTAGATAAAGAGAACAGTGCTTACAGAAAGCAATAATGAAAGCCCAGAAGGTCCTTTTGGACAACATCTTCCTGTTTTCTGCGGATGGCCTGAGGGGAAGTTTGAAGATCGAGTAGAGTTTCTGAATATACTCAAATAAATATATCTTATGAGAAGTTTTGTTGTGTGGTATTGCTGATTGTGTTTACGAATTGTGCCGTATTTTGACGAGCCCGCAGGGCGAGAGATTTATTATCCAACACGCCAAATTATTATTTCAGTGCGGGCGAATTTCGCGGATATTTCTGGCGTACAAATATCGCGTGATCTTTGTACTCGTCTCGCGCATTATTTGTACTCTATGAAGCACATTTGGATAGTAAATATATCTTATTATTAAAAACTGGATCAATGGAATTCAAGATTTTTTATTGGCTTAGCCATTATGGTATATCAGCCAATATACCATAGTCTACAAATATGGTAAGCGTACGCGTCAGCTTAAAATTAAAAGGAAGCTAAAAAATCCAGTTTCTTCTTACAAAATAATAATTTCTTGAGGGCGTTTTTAGTAAAACAATTATTCCACTCGCGCTTGTTGGATAGGAGATGATTATAGCCAACTCGGCGCTACACGCCTCGTTGGCTATCTATCATCTCCTATGCAACGCGCGCTCGTGGAATAATTGTTAATTAGACGTTTTGTTGTGTGGTATCGCTGAGTATTTTTACGAGTTGTACCGTATCTTGACGAGCCCGTAGGGCGAGTCAAAATACAAATAACGAGTAAAAATACTCAGCGATACTACAAAACAAAACGTCTAATAGGTTATTTGTTATCCAACAAGCCGAACTTTTATTTCAGCGCGGGCGAATTTCGCGGATATTTATTTACGGGGAGTGCGTGACAGAAGTATGCGAAGCGGAACGGAATTGGCGCGTTGTTGTGTTGCTGTTTCTATTTTCTTCATTAAATGAAGAAATTTTCTGGTCGTCAAGCTGTTTTTCTTCGTTGGATTCATCTAATGAAATTGGATCTATATTTGCCAGCCATTCTGACTCTTCGTCGTCGGAAATATGATTCAAATAGTCCGCCATTTGTTTCTTATTTCGTAGCTACAATCCAATTCTTCGCTTGCGCGATGCGAGGAAACCTGGTTAACCGGTACTCTACAATAGACGAGTACAAATACCGCGTGATATTTGTACTCGTTTATGGCGTTATTTGTACTCGTCTAGGTGTAGTTGGATAATAAATACATCTTATTGGACGTTTTGTTTTGTGGTATTGCTGAGTATTTTAACAAGTTGTGCCGTATTTTAACGAGCCTGTAGGGCGAGTCAGAATACAAACAACGAGTAAAAATACTCCGGCGATACTACAAAACAAACGTTTGATAAGAGATTTACTATCCAACACGCCAAATTGTCATTTCAGTGCGAGCGAATTTCGTGGGTATTTCTGGAGTACAAACATCGCGTGATATTTGTACTTGTCTTGCGTGTTATTTGTACTCACGAAGAGCATTTGGATAATAAAGTAAAGTAATGGATAGTGCATTTTTATCCAGGTGAAGCGCACTGTAAATTTGTGGAATCTTGTAATACACGACAGATCTCAGATTCCGCGTCTGTCTTCCTCACAAAGAAGTTAAAAAGGATAAAATGAAGCCATATCATAATCGTCATGTATTATATAAATTTTTGAAGACACTGCTGTACAGAACTGAAGCTTTAACGGGGACTTCTCTGAACCATATTTTAGCACATTTGACTACTGAACAAAAACGATTTATGTTGTCACAATATTATGAAATTGTCCCTAAACTGGAAAAGAAGGTTGGTAAAGAAATTCTTGAAAAAAGTAATTTCTCCCCTATCTTGCGATTACATTTTCTCCAGTGATGTAATGTTCAAAGTTGTCTTATTCTTCTACGGTATTTCTGCTTTATTCGAGCGCCAGAAAGAACGTGTCGCGGTAAACAATTCACTGTATAAAAAATGTGGACATATTGTTGTTATTATCCCTGCGAACAAATCATGAATAACTACTAAAAACGTAGTATGGGAAACAGCGTTAATCAGCTTTAAAATTTCTGAACTTCGATTTCTTTTCTGAGGATTGGGCGAAGTTTTTGATGACAGAACTGAGTAACTATGAATTTCTCTATCAGCCCTTTAAACGAAAAAATGGAGAGGTAGTCTGAATAAATAATTGCCATGTTTAAATTCCATGGACGCAAAAAATGTTTTTTTCCCTGCGGTTTTGAAACATCATCCTTCACTCGATTCTTTGGATTTCATAATTCGGTGTCATTTAGAATTATCTTTCTTCGTACATTTTAAATATCAAAAAGAAATAAATACCTGAAATATATTCTCGCTGCTCCCTCACTACGATTGAGATCGAGTGTCTTTAAAACAGCAATGAAGTCATATGCAAAAAGCAGGCTGCATACTGCTTTTCCAGATCATTATCATAAAAATACATTCTAATTAGTGAGTTTTCCATTCATTTCAAGTCACAATGGACGACATCCTCAAACATATGTGCTATAACGTCGGGAATTGTGCCTTCAGCTAGTTTTGCATTTCTATAAATATAAAAGGTTCTGTCAATTTTAATAATTTGAATATATCAACAAAGTTGAAATGGTAAATTGGCCACCGTAACGATTACAAAAGCTGACGTTTCGAGCGTTAGCCCTTCGTCGGAGCGAATGTAGAATGACTCACGCCATGTAAAATTTGTCAATTTACATTGCGTGAGTCACCAGCTTATTACTGTTTGAGAACGAAAAAAAAAACCAATAACATTTTATCCAAAGGAGGCTTCTTAACGAGTTTTACAGTAATTTAGAAAACATATATCAATAGACACAATACAGCGAAACCAGCAAACTTGGAAAATTGAATTGATCACTTTGAGGTATGCTGTCGCCATGGAGATAAATTTTACGTCTTTTATTCTAAATTATACTCAAGAAGTTAGCCGAGTTTATGAACTCGACCCAGTTTTCTTGCCTTAATCCAAACATATTCAACAAAGATTTTGAAATCACATGTATGATTTGGGACCAATTTACACTCCACTTCGTTCGCTTACCACTATTAGGCAAGATGCGGCACAATGATCACGAAAGAGAAAATGACAAAACAGTTTACATCTTATTGCTAAGAACTACAATAACATAAAATGACTTACACTTAAAAGTCTTTGAAATCACACTTGGACAACAGATATTATGCCTCGATCAATTCAAAGCTTCAACATCGCCTCTTGTGGGCCAAAGCATGTACTGATGCCCGACCCAACTGCCGGATATCATAGTCATTTTTATTTTTTTTTGCGGAAGGAGGGGGGGGGGGGTGAGGGAAAGAAGGTAAGATTAGCGACACCCACCCAATCCTCCCTCGTTTTTATACTCCTCTGCTACTGTCGCACAGTTTATTAGCACGTTTTCTTTTACTAATTGAACACCTTAAACCGGCCATCTTTTTTATATGATGCTCTCTAACATAAATGAACACAGTACGCATCTTCTGATTGGTCAGTTCAGTTTCCAAGCGGATGCTTTATTATAGGGCCCGCATTTGATCGGTGACAGCTAGTTATGTCATAACAGCAATGAAAAGCGTTTTTCCTGGCTCCAAAACACAATAAAATAACTGGAGACGTTGAGAAGTGAGGAGGGCGAGTGATTTTAAAACTTCTTATTTAAAGTTTTTTTATTTCGTCTCTTACAGCTTCTTTTGAAAGCCTCTCTTTTTCAAAGCTTTGTTTTCCGTTAAAACCAGCTTATCACATATTTGAGAACTGAGATATCTCAGCGCTACATCGCTTATCACTTATTTATGTAGTTAGAAAACACTTCTCGAAACCGCGTTTGAAATCAGGGCTCTACAGGACAACATCGAATTGAACTTAACAAATAACTTACACTATCTTTGAAGTTTTTCCTGGTACTGAAAAAGAGTTATCACACAAAATAACTAGTGTGCTAGACTAGTAGGATACACTTGAGTGAAGCAGTACTTTTGGCCTCCTCCGCAGCCATGGACAACTCTAAATCACCAAGAGATTCTTCATCTAACCACTCAGAAACTTCCTCTTTTGATAAAAATTTTTCGCAATAATTCTCAGTTAATACCCCGCGACACATATATTTTTCACTCATCCGGGCTTCTGTTTCATCCTGACAAATCCGGCATAATTTGGTGAGAGGTCCATTCCAACCGTTTTATTTAATTTGGTTTTCTTGCTTCCCTCGTCTGATGACTTCCATATTTGGTTTGTATAATTCTCATTATCCTGACAAGATTGTTACGAATGCTTGTTGTGATCCCTAAGCCTTCTTGTATGTGAAACTGCACCCTCGCTATCCCAACTGTGGTGTGGAACCTGAAGCTCAAGCAGTAATGCATCGTCCAAGTCATTACCGAAGTCACAATCACCAACTTTAGGTTGCGTAACACAACCACTATTGTTAATTTGCGTTACAGCTTGTTTATTTCTTGGGACACCATCTTCGTTCAAGTTGTTCTCGTTTGTATTAAGCATCTCTTCCATTTCATCTTTCCTAGAGTCATTTAGCCTCTGCTCGCTTTCAGATAACAACTTATAAAGCTCTTGATCATCAAAATCATTACTTGAAAACTCGTCAAACTGAAAAATGAAAATACACGCTTTTCAAAGATTTTTAAATGAAGTAACAAAAGAGGTCATGATGAGATTAATAAACTACACTTCATGAATCGTATTCAAATCTTTTACACAGGAGAGTGATTATTCAATTACCTCACAACTTCACAACGGATTGATTTCCTGTGGCTTTTCTTAAAGTAACCAAACGATAGAGGGTTTGCAAATTCCTTTTTTTGAACATACGACAGTAGGCTATGACTAGTTTCTATGATAAAGAGACTTTTACCCCTTCAATGCTTCCTCAAATAACGCAACCGATAAAGCTTTCCCAATGTTTGAGTAATTAATGGATGAATCTGAAATTTAGTTAAGTACTTCTCGCTGTTAGGAATATACAACAGACTTCTCCCTGTTTATCTTTTAAGGCTCCAGTTTTCTTTCGTACTTTTGCAAAGTCTGGAAAATTTTTCGCAAAAATCCATACCTTTCGTATAATTTTAAGAGTGAGCGTCTCCTGACTATTTTGACCATCTTGTTGAAGGATTGTAAAAGCTAGAATAATGCTGGTAAAGATCTGAATATAGATAGATAGATAGTTAGATAGATTGGATAGATTAAATAAATTAGATAAATAGAGATTAGGTAGGTAGGTAGATAGAAACTGAAGGTTAGTTCTCCAGTTCATAGAAAAAACCCTGCCATACTTTGCATTTCAATTGGAATCTGTGCGAGAACTCTCCCTGAATCGTTCTTCTGCATTCTCGAATTTAAGTCTGCTCCCCGACAAATCCTAAAAAATGATGTGTTTTCGGCAGCCAGAACATACCAGGGGAACGATAGTCAATCCCTCTACAGTTGGGGTCGTGACATTCCTGGTAGTAAACACAAAGTCTCAAGTCTGCCACAATCCTAATATAAAAAAAAATTAACTGCGTGTTGGTGCATTTTTCATAATCATTGATTCACCTTTCTTATAATTCATGGATGATACTTTGTTTATTAACCTCATTTTCTTTCAAGGAAGTTTGGATAGCCTCCATCATTCACCACTTGCAACGAAATGTGGGTATAAGTTGACTACTGTAAATCATGTCAACAACATAAGTGCCATGCAGTACAATCGTCGTGATCCAAACTGGAAGTAAACACATTGTAAGGCAAAGAAAATACATGCACTTTATATGATAAGCTGAATAACACGTGCAGTCTGATTGGTTCTTACTTATGATCCATTAGAGGAGAGACGCATAGATGACTTCACCATTTTCATTATTTGCTTTATAACAATATAAAATAAAAAGATTTCAAGTTGCAGTTATAGATCACAAAAGACGTTCAAATGTGGAAAGACTTTGTTCTTATCACATTTTGACGTTACCTGTGACCTACTACAGAACAGATGTACGGAAACATGGAATCTGCTTGTTCATCATTGCTAAAAGAGTGGCTTTTTGGCTTACACCACGTTGTTACTCTTGTAACAAATTTCCTGTTACAATCAACATCATAAATATTTTCCAGGTGGTGACAAACATACTGAAAAAGAGAAAAAATATTCATATTTATTCCATGATATGTGGTCAAGTGAACCTTCCAGAGTTGTCATAGGAAGAAAAAATAGGTTGTAAAGGACAATAACTATAATTGAAGAATGTGCCAAAACACTAGATACTTTTGGAAATGGAAAGACTCCTGGTAATGACGGCAACCTGCCAAATTTTACACAACTTTTTGGAGCTCTGTAGGTGAGCACATGACAGATATGCTTTTACCGTATTTACCCCTGTATAATGCGCGCCCATGTAGAATGCGCACCCTTGTTTTTAACTTAATTTATCAGAGAAAAAAAGTTTTTCACGGCAAAAAAGACAAGTTAAATATTCGTACAATTATTTATTAAGACAACAAGAATGAGAAATTTACTATATCGTGAATATCAATATCTTTATTTTGCTACTTAGCTATTTATGACATTATTGAAATCAAACTTAAGATCTTCAAGCGAGGCCTAGCTAATTTGACGATTTCATGGCCCGGTAAATATTATGAGTGAGCAACAATATGATTTTGTGTCATACCATCGTACCTTTAGAATTTTCAATTTTTCTGGCCGTAAAGTCAAGCAAAGAACAACATAACCACGATGATTTCCAGTGCGTGCCCTTAGTACATATAACAAATTTGCGTGTTTTCGCCTATAGCAGCAAATCAAGAACTGCTTTAAATAAAGCTTTTGTCCTGAAATGTTTCTCTCTCACCTTCTTCTTGCTTCTCATGGAAAAATTCCATGTAGCATGAGATCTCTTCACATGCGGCCAAATTTGCATATTCACTTTGAAATCTCATTCACGTGCCTGTTTGCACACTTGCGAAAATATTTAGCGATTGTTGTCGTTCGTCTTGATTTTAAAGTAAATACTTAATAAGCACCTAGAGCCTTTCATTGAAAATAAGTTATTATATGAAAGCTTTAAATGTATTACTTTTTTCGTTGTGTTTCTAACATATGGAAATTGGGACGTGCGTGACAAACAACGGAATTCGTGTATAATACGCACCGCGAGTTATTTGATGGTTACTTTTGTAGAAAAAAGTGCGCATTATATACGGCTTTTAGCGGTAATTCTTCTTTTGACTCACGAGAAATATTAAATTCACAAGAACAGACAATTATCACATTAGCTGATAAAACAGGTAAAGATCAAATGTATTTGGAAACTTGAGGCTGACTTCATTAGTCAATGCTAACTCCAACTTTGCTTCTATGGTCATTACCATCACAATCAAAGAATTCCTTCCTCGACTAATCCACTACAGTCAGTCGAGTTTTATCCAAGGTAGATTTATTGGAGAGATGGCTCACTCAATTCTCGACATTATCGATCATGCTGAATTGTTTAAGATGTCTGGTATTCTACTGTTAATAGATTTTGAAAAGGCCTTTGACTCTATTGACTGGGATTTTCATTATCAATCACTAGAGGACTTCAATTTTTGTCTGACCCTAATTAACAGGCCTTCCCACAGGGTGCGCGGGTGCGGAACCGCACAATTCGGTCAAACCCGCACAATCCCGCACAATCTGTGAAAATTCGCAAAATCCCGCACAATACGGAAATTTTTACTTGAAATCTCAATCAAAAGGGGTATTTCTGTGAGTATCGAGATTTCTAGAATATTTTAGACTATTTTCAGACTATTTACCTTCAAAGATACTCTAGAATTTCCACGCTTTCATCAAACAACTCGTCGATTGCGTTATTCAAACAACAAGGCGTTCTTACCGTAGCGTGCGCTTTCCTGGGCACTACTCTACTTCTAACTCTATTTTTCATTGGCGGTTTGTGCCTATGCTTTTGAAATAACGAATCAGAGGTGTTGTTGAATAAGGCCGCTGGCGTTGTGGCTTTCTCGTTCAAAGTGAAAAAAAGGAATGTTTATTCTTGGCATTTACAGGACGAATGGGTTGTCAGATATTAAGACCTTCGTAAATCGTAGTGGAATAAGAAAACACGGCTTCCATCGACAGTAACTTTTACTGGCGAACTCAAATTATAAGGCGATCTCCTCGAGTGTTTTCGTTTAGCTCTTTCGATCGCTTTGACAAACAAAGAATTGCTTCAAAATAGGTCCTAAAGTTCAGTCAATAAGATAAAAATAATTCAAAGTAAAATCTAGAAGTCATTTAGCCATTACAGGAGGAATTTCACATTGTTATTACAAGAAAAGGTGTGCTTTATGAGGAGAACCCGATGTTTACTTTAACAAGGAGTGGGATACGAAATATTTTGTTCGACGCAATATTACGCAATCCTGCTCAATTACTCGCACAATTAACATTTTCTCTCGCACAATGCGCCTCTAAAAAAGTGTACAATTTTCATTTTTTTCCCGCACCTTGTCAGAGGGTCACCTAATAAGATGGATTAAACCTTCAATAATAAACTCTTGAGTTGTGTTTAAAATAATGGGATATTTTCCAAGCCTTGGTCTTCTCAGTATAAATTATTCAATCGCATCTTGTTCACAAATAGCAAAATATTTAATTGAGTCAGAGATGTGTTCCTTCCGTGCAATTTACAAAGAAGACTTTTAACATCTGTTTTATGACTGCTCAGTATGCATAAGCCTTTTGGAACAGGTTTTGCAATTGGTGGTGTAGTTCTCATTGTGAAAATCTGAACCTATCTCTAAAACAAGTTTTAATTGGCATTTTAAATAGAATTGAACTACTAAATTATCTGACAATGCTTGGTAAACTGTGTGTATGGGAGTTTAGGAGAAACAAGTCAATCCCAAATTTTAATTTTTGTACCGAAAGCAGTAGCCAAGAAAGAGAGTGAAAGACTTATTGCCTTAAGATATAAGAAGCATCAAGAGTTTAGGAAAAGATAGGAACCCTTGTGAATTGAAGTATTTTCACTATGTCTGTGATGTGTTTTGCTATGACTATCCCTCTAGTATGATATATTATAAGTTAAGTATTAACTGTAATAGGGGATTGTGAGTAAAGTAAATTAAAAAAATTAAAATATATATATTTTACAGCAGGTTCAAAAATAATTGTGGCAAACTTAGTCAGGAATTAAATGTAACAAATATTCAGCACCATCAACTCCATATCACATCCGCAGGACACATCCATGTCCAAAAGACATTTGGGGATAATGGACATGCAGATAAACAATTCAGGTCTTTTCCTTAAGGTGGGAACTTGATGTGTTGTAGGGTATAGGCACTGCCAATTTTTATTAGCTTTTCTAGACATTTGGTACAAAAATGTGCATAGGTGTTTGTGTATAGAATTCATCTGAATAGAGGAACAAAATATTAATGTTTTTCAAGAGTGAAGTTCAAGAAAAAAGGTGTGGGCTTGTAATATTGTCAGTATGCTCTATTATGAGATACAATGAATATATGAAGTTCATATATTTTGAACTGCGGTATTAGATACGTATGATGCACGACCCTCGCAGTAGATAGCGCTATTTATGCAATAGCGAAAATCAGATCTGAAAAAAATCAGGCCTGTACGGGACTCGAACCATTGACCTCTGCGATACTAGTGCAGCGCTCTACCAATTAAGCTAACAAGCCAACTGGGAGCAGGCCGTTAAGTTGATTCGTCATAAACCCGTGAAAGTGATAAATGAGATACAACGAATATATGAAGTTCATATATATTTATTGCATAAATAGTGCTATCTACTGCGAGGATCGTGCATCATACGTATCTAATACCGCAGTTCAAAATATATGAACTTCATATATTCATTGTATCTCATTTATCACTTTCACGGGTTTATTACGAATCAACTTAACGGCCTGCTCCCAGTTGGCTTGTTAGCTCAGTTGGTAGAGCGCTGTACTAGTATCGCAGAGGTCAGTGGTTCGAGTCCTGTACAGGCCTGATTTTTTTCAGGTCTGATTTTCGCTATTGCATAAATAGCGCTATCTACTGCGAGGATCGTGCCCTATTATCTTCAAGTTTTTTCTCAAATCAAATGTTAAGTTTGAAAATTTATGAACATGAGAAAGATCACCAGTACCCCCCAGTGATAGTTGGGGCACTCTCAGTCATGTGATGCATTTAGACCGACAGAATTTGTGTGACGCTACTTTATGGATTACAATGAATAATGAGTAATTTCCACGTAGATACTTACACGAGGAGGAAGAGAAGGAAAGTACATTATGAGAAAAATTTAAAAAAGAAGTTTTGCATTGGTAAATTGAATTCATTTTAATACATTTTTATCAGAATTAAATTTAAAACTGACAACCTGAACAAAATTGGAACATAACAAAAAAGAAGTTCAGACTTTCTCCTTGAAGCTCATCTTTTCTCTTAATTATCAAAAATTTAATGTCTTATTCACAGCAGTGGTGCTTCCAACCTTATTATAATCTAAACAAGAAAAGCTGAAGAAGGGCTTTAATATCCAGGGGGTCAGTGGGCTTGTAATAATCAGATTTATGTATTTTCTTGTTCACAAGTAGATGGGCCAGTAACCGGGGGCCAGGGTTAAACATGTGTATGTGGCAGTTTACATTATCCCCTCCTCCTCCTCCCACTAAAGAATTTTTATTCTTACCTGCATGAAGCCACTCCTTTAAACAAATCCAGTATGTTGTCATTTGCACCAAAACTTTCCCTGCTGGTCATCTCTGTCAGCGGCATGCACTATTACTTCAATCTGCCATGAAAAATATCAGCATGTAATTATCTCCTGCTGTACAAAAACAGTCACTCAAGTGACTGGAATTGAGGCCACTACATGCATGTACCCTGTTATTTATTATAATCACAGAGGGGAGTGCTGTACCAGCAACTAAAACATTGAATTCTGTAGAATCAATATGACCATCCTACACAACTATGTAACACGAGTGGCGAGATTGAGCAACCCTGTCACCATTCCCGCTTTCTCAAACTTTGATGAATAAACTTGCTTTGTTTCTTGTTTGGAATAATGGCCGCAAGATTTGTAATAATGTGGTGGGCGACGAAGATGTAGATGCATTTTCCAAACAACAAGAGGAAGAGAACACAAAAGTTAAATTAAATGCTGTACGATTTAAACATTTTCAATTAATGAATTGCTTGATGCATTTTGTTTCTCGTTCGTCAATCTACTATACTGAAGAAGGAAACAATTAAATTTTATCCATTTCACGCCTCATTTCATGACCGACATTGAGGGTAGTAAAATGACTTTGCGCTATATTTCAAAGGAAGGATTTTGAATGTTTAAAATAATCGCAAAGATTTCTCGGTGTTTGTACGTTGTGACTGACGAAAAAGAAAACCAAATAGTCAAAGTGATGGTCCATTTTTGAGTAGTCCAACAAGGTTCTGTCCGTGGACTTGAGGTCATTGTTTTGTCCACCAACCCATTGCTTGGTGATCAGTTCTTTCAACATATGTTAGAGAGTACGTAATTCTCCTAATAAGATACATTTCATAGACATTGAATCGGTTGAAAATCTTTTCAAGAACTCTCACCTGTCGAAGTACAAACGAGAATTTTCATCGAGGCGGGTGGTAGCTATTTCACACATTCGATGTACAAAATAAAGAGAATACTTTTTCTTTAGAACAGGTTACCAAATGTAACACAGCTGTCCAAACGAACAGTCCAGACTAAACAGCGCGACATCAGTTCTTTCACGACCAGAATAAAATTCCGTCCACCATTTTGAATGTGGTTCTAAGGAAACTGGGTCAAGAGGTAATCACGGCCAATCAGGAATAAGAAAGTGTCTTCAAAGAAATCTTCGCTTTTGATTGCAAAATGTGCATTTTGACTTTCAAATCCAGATTTCGGATTTTACGGTAAAACATGAAATCCAAAAACGGAATACGACGTTGAGAAAACCGTCCTCAAGATGGATCTGAAATCCAACTCCAGATCGCATGGATTTCTATGTTTCACTACTTTTGGGAAATCTAAAGAGGGATTTGCAAAACTACAGCTGTTGTAGGAGAGGTCTCAGTAAGATTCACCGGGAGCTGTAAAACGGCAAAGACATTAGCTTTCGTTCATTAGCTCTGGATTTGAAATACAAATCCATCGTTAAGGACGGATTTTCAGCATCGAAACCCGGTGGTCCTTTTCATGTTCTAGTGAAAAATCCCAAATCTGGAATTCCAAATTTAAATCCAAATTTCCCAATGGGAAGCACGCCAAGGTCAGAGTCGTTTTCCCAACATTCCACTTGTATTCGCAGCTTTTTTGGACTCTTAAATAGAAATAAGATTATTCTCATGAGGTCATCAACTTAGGGCAGAAACAATTAAAATGCCTTTGGCTTTTCGGATATCAAGGCTATCTTCGGCTGCAAGTTTCTTTAAAGTTACTTCCCACTTTCAAAAGCCGAAAAAATATTTTTTTTCTTTTATTAGACTAGATTGAAGTTACACATTTTACCTAACGTTTACAAAAAGAAAAATTTAAAAATCTCAAAAAGCGTCCGACTTATTTAGGAAAACTTATTTTCAAATAAAAGTTATTAAATAAGGAAGGCGTCATAATCTGGTAAAGAGGCGAACCCCCGGCGGGGATATTGGCGGCAACCTCATGTTATTTCCATATTTTGTAAACATCGCGCACTTATCAAAAGCCACACGTGGAAGTCCTCTACTAGTGGAAAGTATTTTCTCAAAAAACATAAATCAAAATTAAAGAGGAGACTCCGAGCAAAGACAAAAAAAAAAAGGTCCAAAGAAGAGAGAAATGGCACCATTTTGTTAAGGGAAAAGAAACAGTCACGGCAATCCTCTCCACGCTGGCATCCAGACTGCAAAGAAAACAAGAAAGCGCCATCACATCTACATTTGTCCTACATAAGGTTAAAAACGAAGTTCCTTTAATAAGCAAGTACCGGTCTTGATACCAAACATAGGCAATGGCCTCGAATCGTATGAAATCATGAATGAACCTACCCAAAGGAACTCATCTCAGCGATAACGGTATAAGTTAAGCTGTCTTTCGATTTGCTGATTTGCTTTCAGCAGTTTCTCCAACCTCACTTTTTTTTTTTGCCGCGGGTTTTTCCCTCGCCAATTTTTCCCATTACTCAATGTTCAACAGAACGAGATAAAAAAAAGCGTGACTGCTATGCAGTACTTTTCCTGGGAAAATTTCGATCCGACTGTCATTGATGCCAGGAGGTCCCGTCTTCCCATTGGTTCGCTGTTTCAGGAGATAATCTCTTGGTTTGGCGCTATTTGTTTACAAACCTTTAGGAACTAAAATCTCGCATTTGGTTTTGAGAGGAATAAATACACTTTGAGCGAATTTATAGGTTATGTAGATTTGACCGATTTTCCTGAAATCTCGCCAAAACATTACAGGGATAATGACAAACGAATGTGTGACAGAAAATTTTAATATCTGAAATATTTTTTACGTGGTTCATTCATGCAACACGTTTCGCATAATTTACGCTACTCTAACTTTAGATGCAGATATCTAGAGTTTATAATCTCTTGATTGCGGGCTATCAAGACGCCTTTGATTGGTTACTTGAGAATGTGGGTTTTGGTGATCTGCTTTAAATCAAGTCAAACGTTTCCTTATATCCTCCCACACGTGAATTCACTGTCGGGTGAATAGAACTTTATTAAACTGTAACATTTCTAGATCCACCATCACCTCCGTATAATCCGCCAGAATACTACTTCGTCATTGTTACATTTATATCCTGAATTAGGGGCGGGCGATCAGATCAAATGAGAAAATTTAGGATTATAATGGCAGTTTCTTGAGGCACTGGAAATTTTCATTAAAAAAAAATCCACTCATGACCTCTTAGCTGATAGATGTACATCTAACATCAATATGCATATTCTCGATACTGTCTTGAGGAGAATTTGTTTAATAATTGAGGGCTTCTGAATTTTGCGATTATTTCCTTTATTCTGGTGACCTTCCTGTTTGATTCAGGGGTGATATGGTAAGGAGAAATCAGATGCTAGTCATTCTTAGGAGTCAATGGGTTTATGGGTTAATGGATAGTTATCCAGAATAAATCACAAACTTTTTTTAAATTTTATTTATTTAGGCAGATATGCTTGACAGTATACAGTGACTTCACTGGATAGTTGACAGTTTACCAACATAGGTTTGACTGATACATATCACTCAGTTGATGTTCGTCTTCCTGTCTTTCTGTATTACGTCAGTAACACCCTTTTTTTCTTTCAATTTGTACGAGCTTCTGCAAAATTTACTTAGGAGTAGAGTGAGCAAAAAATCCAAATGAATAAATATGTGAGCCAGATACACATGCATCATCTGACCTGAGCACTTAGTACATGCGTGCCGTGGGGTAAATAAAATTTATGGCATAACATTGTCAAGTAATGCTGCCATCTACTAATTACTTAAGATCTTGCATTTTTTTTGGAGCAAATCATGAGTAAGATATCGAGAGCAACTTGAAATTGGATAAATACAACTCAAGGCCTTGCATTGTTAAACTACACAACCTTCTGCTAAACATAGCGGAAGTTACAATTGCGATGAAATAAATCGTGAGTAAGATATCATTAGTAAATTTAGACTGAATAATATTTCTCATTTGGACATCTCCAGACATCGAGAATATTTCACTGACTTACGTTGTTATTAAATTATTCATGTTCGAGAAGAAACCGACCGGTAGTTCTCGCATTTCGTTGTAATGGAAGTAACTGCAAATTAAAGGAAAGCGTTTCGATTTAACATCACTCGCTAATTATAAGTCGAACAAAAGAAAATATTTCGACTAATATTCTGGCCCGCAATTTTCGTCAAAATCTGACAAAACTACATACCCTTTGAGTTCGTTTAATTAGAGTTAACTCGCGTTAACTAAAACAGATATCAAGTTTGTGGCCTCCAAATAAATTGAGTTTAGGTTTTTGTCGAGAGTCAAGAGTAAAATGTCAAGGGTTCAAGAAGAGAAATTGCTATCTATTATCTATTCATTTCCTTTTTTTTTTTCTTATTTTTACACGTACCTTGTGGTCGGAAATGTCCGGAAGTTAGCTCACGCGTCTCTTATTTTTTACTTGCACATGTTTCAGCGCGTTACAAAGCTCGTAGGGGAAGGATTTTTGACAGCGTATTACTGTCTAAGTAATCTTTTTTTCGATTTTTTGGATGTCTTTTGAAAGCTGGAATGCTAGATATGGAACAGAAACTAGAGAATTTAGGGTTTGAAGTGATATTCAATCCGCCTGAATACGGGGATTGCTTCTATACCTCGGCTGCATAGGCTCTGGGCATTGAAACCCAGAGCTTAAAGAACATGACGCTTCTATCTCAATGTTTTGGGAAATGTGAAAAATCATGATTCACTTATTTTGTGCGGTGCAATACAGCTGTTAACGAAATGTGCAAATCGAGATCTTAGACGAAAGTCCGGAAAAACCCTCAGAAATTGCCAGACTCAGTCCCAAAGAAAAAAAAACAATGTTTCACTGCAAACGCATCTCTTTTGGATTTACGTTTGTCCAAAAAACAAAAGTGAGGAAGGGAAATCAGTGAAACTATTCACTCCGACGAAGGGCTAACGCTCGAGACATCAGCTTTTATAATCGTAACTTTGTTGATATATTCAAATTATTTCGAAACCTACTTAACTCTCACTTTTATTTGCCCAGTTAAAAAGGAATCATCAAGTGAGAAAGTTTGAAATGCGCTGTTACATAAAGCTTTCAATTTGCCCCCACCTGCCCTCCTCCCTCGCTTTCTTTAACGCAAATAAAACTTGTTTCTATCACCACTTTATCCACAACTATTTACAGCTGAATCTGCACAAGCTAATAATTTCTTAATAAGTTGCCACTCCTATAAAGCACCCTCATTCCGATAAGCTCTCTATTTTTCAGCCAAGATTTTGAAGAAGTGCTCAAGCGTTTATTCGAGGAAGTGCCTTAAACAGAATTGGTTGACCAGGTTTGACAGTGGCCATGCAACTTCTCAAGATAAGATTCCCTGATGAGACTAATACATTTACAAATAGGTCAAGATATCACTGACTTTTTGCAACCCAGTTTGACACATTTATGCCCAAGAATTTATTAGTAATTATGCCAGAATCATGCTCGCTCCTCTAACTTCGGTATTATACACAAACTTATGCCGGTATAATTCATTTCGGCCTATCCGTGACCGTCAAATAGCTTCAAATAAGGTCTTTCAGATCTAATCATTTTTACTGGTCGTCAGTTCTGGATCTCAAAGACTCTTTGGATCTGAAGACTGGGAGGCCAGTCTCCAAATGTTTCTAAATATGCTAACTTTAAAATCATTTTTCGTATTACAATTTTCGCCCAAACGCATATTTCATTGAGAAACACACCGTCTCTTCGCTTCTTACGATTAGAATGTTCTCTGCCTAGCATACGAGAGAATGGCTCAGACTGGGTGTATATCATCCCTTCAGGGAATAAAGTGACGCGTGTCTCTGGGATATTAAAATAAACGTCTTGCTATCTAATTTTTAAATTGAATCAGCTCTTGCTAGGTTCAAAATCCGAGACAGTCACGTCGGACAAATTCCAAGAATCAGCAAGATTCTTTTCGTAGGATTTCTGATTTTAGCAAACTAGAGGCCTTAACTAATATTTCGGTAGGGATGGGTGTCAATCAGCCACATTTTAAAAACCAGGCGGCGACAGTGTATTATGAAGGACAATGGAGTTAACGGCAGTTTGAATTCTCCGTTCTATTACCTCAAATCGCTTCTATACGAATTTGTGGCTGGATAAATGGCGATCGCTAAAAGTGCGAGAAACACTTGTACAGATGTAATTAAATGAAAAACTCTGATCTTTGAGACCCAGTCTAAGACTTCAATCGATGTCACTGTCAGGTTATATTCGTACGGCACCCGAACTAAATCATTTCTGAGATAGCGATCGAGAACAAGAGATTATTCAAATACAACTGAATCAATTCACCCTTTTTTTGGCCTTCACATATCGGACTGTCATCGGAATTTCACTGTGAGATTATGGTTTTAGCCAGCCAAATGATTCAATTTGGTTTAAACCAGTCCTTCTGACATATGGCCAAGAAACAAACAGTTATTTTTTAAAAAATCATAACAATAGAGTTGGCAAGGTGAGAAAAATGATCCACAGCTCTATCAAACCTTCAAGGTGTTCTTTTTCAAAATCTTTACGTCTGTTTAAACGGTATTTTTCGAAATTCCTACTCTGGACATTTAGTTTCACATAGAAAATAGTGTCTAACAGATTTCACTTTCGTCTTATTTTAGAATTTATTGATATTTCAAGGTGTTAATGATAACGATCTAGAATAGGGTCGTAAAGGTAGTTTTTGACGTAAAACGTATCTCAGAGAATAGTAAAGTGGTCAAGATAGGCACTCGTCCTCTAGTTTCCCGCCATTTCGAATACGAAAATGCTCTTTGTTGCGTACAATGATCTGACTTTTATCTCTCTTTGGTCAATATTGAAAGCGGAAATCATTTACACGTGGACGTGCTATTTCAGTGAAACAGCCGTGAAACAAATGTGAAACAAACAAGAATCTCTGAGTAGAGTGACGCTTGACGCTCCGATTGGGTGGTGTGAATACGGAATAACCGAGGAATATCGCTCACAAGTTCAAGATTAGAGAATAAAGCCCGAGTTTTAGACTTAACAATTATTCGCCGAAGGCGAGGGAATATCCTCGACATTATTATCCAACTACACCTAGACGAGTACAAATAACGTCATAGACGAGTACAAATAGTACAAATAATCTCTAAAAGTGCGAGAAACACTCGTACAGATGTAATAAAATGAAAAACTCTGATCTCTGAAGCCCAGTCTAAGACTTCAAGGGATGTCACTGTTAGGTTATATTCGTAAGGCACCCGAACTAAATTATTTCCGAGATAGCGATCGAGAACTAGAAATTATTCAAATACAACTGAATCAATTTACCCTATTTTTTTTTTGGCCTTTACATATCGGACTGTCATCGGAATTTCACTGTCAGGTTATGGCTTTAGCCAGCCAAATGATTCAATTTGCTTTAAACCAGTCCTTCCGAGATATGGCCAAGAAACAAACAGTTACTTTTATAAAAATCATACGAATAGAGTCAGGCATGGTGAGAAAATAATCCACAGCCCTATCAAACCTTCAAGGTGTTGTTTTTCAAAATCTTTACGTATACTTAAACGGTATTTTTCGAAATTCCTACTCTGGACATTTACTTTCATATCGAAAATAATGTCTAACATATTTCAATTTCATCTTATTTTAGAGTTTAGTGATATTTCAAGGTGTTAATGATAACGATCTGGAATAGGGTCGTAAAGGTGGTTTAAGAGATGGCCCAATCACATGCTAGCTTTATTGACAGGCTAACATGTGTGCTGGCGCGTAACAGAAATAAGCACCACCCACTTTGGTTCGGAATTTCTGGCTATGACGATCTGGAATAGGGTCGTAAAAGTGATTTTAACGTAAATGAATTCTATCTCTCTTTGGTCAATATTGAAGGGCGGAAACTCATTACACGTGGACGTGGTATTTCAGTGAAACAACTGTGAAACACACAATAAATAGCCGAGGATTATCGCTCGCAAGTTCAAGATTACAGAGTAAAGCTCCAGTCTTATATTTAACAATTATTCGCCGAAGACGAGGTGAATATCGTCGAACAAAGCCCCGAGACGGAGTCGAGGGGATTATTCGACAATAATCACCGAACCTGTGGCGAATAATTGTTTTAGTATAATTTCAGAGCTGAACAACAGACAATTTTCTAAAATCATAACATTTTAGTAACATTTATTAAAATTTTATTTTAACATTTTATTCAGAAAGTCGTGCTGAGAACTGAACACAGTCAAGAGAGGATAAAGTGTCGCCCCTTGGCCCATTTTATAGATACTAAGGAGTCTTGTGTGGATTGTCAAGATGGGAGTTAATTAGATGAAAAAGATGAGAAATATGGCGGCTTATTCCGTTCGCTCTATCTATTTAACTTGCCATTAATCAGATAAGCGTAACAAATTCAAATCCGTGGAAGACTTACTCTAAACAAGGCATTCTGTAACTTGAAACGTCAGGAGAGAAAGCACAGAATAAGAAATCTAAGGAGATCATCGGTCGTTGCTGATCTTGTGACACTCTAGGTGCTAATTAAATCATTCCAAATATACGTCGACTCCAGTAACTTCCTTCTTCGGTGAGAGATTTGCTGCTGATTCCGGCGGAGCTTCTAGAGTTTACTAATCCTTTCAAAAACATGACTTAAGGAGTCCACACTCGAGATATCAGCATGCACTCAGCAACTTGTCTAAAACTGCGTTTTCCTCGCTCTGGTAGCCTCAGCATCTAAATTGTGACATTTCTGTCTTTGGTGATCGAGATGGCTTTCTACAGTATTCAGCATGTAGCAGCATAATCGCACAAAAGTCATGCGGGTGATCGGTGAGCCCCCTGAACAAGATGGCATCCGAAATGTTCAATCAAACAAACTATTTTAGTCACTTAGGAAAACTATCGTGATTCAGCATTCCAGAACAACGACCAGGCTCTCACACGTGTAACCTCGAGCACATAGTTCGTAATGCACGCACATATATTGCAGGCATTTCCTTCGAAGAGCATGCAGGAGAGTGTATTCTCAAAATAAAGGTCATACGAAAATCGGAAGAGACTTTTCACAAATCCGAGTATCAAGGTTACAACACGATCAACCTTCAAGGTGTTGCTTTTCAAAATCTGTTCGTCTACTTAAACGGTACTTTTTAAAATTCCTACTCTGGACATTTAGTTTTACATAGAAAATGGTGTCTAACAGATTTCTCTTTCAGCTTCTCTTAGAGTTTATTGATATTTCAAGGTGTTAATGACATCGATCTGAGATAGGGTCGTAAAGGTGGTTTTAACGTGAAACGTATCTCATAGAATAACAAAGTGGTCAAGATATGCACTCGTCCACTAGTTCCCGCCATTTCTAATACGAAAATGCTCCTTGTTGAGTACAATAACTTGACTTTTATGTCTCATTGGTAATTATTGAAGGAGAAGATTCTTTACACGTGGACGTGCTATTTCAGTCAGACAACTGTGAAACACACAAGAATCTCTGAGTAGAGTGACGCTTGAGGCTCCGATTGGATTGTTTAAATATGGAGTGACGGAGGATTATCGCTAACAAGTTTAAGATTACAGAATAAAACCCGAGTGTTATCTAAGGTGCTAACCCACACCAGGCATAATGGAACATGATTCCTGTTGTTTTTCAGTTTTCAGTGTTTAGGAGATTGAAATGCTTCAGATGCTGATAGATTTTCACATCGGTAAGATCTAAAGCAAGGCTTTTCGTGGACTCTGCAGGCATCAGACAAAGCAGAAAATTCCTCTCTCAGTGTGTAATCGACAAAGACACCGGTCCATGCTTTTGTATCTTCACACCTTGATTACTGCAACTCAATCCTTTCTGTTTCAACTAATTATCAATCTGATCGTTCACGGAATGTTCAGAACACCACAGCTGGGATGATTTTTGCGATTACGAAATTTGGACACATTACACCGACTCTTATAGACCAACAATTGCTTCCTGTATCATTCAGAGTTCAATTTATTTTTGCTAACAACATCTTCTGTTCATTCCTTTGTCACCTGCTCTACACTTGGGGACTGCGCTTTTGCTCATGCTGCTCCTGCCCTATAGTACTCGTTGCCGTGTGTTACCAACCAGATCCTTTAGCCGCCTAGCTTCATTCAAGAAAGAGCTGAAAATCTTTCTTTTTAGGAAAGCGTTCAGTACCAGTTTATCATACACGATAAAGCGGTTTTAAATGTACACATAATTTTTAGAGTTATTCAAACTTTTTTTTTGGTTTATCTTATTAAATATATTCAAAGAACTCATTAACAATACGGACAGAAGAAAGCTCATCAGAAGCAAAGTTTGTTTCACCCCTTCCTGCTTCTTTTCCTTCTTTTTCGTTCCTTTTTAATGGAATTGTCAATGCACCAGTTGACATGTACCTTGTATGGGGGTAGTTGTCTGCAACCTTATAATTTGGCGACTAGTTACGTCGCTCATAAATTACTTTTGACACCGCGTGAGTTCCCTTCCAGTTTACTCAATAAAAGTGCCGTTCCTAGTCTGTTACAACGCTGGTGACATAGCTAACACTGCAAAGCTGACCTTAGGCAATTTTGTTCCTCTGGATATTGTTTATCCGACATCAATCCGCGGAAAATTATGAACTAAATATAACTGTTAGTTGTGAAAACACCATTTCACAGGAGCGGTTTTGGAAATTACTCGCTCCGCGGACCGATAATGTCGATGGCGTTATGTCTTGTACAATGTAAATAGAATAATTTTGCTTGGCCGTTACCATGGCAATCAGCCGCAAAAAAAAAAAATCCACTCTTCTGTGTAGCTCTGTGTTACAATGTACCTACGTCCCCCATATGCTAAAGTTCATTCCAGACTCCATACTGTTGGGTTTTTTAGGCCGTTAGGATCTGATACAACCATTATACACAATGACCCACGCGCTCCTGTTCGCAGGCTGAATATTTAGTTCATAGCGAGATAGATTTCGTCGAAGTTAGGAAGAAACAATGAAATTTGAAGAAAGGTATATCATGTGTGTGATTGACACTTCCCAATTTGGTGATGCCATGTGCTTAGTGATCGCTTGTTGAATGTGAGTGAGTCTGTAGAAAGGAAGCCCTTAAAGACTGAAAAGTGAAAGTGATGGATCATTTCCTGTAAGTCGCCGTACAGGTGAATTTGAATTTTTTCAAAGAACAGTGATTAGAATCAAATCTTGCCAACCAACGCCTTATTGCTTACACTTAGTCCAGCGTAAAATGAGCGTTATATATAAAAGTTATAAATCTCCTCAGTATCGCGGAGCCGTTCCTCGTCGATAGGTTAAATTTTGGATGGTATGGGTTGCCTCAGTTTCTTAACATTGTCGTCATTTTCGGAACACCAATCATTTTCAGTTACCATGTACATTATCGCTTTCGCGTTACGCTGTATTTCTCCGTAAATTTTCATCGGTCGCACTCCAAAAACGACGAGAATAGGACATATTTCGATATTTCTTCACATTTCTGTGCAGAAACATTAACATTCTGTTAACGTACTGTTAGCACTCTTTCATTTGTAAGGACCTCCTAAGGTAATTGTTTGTACTGTTCTCAAGAAGTGTTTCATAAACTAGGCTTTTCTCAAAGTGCCACGGTTTGCAGTCAAACTCAATTACCAAAACTCTTAATCTAATTAACAGAAATCATTGTCAAGAGTGCAGCGTTAACTCATTTACTCTTTAAGCAATTAACACGCGACTCCTTGAAATGATTTCAAACCCTTTACAAAAGCTCACGAGCTAGTAATGAAATTGCAACATATGAAAATGGGTAAACTAGCTGTGTGGGTTCATTGGTGATCAGACATCGACATGGAGAGGGAACCATATCACAATCATTTGCCTTGAAAAGCACTTCTAAGGTGTGTGTGCTATGTTATTCAACATGCAAATGTATCTAAAACTGTCAAGAGAGGTTTTTTCTACTCCCTGTAAATCCGTGTGGCTCCCAAAAGCCTCCACAATTTTTCCTGGGTGGTGTATATGGAATCAGTAAACAGCTTGAAAAAATTGTTGTTGGGATTCTAGACAAGATTTTAAAAGTTAAAGTAAAAACTTTCGACCCCTTTCTTTATTGTCTGCTAAAGGATTTCAACATTTTGAGAGGTGACCTGTCTTATACCTCTCCACGGAACCGTTGAAAATGAGGTTCAGAACAAAAGTTTAGTTTTAGAAATACAAATGGTAAGACATGTGTAAAATGAATAACCAACAGGTGGGCAAATTTAGTACAATTCAATTAGTATTACATATGTGACAGACCTCTTGTTGTAAGATCATGAATTAATCAGATACATGTATTGAATATATTTTTCTTTCTTGGTATATAAATCAGAGCGAGTTTGACAATGATCACTTGAATGATGGTCGAATGAGCCTGCGATGCTCCTCATTCGGAGCCTACACTTTATTGTACACAGTGATTAGGTTCTCAGATACATTGCGTTGATAAGGCAACTTAAAGAAATGTTGAAATGATGAGAGAGGATTAAAATAGTTTCACTTCTAGTCATAAAATGTGAAATAGCTGTTAACCCTATTCAGACAGACAAAAAAACCTTATAATTTGGCCATACAAAACTTAAGGTAACTTCGTTTGTCGTTGTATGAAGTTTAAAAATATTTGCGGTTTTGAGACACCGTGGGCTCAGACTATGGGGTCACGGGACCTAGATCATGTAGACTGGAGCGCCAAAATGCTTTCATGCAAGCTTGGCGAGTTCACAAGTGAAGCCGTGTCTCTTGCCCATCTGTGGATGGCTACCAGGACCTCCCAAGGCTTTTTGGGCGAGTTTTGAGTGGCAAAAGTCTCGACCGATGTGATATTTTTCTGGAAGGACTAGGTGGCCCGACACAATAATTTGTTAAAATGGAAATGTGAGGTGTTCCCCTCTCGAGTTGTAGTGGAATTTCCCAGAACTCTTTTCGGTCATAAACGAGGCAAAGGTTGTGTTTTAGACACTAGCTTTTGTGAAATGGAGGAAGGAGGGCTAGCGGACAAGAAAGCCGTTTACACGGCAGAAAAATTTGGTACGGACATGTCAAAAAAGTAGTACGGACTGCATAATTTTAGCCGTTTACACCGATGATGTTTTATCACGGGTCGGACAAAAAGAGACAGAAGGACTAAGCTAGCAAGGTTGCGTTTACACTGCAGTTTTTTGGGGACCGGACCAATTTCTTGCATGATGCATGAAATTGGTCTGGACCCGTGTTTTTTCTGGCTTTGGGGCCATAAACGTTTATGACCCCGAAAAACACGGGTCCGTGCCCATCCCCCAAAACATGGTTCGGATTGTTTACACGGGCAAAAATGTGAGGTCCGTACTCCTTTTTTGACACGTCCGCATCCGATTTCTCTGCCGTCTAAACGGTCTTAAAGTGAGAAGGCATTTTCCAGCCGAACAGGAAGATCTGGCCCTGAGGTGTGTTTTGAACGTAAACTTTTAATTTCTTGAGCAAGTTTTGATCTTACACGATCGACACTTTTTCAGTGTTGTTCTTCGAGCAGAATGCTGGATTTTTAGGATTTGTTATTATATGAACGGTTCACTGCAATGGAAATCGGGAATCATTGTGGGTGTTTTAGGTTGCAATAGGTGTCACATCAAACAGCCTTGCAATGTACACACTTAAATAATGTTGTTTCTTAATTTGAACAAGAAACAAATAACAACAGTAATAGTAACAATTACTACCATGTCTGCGTGGCTTGTCGACTAAGCAATTAATTAATAAAATCTTCCTTTTGTCACTATTCTGCTATTTTCATGTCTCTAACTATGAAAACTGCTAACTAGTTAAGAATAGGGATTTAGAAAGGGAGGAAAGCTGTCAAAAGCCTTACAGCGCTCAATTTGAGATTGGAACACAAAGTGCAGGAAACAGGTTTTAAAATATCAAACTGGTGGAAACCGTTTTGGGCTCAGCAGGACCAGTGCCATCTGGCCATTTGCCCCAGGGTGCTGGAGAGCAATGAGAATGCTTGTCACTTGACTTGTCCTATCCCTAACCCTAAAACCCAACTGTAACCCAAACCCAACTGTAACCTAACCCAACTGTAACCCTAACCCAACTGTAACCCTAACCTAACTGTAACCCTAATCCAACTGTAACCCTAACATCAAATACTGGAAAAAGGTCAATGGAACTCAAGTGATTTCTACAAACCCCAACCCTAACCATAGGTTTAAGTCGAGACTCGCCATAGCTGTTTCCTAAGGGTGTCAGATACCTTAGTCACGTGATGTTAATTTTTTTCAATTTAAAGGGTTGTAACAATTCTAGTAAAGACCAAGGCCGGATCGGGATGACAAAAAAGCGATAGACATTACAGTAGAGTGCACATTAAGCTGACGCACAACTGAGGTTGAATGATATCAATTAACGATTATCTTTAGCAAAACAGAAACTTTTGCGACCAAGACGAACTAGACCGATTCACATAATGATTAATGCGCCCGACACTTTATCTACAACTTTTTGCAGCTGAATCAGTACAAGTCAATAATTTTTTAATAAGTTGCCACTCCTATAAGGAACCCTCATTCCAATATGCTCCCCTTTTTTCCAGCCGAGATTCTGAAGAAGTGCCCAAGCGCTTATTCGAGGAAGTACGTTTGACAGACTTGGTTGACAGAAGCCATTGAACTTCTCAAGATAAGATTCCCTGATAGGATTATTGCATTTACAAATAATTCAAGATTGCTCTGAGTTTTTGCGACACAGTTTGATACATTTACGCTCAAGAATTTTGGTAATTACGCTGGAATCATGCTCGATCATCTGACTACAGTATTACATACAAACTTGTGCCGGTTTAATTAATCTGAGCCTATCACGGGTGTCAATCAGCTACTATTTAAAAACCAGGTGTCAGTGTATTATTAAGGACAAATTACAAGAGTTGCCGGTGATTTGCATTCTTTACTCTGTAACCTCGAGTTGCTTCCATGCGAATTTTCTGTTAGATAAGTAGCGATCGTTAAGAGTGCGAGAAACACTCGCACAAGTGTCATGAAATGTAAAACTCTGATCTTTGAAGCCTGGTCTAACATTTCAATGGATATCACTGTCAGGTTATATTCGTATGACACCCGAACTGAATAATTGTTCAATTAAAAACGCCCCCAAGAAATTATTATTTTCTAAGAAGAAACCGGATTTTTTAGCTCCCTTTTGATTTAAAGCTGACGTGTACGCTTACCTTATTTGTAGATTATGGTATATTGGCTCATATACCATAATGGCTAAGCGAATAAAAAGTCTTGAATTGCATTATCCAATTATCCAGTTTTTAATCATTTCTGAGATAGCGATCAAGAACTAGAGATTATTCAAATACAACTGAGTCAGTTCACCTTTGCATATCGGACTGTCAACGGAATGTCACCGTAAGGTTATATTTTTAATGCAACCGTGCTTAATTATTCCTGAGATGGCGATCAAGATGAGAAAGGGATTTATTAGACTCGATAACTAGAGATTACTCAAATACAACTAGAACAGTTCCCTTTATTTCTTCACTTTTGCATGTCGGACAGTCATCGTGTATTAAAGTTTCTTATGAAATTCATAAGGTCGTCAATTGGAGGTTTCACTTACCTTAAAAGCAATTATTGTGGATTCGTTCCCATCTATAACTATCTAAATATTGTCCATAAAATCAAGAGAGCTGTCGAGGCTCCGTGTCTCAGTGCAATTGTTTCCATCAGATTCTTTATCGAGTTGAAGTGATGTTTCGCTTTAGCCATAAATCGTAATAACGTGCTCTGCACTCTGTTATATATTGCCTGAGATCCCAAGATCGCGATCCACATATACCGAAAAAACGGTGTAATTATCATTTCTAGTGATGGTTATATCCAGTGTATGGTTACAATCAGTAATCGCTTCCGGAAATTCTACGTTCAGCAAAACTTGGTTTTAGAAACTGCAAAACTCCATCAAAATCACTGTTTGATATTCTTTTAACAAACCAAGCGAGAAATACGATACTTTTTTTTATCGATTGCTCTCGTCTTAATAAAACCTTAAAAAGTGCTAACTTTCTCCACCAAAAAACGATTGTTTTCAGGCAAATTTAACCATCGGGATTCAAGAAACCAGAACTACCAGGCTCTAAACTGTTGCATACAGTCCGTACTGCGTGCCTTTATAGTGCAGAGTTTCTTTCCCGAGGCATGGGGGAGGGGATGTAGAATTAGACCGGCTGTGTCTTGTTTCTCACCATAGATTGTTTTCTCCACCGAATATACATTTTTCCTTTACAAAGAGTGGAATTCTGCGTGAAACTGCTTCAGTCTTTCCCATTGCTTGCATAGATGTTACAGTAGTAAATAATGAATAAAGTTGGTACTTACAGTCTTTTGAGGAAAAAATTGCTCCGGAAAACTTCATGGGATAGGTCCTTTAGCTGATTATTGGACAAGACCCTGTAAACAAGAAATCATTTCATCGGATAGTTAGATTTGCATTGTTAGATAAAGCTTAGAACTTTGTAGGATTCTTACCGGGTGGAGGGGGCTCAAAAAGTTGCTGATTTGATTTTAACCTCAAAATACATAGGTAAGAATGGCCTTAACGTGAACAAATATTTGTTAACTTTGGTTTCCTATCTCATCGGAGACAAATAACATCGGTCGATGAGGTTTGAACGAAGGTTTCTTCGATGAATTCTGAAGTGGGACTCTCCATACAACTAGCCAAGATAAAACTCTTTGGTAGAAGTATACAGAAAGATTATTCAAGATTTTTATGGACTGGTGCAACAAAAGGTAATAGTTTAACCGACTCTCGATTACCCTCCTCCCCTCCCCCCTCATACGTGATCGACGACTGTTTTAAAAAGCTACAAAAATAAGTAAGTCGACAACGTGTTAGAGATCATAGTCCACTTTAAAAGCCACTCCCTCCTTTGTGAAATATTTTATTGCCATCAATTTCGCTAGAATGGTTACAATCCCATCGATAAAATTTACGTCACTGACAATGAAATTAAACCAACACTATCTAAGGCTTATCAAAAACTTAATAACGGATTATTAGGTAAACTGAAGCTTTCACACATTGTTCTGTTGATTTTGCGTCCATTTTCCTCTTATGAGGGTCACTTTATTTTTTCATATTATATGAATATACCCAACGTGAACAAGTGATTCTGAATGATCCAAGCGAGTCCGTTATTAAAGCAGAAGACCACACTTTCTATTGGTTTACTGGTGTAATAACTCGTGCAGGGTGTAAGAAGTCGTAAAGAGGTTTACGTCAGCGGTCAAAATTAAAGATACCCTATGCTCTCTGTTTTTCTCAGCCTTTGCAAGTCTTCTAAAGTTAAACAGTCAAGACTGACAAATACCTAGAATAAGCGAGTCTTTTTTTCCATAGGATTGCTGATTGGAGTAAACAAGAGACTCCAACTAATATTTGGGTAAGGAAGGGTGTCAATCAGCCACAATTAAAAAAAAAACAGACAATGAAATTGCGGTGGTTTGGATTTTCCATTCTATAACCTCAAATAGAATGAGTTGCTCGATAAATAGTGATCGATAAAATTGTGAGAAACACTTGCACAAATCCGGTCTAACATTTCAATAGATGTCATAGTCAGGTTATATTCGTACGGTACCCGAACTTAATTCTTACTGAGATATCGATCAAGATGGGAAAGGAATTAACTGGACTTACTGCAATAACTAGAGATTATTCTAATACAACTGAATTCATCCTTTTTTCCTTTTAATCATTGGACTGCCATCATGTATTAAAGTAACTTATGAAATTCATAAGATCGTCGATTTGATTTTCCATTCACTCTAAAAAGCATTTATTTGGCATTGGGTCCAATTTATACGTCATAAGTGAAATCAAGAAAGCCGTCGAAGATCCTTGTCGCATTGTAAGTGTTCCCATCAGGTACCTTATCGAGTCCAAGTGATAAATTTCGCTTAAGCTATGAATCGCGATAAGATGCCTTGCGCTCTTAGCTATATTGCTGCAGAGATATGCCAGTGACATATATCGCAAGAAAATTACCTTTACGCTGTACTTTAAATCGTCTTAGTTGATCGATCGTCTCTTACCGATACATCAGCTGACGTAATTTTTTGCCCTTTGGGCTATTTCCCTCATAAAGGTTTTATGATCGGTTTTAATTTGACTCCCCTTCAAGAAGACTTTTTTATTCAGTTGCGGCACGAACGATGTTCACATATCCCATGTAATGCACCTTTTCGTGTAACCAATTGTATCTATTTAAGCTGGGAGGCCTTTTCCACAACTAAATATAAAATTCGAGTCCCGGAGTTTCCGAACAGAGCATTCTGATGAGCTTGAAGGTTAATATCGTTCTAGACAGATTTTAAGGAAAAGTTTCAGCTGTATTGCGTAACGGTCAAAGATCCCAAGATCGCGGTCTACCTAAATATCAATTTGATCGTTTACAGAACGTTCCGAACGCCACAGCTAGGGTGATTGTCCAGATTACGAAATTTGAACATATTACACCAGCTCTCATGGACCTACACTTGCTTCCTGTATCATTCAGGGTTGAATTTAAAATTTGCTTCTCTCTGTTTTTAAGTCGTTAAACAATCTGAGATGTGTTATCTTTAAAACCTGGCACCAACTATGCACTTCGCTAGTCTACTTAATCTCTTCTGTTCGTTCCTTAGTCACCTGCTCTAGACCTGGGGACCGCGCTTTCTCTCATGCCGCTCCTGCCTTATGGCACTTGTTGCCGTACGTTACCAATCAGATCCTTTAGCTGCGTAGCTACTTTTACGAAACAACTCAAAACGTTTCTTTGTAGGAAACCGTTCGTTTCTAGTTTGTGATAAATAATAAAGCGCTTTTAAACGTGCGCATGGTTTTTAGCGTATTTAAATGTTTTTTTTTTTATGTTAAGGGCAGAACAAAGCTTATCAAGACTAAACTCTAAGTTTTACCCCTTCCTGCTTTTTTTCCCTCTTCTTTTTCGTTCCTTTTAATGGATTCCTCGATGCGCCAGTTGACATGCGCCTTACGTGAGGGTGCTTGTTTGCAACCTTATGATTTGGCGATTAGTTACGTCGCTCATAAATTACTTTTGATAGTGCGTGAGTTCGCTTACCCTTTATTCAATAGAAGTGCCGTTCCTAGTCTACTACAACGCTGATGACATGGCTAAGGCTGCAAAGTTGACCTCAGACAATTTTTGTTCTTCTGGATATTGTCTATCCGATAGCTAAATGTACATCTATTTGTGAAAACACCGTTTCACAGGAGCGGGTTTGGAATTTGCTCGCTCCGTGGATCGCAATGTTGATAGCGTCATGTCTTGTACAATGTAAGAACAGTTTTGTTGTGCCGTTAACATGGTAATCAGCCGCAAACAATAGTCCTGTGTCTCCGCGTAGCTCTGTGATTCAGTGAGCCGAGGTCCCTATATGCCAAAGGTCATTCCAGATCCCAGACTGTTGGATTTGAAGAGTTTAAGGATGCTGATACAACCATTTTACACAATGACCCAGACACTTCTGTTTGCGGGTTGAACATTTTTTTCACAGCGAGATTTCGCCGAAGTTAGGAGGAAAGAACCAAATTTAAAGAAAGGTATATCATGCGTGTGATTGACACTTCCCAATGTTGACATGCCATGTGCTTATTGATCACCCTTTGAATGTGAGGGCATCTGTAAAATTGAAGCCCTTGAGACTGAAATAACTCAGTTTATAATATACGATAAAGTGCTTTTAAATGTATGCATAGTTTTTAGCGTTAATTAAATGTTCTTTTTGGTTTATTTTATTAATTATAAGAAAGAACCCATTCACGATACGGGCAGAACAAAGCTCATCAGAACCAAAGTCTGTTTCAGCCCTTCCTGCTACTTTTCCTTCTTCTTTTTCGCTCCTTTTAATGGATTTGTCGATGCACCAGTTGACATGTGGTTGTCTAGAACTTTATAATTTGACAATTAGTTACGCCGCCCATAAATTACTTTTGATACCGCGTGAATTCACTTCCAGTTTACTCAATAAAAGTGCCGTTCCTAATCTGTTACAGCGCAGGTGACATGGTTAAAACTGCAAGGCTGACCTCAGACAGTTTTTGTTCTTGTCGATATTGTCTATTCGATACCAATCCGCGAGAAAGGATTACCTAAATGTAACTCTTTTCTGTAAAAACACCGTTTCACAGGAGCGGGTTGGAAATTGCTCGCTCCGAAGATCGACAATGTCGATAGCGTCATGTTTCGTACAGTGTAAATAGAATAACTCTGTTGTGCCGTTACCGTGGCAATCAGCCGCAAAAAATAGTCCTTTCATCTGTGTAGCTCTGTGTTACAATGCACTAAGGTCCCCTAAATGCTAAAGTTCATTAGTCATTTTCGCAAAACCAATCACTTTCAATCACTATGTACATTATCGCTTTGGAGTTACGCTGTATTTCTCCATAAATTTTTCAACGGTCGTGCTCCACAAATGACGAGAATAGGACATATTTTGGATATTTCTTCTCAATTCTGTCCAGAAATTTTAACATTTTGTTAGCGTTCTGTTAACATTCTCTACCTCTTGAGGTAAATGTTTATACTGTTCTCTAGAAGTGTTTCATAAATTAGGGTTTCCTCAAAGTGCCAGGGTGTGCAGTCAAAATCATTTAACAAAATTCTTGACGTAATTAACAAAAATTACTGATAAGAGTGCAGTGTTAACTCATTATTCTTTGAATGATTGACACGCGACTTCTTCATATAATTCCAAACCCGTTATAAAAGCTCACGAGTAATGAAATTGCAGCATATGAAAATGGGTAAACTAACTATGGGGGTTCAGTTGTGATTAGACATCGACATGAGAGAAGGTACCATATCACAATCATTTTCCTTGAAAAGCACTTCTAAGGTGTGTGTGCTATCTTATTCAAAATGCAGATGTATCTACCCTGTAGAGAGAGCTTTTTTCGACTTTGTAAATCCTTGTGGCTCCGAATAGCTTCCACAATTTTTCCTGGGTTATGTTTATGGAATCAGTAAGCAGCTTGAGAAGATTGTTGTTAAGATTATAGACAGGATTTAAAAAGATAAAGGAAAAAGTTTTGACCCCTCTTTATTGCCTGCTAAAATTTTTCAATATCATGAGAGGTGAATTGTCTTATACCTCTCGGAACGTTGAAAATGAGGTTCGGAACAATATTTTGGTTTTAGACATGTATTTAACAATTATTCCAGGAGCGCTCATTGGATATGAGATAATAGATAGCCAACGAGACGCGTGGCACCAAGTTGGCTAGAATAATGTCATATCCAACACGCGCGAGAGGAATAATTGTTTTATTAAAACAAAAACGTCCCCAAGATATTAGACAAATCTTCTCGACTTTATTTTGTAAGAAGAAACCGGATTTGACAGTGTACAGATATTAGATTATGGTATATTGGCTCGTATACGATCGTGGTTAAGCGAATAAAATGTCTTGAATTGCATTATCCAACGATCCAGTTTCTAATAAAAATGAATAGCCAACAAGTGGAAGAATTTAGTGGAATTCAATTAGTATTACATACATGACAGACCTCGCGTTGTAAGATATGAATTAATTAGATGAGCATATCGAAAAGAGTTCTCTTTTTTGGTTTATAGAACAAAGCGGGTTTGACAATGATCATCTGAATAATGGTCGAATGAGCCTGCGATGCTGCCCGTTCGGAGCAAACACTTTATTTTACATAGTGATTGAGTTCTCATATATATTGCGTTACCAAGGTAACTAATTAAAGACTTCTTAAAAGGGGAGACCTTTAGCTTCTAAGAACAAACTCCTCTCAAATATTCGAGGAGAAAATTACAAATGAAGCGCATTTACTAAAGAGAGGCTACCCAGAGGACCCTCATTAGCACAACTCTCTTAGAAGTGAATTAAAAAACATGAATTTAGCTCTTCAATAGAAACAAAAGACGAACCAACGAGTGTTGCCTTTTGTTACACAATAGGATCGGGATGACTAAGACCGATAGACATTACAGTAGAGTGCTAATTATGTGGACGCGCAAAATTAAATGATGTCAATTAACTATTATCTTTATAATTAGCGAAACACAGACTTTTGTGACCAAGACGAATTAAATCGATTCCTATAAAGTTGAATACGCCCGAAACCTATTTATTTCTCAATTTTATTTACCCAATTAAAAAGGAATCATCAAATGAGAAAGTTTCCAATGCACTGTTACATAAGGCTTTTAACTTCCCCCCCCCCCCACCCCCTCCCTCGAAATAAAACCTGTTTCTATTGCCACTTTATCTACAACTTTTTAATTACGGTTGAATCAGAACAGGTTAATATCTACTTAATAAGTTGCCACTCCTATAAAGCACCCTCATTCCAATAAGCTCCCC
Source organism: Stylophora pistillata (assembly GCF_964205215.1). Classification (NCBI taxonomy): domain Eukaryota; kingdom Metazoa; phylum Cnidaria; class Anthozoa; order Scleractinia; family Pocilloporidae; genus Stylophora; species Stylophora pistillata. The sequence continues at coordinate 21,101,072 of NC_142520.1, forward strand.
TTTTCTCAGCCGAGATTTTGCAGAAGTGCCCAAGCGTTTATTCGAGGAAGTACATTAAGAAGAATTGGTTGAATAGGTTTGAAAGAGGCCATGCAACTTCTCAAAATAAGATTTTGTGATAGGATTATTACATTTACAAATAATTCAAGATTTCATAGAGTTTTTGCAACGCAGTTTGACGCATTTACGCCCAAGAATTTTGGTAACAATGCCGGAATCATGCTCGATCTTCTGACCACAGTATTACACAAAAATTATGCCGGTATGGTTTATCTGAGCCTATCAGTGACCGTCAAATAGCTTCAATGAAAGTCTATCAGATCTCACTATTTTTACTGCTCGTCAGTTCTGGATCATAAGGGTTTTTTAGATCTGAAGACTGGGCCAGTCTCCAAATGCTTTTAAATATACTAACTTTAAAATCATTCTCCGTATTACAATTTTCGCCCAAACACATATTTCATTGAGAAACACACCGTCTCTTCACACCTTACAATTGGAATGTTCTCTGCCTAGCATATGACAGAATCGCTCAGACTGGGGGTATATCATTCTCTCAGCGAATAAAGTAGCACGTGTCTCTAGGATATTGAAAGAAACGTCTTGCTATCTAGTCGAATCAGCTTTTTGCTAGTCTCAAAAACCGAAACAATCACGACGTACAAATTCCAAGAATCAGCAAGATTCCTTCTGTAGGATTGCTGATTTTAGCCAAGAAGAGGCTCCAACTAATATTTCGGTAAGGACGAGTGTCAGTCCGCCACAGTTTAAAAACCAGGTGTCAGTGTATTATGAAGGACAGTGGAGTTGCTCGCGGTTTTGATTCTCCATTCTATTACATCAAATCGCTTCTAAATGAATTTGTTGCTGGATAAATGGCGTTCGCTAAAAGTGAGAGAAACACTCGTACAAATGTAATTAAATGAAAAACTCTGATCTTCGAAGCACGGTCTAACACTTCAATAGATGTCACTGTCAGGTTATATTCGTGCGGCACCCAAACTAAATTATTTCTGACATAGCAATCGAGATTATTCAAATACAACTGAATGAGTTCACCTTTTTTTTTTTTTCACCCTCACATATCGGACTGTCATCGGAATGTCACTGTCAGGTTATATTTGTACAACTCTGCGTGAGACTTTTTCAGTCTCTCCAACGTTACAGCGATAAATAAAGATTTTATGTCGTTTGGTATTGACAGTATTTCGAGGTCTGTAGTCCTGTCGAAAACTCCCAGGGATAAGTTCTTTAACTGATTATTGGACAAGTCCCTGTCAACAAGAAGTCACTCATCACGTCAGATGGTTAGATTTGCAATGTGAGAGAACAGGTAGAACTTTATATGACTCTTACCGGGTGGAGACGGCTCAAAAAAGCTGCTGATTTCATTTTCACCTTGAAATATATAAGTAAGGATGGGCCTTAACCTTAACAAATTTCAGTTGACTATGATTACCTATCTCATCTGAGACAAATAACACTGATTGATTAGGTTTGAAGGAAGGCTTTTTCGATGAATATAAAGTGGGACGCTAGAATGGTTACAATCCCATCGATAGAATTTACGTCGCGGACAACGAAAATAAAGCAACATTTTCTAAAGCTCACGAAAGACTGGATAGCGGATTATTAGGTAAACTGAAGCTTTTCACACATTATTTTTCCCACATTTAATTTTTTCATATTATATGAATATACCCAACGTGAACAACTGATTCTAAATGGTCCAAGCGAGTTAATTATTAAAGCAAAAGACCACATTTTCTTTCGCTTTACTGGCGTAATAACCCACGCAGGGTAGAAGAAGTCGTAAAGGGGTTTACGTCAGCGGTCAAAATTAAAGAAACCTTATGCTATCTGACTTTCTCAGTCTTTGCTAGTCTTCAAAAGTGAAACAGTCAAGACGGACAAATCACTAGAATAAGCGAATCTCTCTGTTTTTTTTCTTTCTTTTTTTTCTTTTTTTTTTCTTTCCAAGGGATTGCTGATTTCAGCAAGTAACAGACTCCAACTAACATTTCGGTGAGGAAGGTTGTAAATCAGCCACAATTAAGGAAAAAACAAAACAAAACAAAATACAACAAAAACAAACAAAAACAAAAACAAAAAAAAAACAAAAACAAAGAAAAACAGTAACAAAAACAGACAATGAAGCTGCGGCGGTTTGGATTTTCCATTCTATAACCTCAAATCGAATGTGTTGCTCAATAAATGGCAATCGCTAAAAGTGTGAGAAACACTTGCACAAATGTAATTAAATGGCATACTCTGATCTTTCAAACCCGGTCTATTATTTTAAAAAGTGTCATAGTCAGGTTATATTCGTACGGCACCCGAACTTCATTCTTCTTGAGATATCGATGAAGATGGGAAAGGAATTAACTGGACTTACTGCAATAACTAGAGATTATTCCAATACAACTGAATTCACCTTTTTTTTCCTTTTAACCATCGGACTGCCATCATGCATTAAACTAACTTACGAAATTCATAGTCGTGGATTTGATTTTCCATTCACTCTAACAGCATTTATTTGGAATTAGGTCCAATTTTAACATCAAAAGTGAAATCAAGAAAGCCGTCGAAGCTCCTTGTAGCATTGCGAGTGTTCCCAGCAGGTACCTTATCGAGTCCAAGTGATATCTTTTGCTTAAGCCATATTTCGCGATAACGTGCTGTGCGCTCTTTGTTACATTGCTGTAGAGATATATTAGTGACATATATCGGAAGAATATTACCTTTACGCCATACTTTTTTAATCATCTCAGTTGATGGTCTCTCGCCGTTAACTGTGGTGAAGTAATTTTTTGCGCTTTGGACTATTTTCTCCTTAAAGGTTTTTGTGAACGATTTTAATTTGACTCCTCTTCAAGAAGACTTTTTTATTCAGTTGCGGCACAAACGATGTTCATATTTCCCATGCACTGCACCTTTTCGCGTGACCAATTGTATTTATTTAAGCTAAGAGGACTTTTCCATTACTGTGTATAAAACTCGAGTCCCGGAGTTGCCGAGCAGAGCATTATGATGAGCTTGAACCATTTTTAAGGCTGACAGCGTTCTAGACAGATTTTAAGGAAAAATTTCAACAGTATTGCGTAACGGTCTAAGATCCTAAGATCACGGTCTACCTGAGTATCAATTTGATCGTTAACAGAAAGTTCAGAACGCCACAACCAGGGTAATTGCACAAACTAAGAGATTTCAAAACATTACATCAGCTCTCATAGAACTACGTACTCTTGCTTCCTATATCATTCAGAGCTTAATTTAAAATCTGTTTCTTTCTATTTTGAAGTCGTTAAGCAATCTAAGATCTGTTATCTCTATAACCTGCCTCCAAATATGCTCTTCGCTAACCTACATAATCTCTTCTGTTCGTTTCCCAGTCACCTGCCATAGACTCGGGGGATCGCGCTTTTGCTCATGCTGTTCCTGCCTTATGACATTCGTTGCCGTACGTTACCAACCAGATCCTTTAGCCGCGTAGCTACTTTTAAGAAAGAGCTAAAAACGTTTCTTTTAGGAAAGCTTTGGTTTCTAGTTTTTGATAAATGATAAGGCGCTTTTAAACATGCGCATAGTTTTTAGCGTTATTTAAATGTTTTAACGTTAACAAATTTCAGTTCACTATCATTTCCTATTTCATTCGAGACAAGTAACATTGATGGATTAGGTTTAAAGAAAGGTCTTTTCGATGAATATGAAGTGAGACCCTCCATACAACTAGCCATGATAAAACTCTTTGGTAGAAGTATCCTATAGACAGATAATTGAGGATTTTTCTGGTCTATGTAACAAAGTGTGATACTGAAAATTTAGACTTTTTTGATTTTTAAAATACTAATTAAAAAGCAAACTAAATGTCCACGGAAAGAGTGGTATGTCATTCGCAACAATCAGATTGCCGCATTTTTGTTCTATCACAAACCAATCAGACTGCCGCGTTAGGGTATGAATCACGTACCACGTACCAACCAGGGGTATGCTTGCACAATTTAGAATGGTGTCCCTCATCTCAGGAAATTAGGGTACCAGGATAGGATGCGATGGAATCAACCCGACATTGACACACATCAAGAGTGGCATTAACAAGAATTGTGAGCTCATTTACCCAGTGTTATGGTTCATGTCCTTCTTGAGAACTTTTTCGATGTGACTGGTCAAGATTAGAATAGTCGTCAGGACGGAATTTGTCCACCATTAGTACAAGTAAAAACGTGTTTTGTGCACTGTACGTCCTTCACTAACAGTGCAGACAACGTTTTCGAAGGGCTAGTTTTGCTAACTCAGGTAAAAGTTGCAAAAAGCATTTGCATAAACGATATTTGATTGTTAACCTTATTTTTGCCTCGTGGTTTCTCTTGTTGCAAAGGTCAAAAAGACCACCAAGTTATTTTTAATTTCTGCGTCGACTGCCTTGCTAATATCCGTTTTTGCCTCTAAAAGTTCTCGGTGAACTAAATATTGTACTTTCTCGCAACAATTACGTGTTTATTTTTTACTCGCCACTATGGACAAGACCTTCTCAGATGAAGTGCCATTTTTCAGTAAACATCGTACGTTTTATGACACATTTTTCTTTTGATTTGTGTCCATTTTTCTCTTATGAAGGTCACTTTATTTATTCATATAATATGAATATACCCAGCGTGAACGACTAATTCTGAGTGGTCCAAACGAGTTGATTATTAAAGGAAAAGATAACCCCCGAGGGCTGTAAGAGGTCTTAATGTGGTTTACGTCAGCGGTCAAGATTAATGAAAACCTTATTCTCTCTAACTTTTAAATTTATCTCAGCCTTTGCTAGTCTTCAAAGGTGAAACGCTCAAGACGGACTAATTCTTAGACTCAGCTGGATTTTTTCGCTGGATTGCTGAGTTAGGGTTACTGTCAACATGAGAGGGTGCCCACCCGGAAACATCGTTCCACGCGCGCTTCTATATAATAAACCATGATGCCTACATACATAGACTTTATCTGTACTCGAATTTTAGAGTAGCTATATATAGGTAATGTATAAATATAAAGGTAGACTAGCTATATATAGGTAATATATTAATGAAAAGGTAATTTATAAATATGTGTATACAAAATAGTGATAATAACGATACTGATAATAAAAAGAACACATAAAAGTAAAGAAAAAGAAAATATTATTCACAAATTCTCAAACCTAAGTCTAAGTATGTCAAACAAAAAGTAATCCGCTTAAAGGTAACATGCTGTATTTTGGTTTTAAACTCTGCAAAGAAACTATCTCGAAAATAGTCTGGCAGTGCATTCCACTGCCTAGCTGAGAAGTAAGAAAAAAAGTTAAGACCAAAGGTAGTTGTTTTAAGTTTACTATGTGGAAGAACGTAGTTGCCACGAAGATCATAGGAAGAGTACCGGAGTGAGTAACATATTCTTCGTATAAGCAAGAAAATGAGCGAAAAACAAACTCTTAATAAACAGTATAAAGAAATTTTTAACGCGCTTACAAAAGGGTATAGATTTTAAAAATAACAAGAGTTTTTATGAGTTTTATTTTTGGTTCGGCCCGTGAAAACCTAATAAAACTGACGGCGTTTGTTTAACTGAATTACCAGTCTTCAAGCTACCACGGACATCCAAACAAACTGAACTGTATACCTTAACAGATGAAAGGCTAAAAAAGATCTGAGGCTTTTTTGATATTCCTATTGGTTCCAGAGAGAATCGATCGATAGTGAAGTCGGACAAAAGAAAATATTTCGACCAATATTCCGGCCCGCAATTTCGTCAAAATCTGACAAAACTACATACCCTTTGAATTCGTTTAATTAGAGTTAACTCGCTTTAACTGGAACAGATATCAAGTTTGTGGCCTCCATAGAAATTGAGTTTCGGTTTTTGTCGAAAGTCAAGAGTAAAATGTCAAGGGTTCAAGAATAGTAATTGCTATTTATTATCTATTCATTTACTTTTCTTTTTCTTATTTTTACTCGTACCTAGTGGTAAAAAATGTCCGGAAGTTGACTCGCGCGTCTGTTCTTTTCTACTTGCACATGTTTGAGCGCGTTACAAAGTTCGTAGGGGAAGGATTTTTGACAGCGTATTACTGTCTAAGTAATATTTGTTTCGATTTGTTTCATGTCTTTTGAAAGCTGGAATGCTAGATATGGAAAACAAACTAGAGAATTTAGGGCTTGAAGTGACATTCAATCCGCCTGAATAGGGCGATTGCTTCTATTCCTCGGCTGCATAGGCTCTGGGCATTGAAACCCAGAGCTTGAAGAACATGAATCTTCTATCTCAATGTTTTGGGAAATGTGACAAATCATGATTCACTTATTTTGTGCGGTGCAATACAACTGTTAACGAAATGTGCAAATCGAGATCTTAGACGAAAGTCCGGGAAAACCCTCAGAAATTGCCAGACTCAGTCCTAAAAAAAAAAAACAATGTTCCACTCCAAACGCATCTCTTTTGGAATTACGTCAGTTCAAAAAACAAAAATGAGGAAGGGAAATCAGTGAGACATTGTATTTCTTTAGGATTGACTCTGACAGTTTCCAAAAAAGTAAAGCCGAAGCTAGAGGAGAGCGATGCAAGTTATCCATGCCTGAAATGATTTTATCTCATCCATTACCACTCTCCGTTTCATCTGTCGCTCGCTTATAAACATATGTTTCAGCTTCGCAAAAGGCTGTTTTTGGGGAGCATTTGACCTATTTGGCGGTCTACATTACAGTAGAGTCCACATTAAGCTGATACGCAAGATTGAGTGGTATCAATTAACGATTATCTTTAGCGAAACAGAAAATATTGTGACCAAGACAAACTAAACCATTTCACGTAATGATTAATGCGCACGAAACCTACTTGACTCTCAATTTTATTTACCCAGTTAAAAAGGAATCATCAAGTAAGAAAGTTTCAAATGCGCTGTTACATAAAGCTTTCAACTTGCCTCCACCTCCCCTCCTCCCTCGCTTTCTTTAACGCAAATAAAACTTGTTTCTATCACCACTTTATCCTCAACTTTTTACAGCTGAATCTGCACAAGCTAATAATTTCTTAATAAGCTGCCACTCCTATAAAGCACCCTCATTCCGATAAGCTTTCCATTTTTCAGCCAAGATTTTGAATAAGTGTTCAAGCGTTTATTCGAGGAAGTACCTTAAACAGAATTGGTTGACAAGGTTTGACAGTAGCCATGCAACTTCTCAAGACAAGATTCCCTGATGAGATTAATACATTTACAAATAAGTCAAGATATCACTGACTTTTTGCAACACAGTTTGATATATTTACGCCCAAGAGTTTTTTAATAATTATGCCAGAATCATGCTCGATCCTCTGACTACGGTATTATACACAAACTTATGCCGGTTTAATTCATCTGAGCCTATCCGTGACCGTCAAATAGCTTCAATTAAGGTCTTTCAGATCTCACCATTTTTACTGGTCGTCAGTTCTGGATCTCAAAGACTCTTTACATCTGAAGACTGGGAGGCCAGTCTCCAAATGTTTCTAAATATGCTACCTTTAAAATCATTCTTCGTATCACAATTTTCCCCCAAACGCATATTTCATTGAGAAACACACCGTCTCTTCGCTTCTTACAATTAGAATGTTCTCTGCCCAGCATACGAGAGAATCGTTCAGACTGGGTGTATATCATCCCCTCAGCGAATAAAGTGACACGTGTCTCTGGGATATTAAAAGAAACGTCTTGCTATCTAATTTTTAAATTTAATCAGCTCTTTGCTAGGCTCATAAACCGAAACAGTCACGACGGACAACTTCCAAGAATCAGCAAGACTCTTTTTGTAGGACTGCTGATTTTAGCAAACAAAATGCTCTAACTAATATTTCGGTAGGGATGGGGGTCAATCAGCCACATTTTAAAAACCAGGCGGCGACAGTGCATTATGAAGGACAATGGAGTTACCGGCAGTTTGAATTCTCCGTTGTATTACCTCAAATCGCTTCTATACGAATTTGTTGCTGGATAAATGGCGATCGCTAAAAGTGCGAGAAACACTCTTACAGATGTCATTAAAATGAAAAACTCTATTCTTTGAAGCCCAGTCTAAGACTTCAATGAATGTCACTGTCAGGTTATATTCGTACGGCACCCGAACTAAATTATTTCTGAGATAGCGATCGAGAACTAGAGATTATTCAAATACCACTGAATCAATTCCCCCTTTTTTTTTTGCCTTCACATATGGGACTGTCATCGGAATTTCACTGTCAGGTTATGGTTTAAGCCAGCCAAATGATTCAATTTGGTTTAAACCAGCTCTTCTGAGATGCGGCAAAGAAAGAAACAGTCATTTTTACAAAAATCATTCGAATAGAGTTAGGCAAGGTGAGAAAAATGATCCACAGCCCTATCAAACCTTCAAGGTGTTGTTTTTCAAAATCTGTATGTTTACTTAAACGGTATTTTTCGAAATTCCTACTCTGGGCATTTAGTTTCACATAGAAAATAGTGTCTAACAGATCTCACTTTCATCTTATTTCAAATGTTTATTGATATTTCAAGGTGTTGATGACAACGATCTGGAATAGGGTCGTAAAGGTAGTTTTAACGTAAAACGTATCTCATAGAATAGGAAAGTGGTCAAGATAGGCACTCGTCCTCTAGTTTCGCGCAATTTCGAATACGAACATGCTCCTTGTTGCGTACAATAACTTGACTTTAATCTCTCTTTGGTCAATATTGAAAGCGGAATTCTTTACACGTGGACGTGCTATTTCAGTGAAACAACTGTGAAACACACAAGGATATCTGAGTAGAGTGACGCTTGAGGCTCCGATTGGGTGGTGTGAATACGGAATAACCGAGGAATATCGCTCACAAGTTGAAGATTACAGAATAAAGCCCGAGTCTTATACTTAGCAATTATTCGCCCAAGACGAGGTGAATATCGTGGAATAATTCCCGAGACGGAGTCGAGGGGATTATGCGACATTATTATCCAACTACACCTAGACGAGTACAGATAACGCCATAGAGGAGTAAAAATATCACACGGTATTTGTACTCGTCTATAGTAGTACCGGTTAAACAGGTTTTCTCGCATCGCGCGAGCGAAGAATTTGAATCATATTTCCGACGACGAAGAGTCAGAATAGCTGGCAAATATAGGTCCAAGTTCATTAGATGAATCGAACGAAGAAAAACAGCTTGACGACAAGAAAGTTTCCTCATTTATTGAAGAAAATAGAAACAGCGACACAACAATGCGCCAATTCCGTTCCACTTCGTATACTTTTGTCACGCACTCCCCATAAATAAATATCCGCGAAATTCGCCCACACTGAAATAACAGTTTGGCGTGTTGAGTAATAAATAACTTATTAGACGTTTTGTTCTTGAGTATCGCTGAGTATTTTTGCTCGTTATTTGTATTTTGACCCGCCCTATGGGCTCGTCAAAATACGGCACAACTCGTAAAAATACTCAGCGATACTACATAAAAAAACGTCTAATAAGATATATGTTCACCGAACCTGAGGCGAATAATTGTTTTAGTATAATTTCAGAGCTGAACAACAGAGAAATTTCTAAAATCATAACATTTTAGTAACATTTATTAACATTTTATTTTAACATTTTATGTAAACCGCGTGGAGCGGTTTATATAGCGTCATCTAATGAACCGCTCGACCAATCCCATTGCTGGAAACTCTTTGCTCAGCTCTGAAATTATACTAAAAGGTGTTAATCCACACCAGGCATTATGGAACATGATTCCTGTTGTATTTTCAGTTTTCAGTGTTTGGGAGATCAAAATGCTTTAAAAGCTGATGGATTTTCACATCGGTAAGATCAGACGCAAGGCTTTGTGGACTCCGCAGGCATCAGACAAAGTAAAAAATTCCTCTCTCAGTGTGAAATCGACAAAGACACTGATCAACGCTTTTGTATCTTCGAAACTTATTACTGTAACTCACCTCTTTTTGTTCTAACTAAATATCAGTTTGATCGTTTACAGAAAGTTCAAAACGCTACAGCTAGGATCATTTTCTAGATTACGAAATTTGAACACATTACACCGGCTCTCATAGACCTACACTTACTACCTATATCGTTCAGAGTTCAATTGAAAATCTGCTTCTGTCTGTCTTTAAGTCGCTAGACAATCTGAGATCTGTTATCTCTAAAGCCTGCCTCCAACTATGCTCTTCATTAGTCTACACAATCTCTTCTGTCCGTTCCACGGTCACCTGCTCTAGACTTGGGTACCGCGTTTTTGCTCATGCTGCTCATGCCTTATGGTACTCGTTGCCATGTGTTACCAATCAGATCCTTTAGCCACCTAGCTACTTTTCAGAAAGAACTCAAAACCTTTATTTTTAGGAAAGCGTTCAGTACCAGTTTATAATACATGATAAAGCGCTTTTAAATGTATGCATAGTTTTTAGCGTTATTTCAATTTTTGGTTTTGGTTTATTTTATTAGTTATAAGAAAGAACCCATTTACTATACGGGCAGAACAAAGCCCATCAGAACTAAAGTCTGTTTCAGCCCTTCCTGCTACTTTTCCTTCTTCTTTTTCGCTCCTTTCAATGGATTTGTCGATGCGCAGTTGACATGTGGTTCTCTGCAATTTTATAATTTGGCGATTACTTACGCCGCCCATAAATTACTTTTGATACCGCATGAGTTCACTTCCAGTTTACTCAATAAAAGTGCCGTTCCTAATCTGTTACAACGCTGGTGACTTGGTTAAAACTGCAAGACTGACCTCAGACAGTTTTCGTTCTTGTGGATATTGTCTATCCGATACCCGATACCAATCAACGAGAAAGGATTACTTAAATGTAACTCTTTTTTGTAAAAACACCGTTTCACAGGAGCGGGTTAAAAATTGCTCGCTCCGAGGATCGACAATTTTGATAGCGTCATGTTTTGTACAGTGTAAATAGAATAATACTGTTGTGCCGTTTCCGTGGGAATCAGCCGCAGAAAATAGTCCTTTCATCTTGTAGCTCTGTGTTACAATGCGCTGAGGTCCCCTAAATGCTAATGTTCATTCCAGATTCTAGACGGTTGGGCTTTTAGGCCTTCAAGATGCTGATACAACCATTTTACACACTGACCCATACGCTCCTGTTCGAAGGTTAAATATGTCGTTCATAGCGAGACAGATTTCGTCGAAGTTAAGAGGAAATAATCAAATTTGAAGAAAGGTATATCATATGTGTGTTTGACATTTCTCAATTTGGTCATGCCATGTGCCTAGTGATCGCTTATTGAATGTGAGTAGATCTGTAGAAAACAAGCCCTTAAAGATTGAAACATGAAAGCGATGGATCATTTCCTATAGTCGCCATGCAGGTGAATTGGAATTTTCTCAAACAACAGTGACTAGAATCAAATCGTGCCAACCAACTCCTTATTGCTGACACTTAGTCCAGCGTAACCTGAGCGATATATATAAAAGCTATAAATCTCCTCAGTATCGCTTAACCGTTCCTCGTCGATATGTAATAGTTTGGATTGTATGGGCTGCCTCAGTTTCTTAAACTTTCAGTCATTTTCGTAAAACCAATCACTTTCAATCACCATGTACATTATCGCATTGTCGTTACGGTGTATTTCTTAGTGAAGTTTTCATCGGTCGCGCTCCACAAATGACGAGAATAGGACATATTTCGATATTTCTTCACAATTCTGTACAGAAATTTTAAAATTTTGTTAACGTTCTGTTAACATTCTTTACCTCTTGAGGAAAATATTTACACTGTTCTCCAGAAGTGTTTCATAAATTAGGCCTTCCTCAAAGTGCCAGGGTGTGCAGTCAAAATCAATTAACAAAATTCTTAATCTATTTAACAAAAATTACTGATAAGAGTGAAGTGTTAACTCATTTATTCTCTGAATGATTGACACGCGACTTCTTCATATAATTTCAAACCCTTCACAAAAGCTCACGACTACTGAAATTGCAACATATGGAAATGGGTAGACTAACCATGGAGATTTCGTTGTGATTAGACATCGACACGAGAGAATGTACCATATCACATTGATTTGCCTTGAAAAGCACTTCTAAGGTGTGTGTGCTGTCTTATTCAAAATGCAGATGTATCTACCCTGTCGAGAGAGCTTTTTTCGACTTTGTAAATCCTTGTGGCTCCGAATAGCTTCCACAATTTTTCTTGGGTTATGTTTATGGAATCAGTAAGCAGCTTGAAAAGATTGTTGCTGAGAATATAGACAGGATTTAAAAAGGTAAGGTAAAATCTTTTGACCCCTCTCTTTATTGCCTGCTAAAGGATTTCAACATTATGAGAGGTGACTCTCGGAACGTTGAAAATGAGGTTCGGAACAAGATTTTGGTTTTAGACATGTATTTAACAATTATTCCACGAGCGCGCGTTCGATATGAGACGATAGATAGCCAACGAGACGCGTAGCACCAAGTTGGCTAGAATAATTGTCATATCCAACAAGCGCAAGTGGAATAATTGTTTTCTTAAAGAAAACGCCCCCAAGATATTAGACAAGTCTTCTCGACTTTATTTTGTAAGAGGCAACCGGATGTGACGATGTACAGATATTAGATTATGGTATATTGGCTTGTATACCATAATGGCTAGGCCAATAAAAAGTCTTGAAATGCATTATCCAATGATCCAGTTTTTAATAAAAATGAATAGCCAACAAGTGGAAGAATTTAGTGGAATTCAATTTGTATTACATATGTGACAGACCTCGCGTTGTAAGATATGAATTAATTAGATAAGCATATTGAAAAGAGTTCTCTTTTTTGGTATATAGAAAAAAGCGGGTTTGACAATGATCATCTGAATGATGGTCGAATGAGCCTGCGATGCTGCGCTTTCGGAGCCAACACGTTATTGTACATCGTGATTGAGTTCTCCGATATATTGCGTTGCCAAGGTAACTTAAAAAAGACTTCTTAAAAGGGGAGACTCTTAGATTTCTAAGAACAAACTCCTGTTAAATATTCGAGAAGAAAATTGCAAATGAAGCGTATTTGCTAAAGAGAGGCTACCCAGAGGACCCTCATTAGCACAACTCTCTCGGAAGTGAATTAAAAAAAAACATGAATTTAGCTCTTCAACAGAAACAAAAGACGAACCAACGAATCTTGCCTTTTGTTACACAATAGGATCGGGATGAAAAAAACCGATACACATTACAGTAGAGTGCTAGTTAAGTGGACGCGCCAAATTGAATGATGTCAATTAACGATTATCTTTATAATTAGCGAAACAGAGACTTTTGTAAGCAAGACGAAAAAAATCGATTGAATGTGCCCGAAACCTATTTAGTTCTCAATTTTATTTACCCAATTAGAAAGAATCATCAAGTGAGAAAGTTTCAAATGCACTGTTACATGAGGCTTTCAACTTGCCCCCCACCCCCTCCCTCGCTCACTTGAGCACAAATAAAACCTGTTTCTATTGCCCCTTTATCTACAACTTTTTAATTACGGCTGAAACAGAATAGGTTAATATCTACTTCATAAGCTACAACTTCTACAAAGCACCCTCATTCCAATAAGCTCCCCTTTTCTCAGCCGAGATTTTGCAGAAGTGCCCAAGTGCTTACTCGAGGAAGTAAATTTAACAGAATTGGTTGATTAGGTTTGAAAGAGGCCATACAACTTCTCAAGATAGGATTTTCTGATGGGATTATTACATTTACAAATGATTCAAGATTTCACTGAGTTTTTGCAACGCAGTTTGACGCATTTACGCCCAAGAATTCTAGTAATCATGCTGGAATCATGCTCGATCTTCTGAGTACAGTGCTATACACAAAATTATGTCGGTATGGTTTATCTGAACCTATCTGTGACCGTTAAATAGCTTCAGTTAAAGTCTATCAGATCTCAGTATTTTTCCTGCTGGTCAGTTTTGGATCTCAAGGGTTCTTTGGATCTGAGGACTGGGAGGCCAGTCTCCAAATGTTTCTAAATTTGCTAACTTTAAAATCATTCTCCGTATTACAAATTTCGCCCAAACACATATTTCATTGAGAAACACCCTCTCTTCGCTCCTTACAATTAGAATGTTCTCTAACTAGCGCCTAAACGTTAACAAATATCAGTTCACTATGATTTCCTATCCCATCTGAGACAAATAACATTGGTCGATTAGAGGGTGGTCTACCAGTTTGAATTACCTTGAACGACAGATATTCTTCCATGGAGTTCTGTGGCAACAAACGAGGTCACAACTCTCCCATACAGGCTTAACTGGCTCAGTTGATGATATGGTTATCGTATGGCCAAACAATAAATACAAAGTGTCCGTTCTAGTAACCCCACGGGCGAAATAAAAAGAGAGAAACAAAACAAACGAACAAAAACACTCCTTTGCTCTAGGTGAACTCTCTCTCTCTCTCTCTCTCTCTCTCTCTCTCTCTCTCTCTCTCTCTTTTTTTCTGCCTGTTGCATTTTTTAAAACATATGTTAAAAGATATCGCTCTAGATGGGAAAAATTTAAACGGTGATCAATATCGGTTTTAGCCAGCCAAATGATTCAATTTGGTTTAAACCAGTCTTTCTGAGATATGGCCCTGAAATAAAGAGTTATTTTTATAAAAAAACCATACGAACAGAGTTAGCTAAGGTGAGAAAAGTGATCTACAGCCCTATAGCAGGCGAAACACACGTTTATTCACAGTTCGTGAATATACAAATTACGAAAGAAAGCTCCTGAAGGTAACTTTTCCAGTTGGTTGTAGGACAAGTTGCTACAGGAGAGTAAATAAGGAATATCCAGTATTAGGAGATATTAGGGATATGAGAGTCAAAGACGGAATAAAATCATCGTTTGAAATGAGCTTCTAGATATTAAGGAATTATATTTTCAACTTTGGGAAACAGGCTGTCTACGAATATTGAGATGCAAGAAAGTGATACAAGAAGAACAAAAAATTGATGGGAATTTGTTCATTACAATCAAGTGAATGAGGGCAACAAGGGTAAAAAAGAGACTGCGTTCGCTATGATTTAGTTATAGTGGAATATATCCCTGAAGTGTTATCTATTCAAGTATACTGCCTGCGAGCTACCTAAGGCCAGATTGAGAGGAAAAAAATTTCCAATTTAAAAAGACGCTACTGAGAGGAAAAAAAAGAAAACAGGACGAGTCGATTGCCTTCTCTTCAACCCATCACCCCATTTTCCCTCATTTTTCAAAGGTTTTCTTCGCTTCGATCTTCAATACTCCTTGTACCGTTATTGTAACCCAGCAGTCCATCTTCTTTGATAGCCATTGAACAAAAAACAAGTCATCTTTTTCATGACTTAAGCTCTCCAGCCTCTCTCATCTTGAATGGTCACCCAATGTACGTGGTATGGCACGCTTCGCCACCTATTTACTCCTGTATCAATCAGTTGACTCTGGATCAACCACAAGTCCCGGTAAGTTATTTGGGATAAAAAGTCGTATTGAGCCCGAAACATATCACACCTTTTCGAGACATTTCATTTGGTCCAAATGTTAACGCTTACAGCTTGTATTTTTAATTGAAAATAATATTGCCTAAGAAACAAGCCTAGGATGGCTGAGCTATATGTCACATTGGAAGTTGATGATATATTTTGAAGTCAGTTCTGTCGTTGTCAAAACTGGTCGGTGAGAATGACCCTGTGATGAGATATTTTTAAGGAGAACTAAACCCAGTTAACTAACCTCCCTTCTCCCATATAATAGATGCGAGGGAGTCCTGTGTGGATTGGCAGGATTTAAGTAAGTCATGATCAGATTAAAACAAATGTGAATTGTTGCATCATATACTGCATTAATGGCCACTAATCAGATCAGCATGACACAGTCAGCTGCGTTGAGGAGTCACTCCAAACATGGCATTCTGTGCATTGAATAGTCAGGAGAAAAAAACTAAGGATGAAAAATCTGAGCAGACCATCGCTGATTCCTGACATAGGTGGCCTACTTCCGGCAGAGTTACTATTCGAGATGAAGGAAAGGTATCAGCATGCACAATAACTTGTTTAAAATTGCGTTACCCTCGCTCGTGAAGTCTCAGCATCTAAATTGTGAGACTTCTGTCTTCGGTGATCGTGATTACTTACTGCAGTATTTATCATGCAACAACCAAAGCATCTAAATTTCATGCAAGTAATTGGTGTGCCCCCTGCTCTTTCACACAGAAATGTTTCATTAGGCAGTTTTTTAATTACTTCGATTAGAAAAACTGCAAGTTGAACCATCGGATGATAAAGCTACTCATACTTGTTGCTGCGTACACTGAATAAGCTCCGAGTGGGTGGTTTAAATACGGGATTACCATAGACTATTGCTCACTACTTCACGACTACAGAATAGAGCTCGAGTCTTATATAAGATGTTAATCCACACCAGGTATAATGGACATGGTTCCTGTTGTATTTTCAGTTTTCAGTGTCTGTGAGATTTAAAATTGCTTCGGATGCTGATGGAATTTCACATCATTAAGACTTGAAGCAAGGCTTTTCATGGACTCTGCAGCATCAGACAGAGCAGAAAAGTCCTCTCCATGCAATCGACAAAGACACTGGTCCTCCCTTTTGTATCTCTGCACCTTTATAACTGCAACTCACTTCCTTTTCTTCTACCTAAAAATAAATTTGATCCCTTACAGAAAGTTCAGAACGCCAAAGCTGGGGTGATTGTCCAGATTACGAAATTTGAACGCATTACACCGGCTCTCATAGACGTACACTTGCTTCCTGTATCATTCAGAGTTCAATTATAAATTTGTTTCTTTATGTTTTTAAGTCGTTAAACAATCTAAGATCTGTTATCTCTAAAGCCTTCCTCCAACTATGCTCTTCATTAGTCTACTCAATCTCTTCTGTCCGTTCCACGGTCACCTGCTCTAGACTTGGGATCGCACTTTTGCTCATTCTACTCCTGCCTTATGGTACTCGCTGCCATGTGTTAAAAATCAGATCCTTTAGCCACCTAGCTACCTTTAAGAAAGAACTCAAAACGTTTCTCTCTAGAAAAGTATTCGGTAGTAGTTTATGATACACGATAAAACGCTTTTGAACATCCGCATAGCTTTCAGCGTTATTTAATGTTTGTTGCTTATTTTATTTATTTTAGGCAAGAACCCATTTACGATACGGGAAAAATAAAGCTCATCCGAGCCAAAGTCTATGTTTCACCCCTTTCTGCTTCTTTTCCTTCTCCTTTTTCTCCCCTTTTAGTGGAATCGTCGGTGCGCTAGTTGACAGGTGCCTTGTATGGAGTTGGCTGTCTGCGACTCTATAATTCAGCGATTAGTTACGCTGCCCATGAATTACTTTTGATACCGCATGCGTTCACTTCCGGTTTACTCAACAGAAGTTCCGTTCCTAGTCTGTTACAAAGCTGGTGACGTGGTTAAAACTGCAAAGCTAACTTCAGACAATTTTTGTTCTTCTGTATATTGTCTATCCGATACCTAAGTGTGCATTTATTTGTGAAAATACCGTGTCACAAGGGCGGTTTTGGAAACTGCTCCCTCCGAGGATCGGTAATGTCGATAGCGTCATGTCTTGTATAATGTAAAAATAATTTTCTTATGCCGTTACCATAGTAATCACCAGCAAACAATAGTCCTTTCCCTTTGTGTAGCTCTGTGATTCAATGTGCTGAGGTCCTTATATGCAAAAGTTAATTCAAGATTCCAGACTGTTGGATTTTGAGGCCTTCAGGATGTTGATACAACCATTTTACACAATGACCACACACTTCTTTTTGCAGGCTGAATATTTCGTTCATAGCAAGATAGATTTCGCCGAAGTTAGCAGGAAACAACAAAATTTGAAGAAAGGTATGTCATGTGTGTGATTGACACTTCCCAATTTGGACATACCATGTGCTTAGTGATCGCCTGTTGAATATGAGTGAATCTGTAGAAAAGGAAGACCCTGAGATTGAAACAAGAAGATGACGGGTAATTTCCTATAAGTCGCCGTTTAGGTGAATTTAAATTTTCTCAAAGAACAGTGATTAGACTCAAATGGTGCCAGCCAACGCGTTATTGTTCACATTTAGTCCATCGTGAACTGAGAGTTATACATGAAAGTTATAAATCTCCTCAGTATCGCTTAGCCGTTCCTCGTCGATATGTAAGAGTTTGGATTGTATGGGTTGTCTCAGTTCTTAAATTTGTAGTCATTTTCGCAATATCAATCAATTTCAATTACCATGTACATTATCGCTTTGGCGTTACGCTGTTTTCTCCGTGAATTTTGCAATCATCGTGCTCCGAAAAAGACGAGAATTGGACATTTTTCGATAGTTCTTCTCATTTCTGTGCAGAAATATTAACATTCTGTCAACGTTTTGTTAACGTTCTTTCATTTTTAAGGACCTCTTGAGGAAATTGTTTGTGCTTTTCTCAAAAAGTGTTTCATAAATTAGGCTTTCCTCAAAGTGCCAGGGTAAGACAGTCAAAATCAATTAACAAAATTATTAATCTAATTAACAAAAATCATTGAGTGCAGTGTTAACTCATTTACTCTCTTAATGATTCCCATGCGACTTTTCCATAAAATTTCAAACCTTCACAAAAGCTCACGAGTAATGAAATTGCGACATGTGAAAATAGGTAAACTAGCTATGGGGGTTCAGTTGAGATTAGAAAGTACCATATCACAATCATTTGCTTTGAAAAGCACTTCTAAGGTGTGTATGTGTGCTACTTTATTCAAAATGCAGTTGTATCTATCCTGTCAAGAGAGGTTTTCCCGACTCTGTAAATCCGCGTAGCTCCCTACAGTCTCCAAAAATTCTCCTAAGTGACGTCTATGGTATCAGTAAACAGCTTGAAAAATTGTTGTTGAGATTATAGACACGATTTAAAAAGTTACAGGAAAAACTTTTGACCCCTCTCTGCATTGTCTGCTAAAGGATTTCAACATTATGAGAGGTGACCTGTCTCATACCTCTCCACGGGACCATTGAAAATGAGGTTCGAAACAATTTTATTTTTAGAAAAAGTTAAAACCTTTGTAAATGAATAGTCAATAAGTGGGCAAATTTATTAGAATTCAATTAATATTATATATGTGACAAACCTCTTGTTGCAAGATCATGAGTTAATTAATTAAATAAATATATTAAAGAAATTTCTCTTTCTTGGTATATAGATCAAAGCGAGTTTGACAATGAACAAAGATCTCCTGAATTATGGTCGAATATGGGCCTGCGATACTGCGCATTCGAAGCCAACATTTTACTCCGCTTAGTGACTGAGTTCTCAGATATATTGCGTTGCTAAGGTGACTCAATGGAATATTTTATTGAATTATTTATTCATTTATCAACAATATTTTAGCAGAGATACCCAGTTCAGCATATGCTGGCTTAAATGGTTTAAATGGGGCTCTGCGTACCCACCCATCCCACCCCAGGGGAGGACATCCATCTCACAGTAATCTCGTGCGCGGGAAATTTATATATTGGACTGTCATCGGAATGTCACTGTCAGGTTATATTTGTAAAATTCTGCGTGAGACTGTTTCAGTCTCTCCCATGTTGCAGCGATAAATAAAGATTTTTATGTCGGTTGGTACTTACAGTCTCAGGAGCTCTCCATTCCTGTTGAAAACTCCCAGGGGTAAGTTCTTTAACTGATTATTGGACAAGTCCCTGTCAACAAGAAGTCATTATGTCAGATAGTTAGATTTGCACTGTTAAACAACGTGTTTGGACTCTTACAAATAACTTGGTCGATGAGGTTTAAAGGGAGGTTTCTTCGATGAATATGAAGTGGGACTTTCCATACGACTAGCCATGATAAAACTCTTTGGTAGAAGTATTTTTAGACAGATAAATCAAGATTTTTCTAGATGATGCTTCAAAAGTTGATAGTTTAAACGGCCCTCGATTACCCTCCTCCCCTGCCCTTAACTCATGATCGACGATTTTTTTAAATAATTACGTAAATAAGTAGGTCGACAATGTGTTAGAAATCATAGTCCACTTTAAAGCCACTCTATCCTCCCGGAAATATTTAATTGCCGCCACTTTCGCGCAAGTATTCAGTTTTGTATGGAACCACAACACCAGACCCCTTGTCGGGTTTCGTGATAACTATGTCGTCGCGCCCCTTGGCAGATTGTCAACCAACAACGCGTCGTTTATCAATTTCAACGTGACCTGTGTGATGCGGGTTATGTGGGCTATACACGCGGACACTTACACACACGCGTGGATGGACATAAACGAAAGGCATCTTCAATATTTAAACACTACCACGAACGGCACAGCGAAGTCCCGAAAGACCTACTGAAACGTTTTAGCATTCTGAAAAAGTGTAGTAACAAGTTCGATTGTTTGGTGAACGAAATGCTTTTCATCAGAGACTTAAAACCCACTCTAAACGTGCAAAGCGATTCAATTCGCGCAAGTATTGGTTAAATTAGCTCGTAACATATTTATGCTAATTTAGTGTTACACCTTGCCACAAACTTTATTTTTATTTCGCCTTGACAATGGCGTCATGATGACACCGAAACGTCGGTTTTTATGGTTATTTTTTGCTAGTCTTTGCATTTCTAAATCTTTATTGATAAAAGTCTATTCTAGTACAAATTTGGCAAATGGCGTGCAGTCAATCACTTAGCGGGAACATGAATATTTTACTTACAGTTCAGTCAACCTCCTGTTGTTACTGAATACTCCACCTGGTAGCTCTTCTATCTCATTGTCCTGTAAGTGCCTACAAAAAGATGTTTACCCTGAATTGAAATTACGGTCTATTTTAACTTAATATTTTAGCTTCAAAGTCAGTTTGTGGTTAAAATAGTAAGTATCAAAGGTTATCATAGAACAGAAACCCAATGGTGTTTAAAGGGTGGCAATTTCTTAGCGATATAATCGTTCCCATAACTACACTGACTCTTGCTACACGTCTTTATTCAATCTTGCCAATCGTTCTGGTTTTTACCAGTCTTACTGACGTATGATACCAGAACAAGATGTTGCGAGCCAATTTTCCTTAGGGCTAGGTTTTTACTTGTTTTACAGGTTTATTTCATGAAGTTTTGTTGTGCTGTCAATGTTCTTTTTGTCAAAATGACCCTAGAGGGCTGTGATAGGTCATAGAGGGATAAAGGGGAGAGCAGGTGTCTGGGTTTTGTTTATCTGTGTACTGAAAAAGGGGAATTCCAGAGGTTAGCACTAGATTAAAGACTCTTACTAGAAAAGGGCTGGAGAACTTGAGTTGAAGCTATTGGAACTCCACTCCATTGGGAAGGGAAGTAGCTTTTTCCTTTCGTTTGTTGTCAAAATGCAAGATTTTTATTAACAATTCGGGGCAATGCACTTCGTTGGTTATTCATCATCTCACATTCGACTTGCTCTCGTAAAATACTTGTTAACTAACATTTGGACAACATTTCGCTCCGACGAAAGGCTAACGCTCGAAACGTCAGCTTTTGTAATCGTTACGGTGGCCAATTTACCATTTCAACTTTGTTAATATTTCCAAATTATAACATTTGGATAATTTTGGTGTCGTCATTGGATACTACAAAAGGTACCTCCATTATCCTGTGACGAAACAGGAGGCTAGAGTCCAAACTCCGCAGAAATATGTATTAAACAAACGTGTTCAAGTAACCACAACATTAGGATTAAATAAAAATGGAGAAAACTCTTGAATTCCAAACTGAGGTATTACAAATTTCCTTGAACGAAAATTCAAAACCAGTAACCAAAAACAAAGCAACATAGATGCGCGAGAAAAGTTGTCCACCTCGATTTCCAATGTCAAGGTTAAAGCTCTTTGACCTGATTGACTACAGTATTTGGTAAAATCACACGCGCTGCGCGTGAATGCAAAAAAAATACAAAAAGGATACAAATGTGTGGTGGTCCGTAGGGGACATGCCACATTTTTTTTATCGCGCGATGAGAACAAAATATCGCGCGATAAATGGAAATTATTAAGCGATAAATGGAGATTATTGCGCGCTAAGTGATAAATCATCGCCCGATAAATGGAAATTATCGCGCAATAATCTTTATTATCTTCGCGCGATAATTCGTTTTGTCTAATTTACTTATTCAAGGCCGGACTTACCAACAGAAACAGGCAAAGTTGTGATAAATTTAAAACGTGTAAGGCAAGGTGAGAAAAATATTTTATTTGATCTAATGTGTTTTCTAATATAGTAGACCCTGATGAAATTTAAAGAGGCCATAACATACTTTCATTACCCAAGTTAAATGGCGACAATTCGCTTCAAGGAAATTTAGTGTGGCTGCTTAGTCCTGGGTTTAAACCAATAAGTGCCGCATTGTTTAGGCAGTCGTCTGTTAAGATTCTTGCCAGAGTTTGTGAAGTAAGACCATTGAACACGTAATGTTATAAACCAGTTCTGTATAACGACTTCAATTTTTGTTTTGATGTGTTTCTCTGACGTTATCTCTGCATCAGTTGGTAACAAATTCGTGTTGTGGAACGCTTGATAAATCTTATTCACTTACAGCCACTGTAGTCTGACCAATGTAGCAAATGAGTCACCATACAGCCTCTTGACGTTGTTTTTGTATAAAAATCTATAAGTATTTCAAATTTTTTCAAATCACAATACTCTGCTCGCGTAAATAAGCAAGTAAAGTAACCCAAGAGAAAAAATACGTTAGCCACCAAGATTTTGTCACCCGTTTTATCATGGATAAAACAGAATGTAGTTTAACTTCCCTCATTAAATTTACGTTTTGTAACAAATGTCATTGTTAATGGATAGGTTTTCTTTATAATCTTTTTTCTTTTTCAGTTGGGAAAAGACAAGGAAGTGATGGGTAAATTGTGTCCTCTTAACCATTTTTTTTTATTTCGGTCGGATAAATAAAACGGCAAATTGGTCTAAAGATTCTGAAAACAAAAAAAGTGCAATGAAGTCCCTAACTGAGCAACAGAACTACATGGTTCCAAAAGCCACGAAATAGAAATTGAAGTCTCGAGTTGTTTCAGGAGTCTTCTCCGTCTGGAGAAGGTCCTTGGAATTTGAGTGGAAGCCCTCAGAAGTTTAGTTATCAGTTATCATTTATCCTCCCGGGGTGGGGGAGGGGGGGGGTGGGCGGAGGATTTTGGTTTTGTCCCGATTAATTCACCTGATCCCCCCATAGGAGACTGAAATATCCTTCAGATCCCCCTCCCCTCAGTGGCAGCAAATTGGCTATCAGCTCTCTATGGTTTCACGGCTGATTTCCCCTCTGTTCCCCTGTAGAAACCATGTTATTCCCCACGAAATCTTCCACCCCTATCCTTTAGGCGATAACAAATGGCTGATCCCTTACTTTTTTTTTGAGTGTGTTAGAAAGATAACAAACAAAACTGTATCTCTTTGATTTCGACATACATAAACAATAGCCCTTTTTAGCGCGAAAATGTGCACGGATATAAGTGATGTAGCCTCAATTTCAACTCTCTCCTCGAGTGACTTAGCGAGCGGAGGAGGCGGCTGAAATTCAGGCTATGAATGATGAAAAAAATTGTGACTTTCGAGGAACAGACAATGTTCAGGGGCAAATATACGACCATTTTTTGGGAAAAGTGGAGAGTAGTGTGTTTATTATCCTTCAAATATGTTTAAAACGCTCTCTATTGGCGGACAAATTCCCGTGTTTTGTTTTTTTTATTACGCAAAATGGATATGTACTCAAGAATGATTTGGTTATTTACAAGAGGGTTGGCTTGGTGAACATATTAGAATTAATCAGACCTGAATCTCGCCTTTAACAGTGCAACAGGACAACAGGGCTTAGTGTCATCCAAATCTGTTTGCAATCCCACTCATGATTACCTAATTGATTTGGTTAATCACTCACATGATTATGGGCCAAATTAGACTAAATATGGGTCAGTTATCTACTGGCGTCCAGTAGTGTCTATGATTTCCTTTTCTAGCTAAAGTTAAAAACGGTCGACTGCTAAAGGTATGAGAAGTAGGTGCGTGTGGTTCTTTAAGCCCAGGGACCTTCGAAAACCATAATATGCCAGTAAAAAAGAGAGGCATAATTTGTAGAGAGTGTGTGAGCAAAACGAAAGCAGGTTTCTCTGTTTTGCAATTACCTTTATAAGATTTCTCAGTTATCAACGGATGACCAGATCCGCCTTAGCAGGGCTTTGATTTCTTTTGGAAAACACAAAAAGCTTAATTACTAGTGATTATATTCTAAGACAAAGTTTTTTAAAATCATCTATAGATGGTCACACGAAAACAACATCAACAAATTGCATGGAGATTTATTTTCTCCACTGGTCAAGCTGCAGTGGTTGTGAGTGAATGACATCGATTGCCAATTCTATTACACGCAGCTACCTCACAACGCGTAAAAAAAGGAAAAGTTCAAACACACACACACACGGATAGATATAGATGTATATATATATATATATATATATTTGGTTATTAAAGGTTTTATTACGAGAGCTTTTTCTCCCATTTCAAGGGATCATCGACTGCATTTTTTTAATAATAAAAGGAAAATCAAAGGAAATCAAAGACACAACCAGATAACTATTCCAATTGTAATCTTATTTGGCCTTTAATCATGTCAGCGATTAGTGAGATTAGTAACGATTGAAATCGCATATCTGGTAAAATACAGAACCGCGATGCGATGGTTAAGGCAAATTTGTCCTCCAGAACAATTTTTTATAGGTATTGTGGTTCATGTTATAATCTTTGACTGGGTGATGATATGGGTTGAATAAATTAGATTAACAAAACGTAAGTAACGTCCCTTAAGCCAACTTTTTTTAATCCACTGCGACCGATGACAATGCAAATGGGATTCCTACCAAAATTTGGAACCGCGTTGTTGGTAAAAGAGCGCGTTGAGATATAAGATTTGCATCAATTTCCATGCTTCAAGCCTCAGTATTAGTCCCTTAAAATTTTGTGTCGTGGAGCACACAATAGTTTTTTTTTCTCACGTACAACTCTTACAGCTCCAAAAATCGGGTAGATAGATATTACGCAGTTTCTTGATGTTGTTTAAGTGTAACATTCATTGGGGTTTTGAAATCTTTCTTCTGGAGAATAATTCATTGTCACTAGTCTTACAAGATATATACGCTTATACAGACGAAATAGATGCCTTAAGAAGGCGGAAATGGTCACCTGCTATAGTTAAGAAATCTTGTTCAAGTATCCAGTAACTGATAAAAAAAAAAGTTACTCGCCTCTGTTCAACTCACACGCTCAAACAGTCATGCCACTCTCTTTCAATCGCATAGCAAGGTTGTCGAAGACCCCTGAGCTCAAACACCTCAGACTCAGCTTTTACAAAAATTGCAGCCTCACAAACTCTTTCTGATGCAAGAAATCAAAGAAGTAGCTTAGTACCGAAGTTAACGAGACTGCGCTGTTAATAAAGAGATTTTGAGCTCATGTTCTAAACAATCCATCAAATATTAACTTGTATTAATGTATTACTTACAGTCCAGTCAACACGGAGTAGTTACTGAAGACTCCAGCTGGTAGCTCCTTGATTTTTTTTCATTTAAGTGCCTAAGAAATGGAAATAAACTAAATTTAATATGCATCCTTAATAATGACTGAAATCAGATTCCGATAAAAAAAGAACCGCAATTTGAAGATGAAGTTAAATATATCCTTCTGATCAAGAGAATGTAAACAGTTTATTAGTTATATTCTCCTGGATTGATACTATTACCTTAAACTGGGTCAAAATAAGGGCTAAGAGCAGTGGGATTGATAGCTATGATAATGAGATTTTAGTACAAGTTTGGCAAATGGCGTGCAGCCAGTCACTTAGCGGGAACATGAATATTTTACTTACAATTCAGTCAACTTCCTGTTGTTACTGAAGACTCCAGCTGGTAGCTCTGCTATCTCATTGTCCTGTAAGTACCTACAAAAAGAAGTTTACCCTGAATTTACGGTCTGTTCTAAATTAATATTTTAGTTTCAGAGTCAGTTTGTGGTTAAAATAGTGAGTTTCAAAGGTTAACATAAAACAGAAACCCAAAGGACTTTATAAGGTAGCAATGTTTTAGCGACATAATCGAAAAAAGAAGTTTACCCTGAATTTACGGTCTGTTCTAAATTAATATTTTAGTTTCAGAGTCAGTTTGTGGTTAAAATAGTGAGTTTCAAAGGTTAACATAAAACAGAAACCCAAAGGACTTTATAAGGTAGCAATGTTTTAGCGACATAATCGAAAAAAGAATCTTACCCTGAATTTACGGTCTGTTCTAAATTAATATTTTAGTTTCAGAGTCAGTTTGTGGTTAAAATAGTGAGTTTCAAAGGTTAACATAAAACAGAAACCCAAAGGACTTTATAAGGTAGCAATGTTTTAGCGACATAATCGTTCCCAAAACTATATTGGCTCTTGCCATACGTTTATATGCTATCTTGCCAATTGTACCGGTATTTACCAGTCTTGCTGTCGTGTGATACCAGAACAAGATCTTGTGAACCAATTTTCCCCAGGACTAGGTTTTTACTCGCCTTACTTTGTAGTGCCGTCAATGTGTGTGTGTAAAAAAATACGAACGGGCTGTGATAGGTCATAAAGGGTTAAAGGGGTAAAGGGGAAAGCATGTGTCTGGGTTTTGTCTATCTGTGTACTGGGAAAGGGAAATTCCAGCGGTTAGCACTAGATCAAACACTCTTACTGGAAAAGGGCTGGAGAACTTGAGCTGAAGCGATTGGAACTCTACTCCATTTGGAAAGGAAATAGCTTTTTACTCCTGTTCGTAGTCTAAATGTGAGACTTTCATAAACAACTCGGTGCTGTGCAATTTGTTGGTTATTTAACATCTCACATTCGACTTGTTCTCGTAAAATAACTGTCAACTAGCACCCATCCCACCCATCAATGCCGTTATTCATTGATGTTGTGTTATTGCCAACTACTGATGGAAGTGCAAGGCTGTTGACATATTATTTCTCGCAAAGCTTTAGTGCGTGGACCGTCGCTGGCGTTGGCAGCTGTGACAGTCCTAGTGGTACGACTGAAAACCAAGCCAACTTGCTTTACATCCTTTCTTGTTTTTCTAAAAGATTATGGCTGCAGATGGATATTTAACCCGGGTTGGCGTGATCTGTTAGCTCGGAGATTGTTTTTTTCTGGATCGTGTTCACAGGATTTTCTCGCTTTCGGGTTGTCGCGAGCGAAAGAGGTTTTCATGCCTCTCCAAGAATTTGAAGTTCAGTTCAAAACAAGGAAAAACCTCAGGCTCACTTTGAAAACGCTTTGTTTGTTTTTGCTCTTTAGAAGGTGGCAATGGTTTTGAAAACATTTTAAATTGATTTAGAAACCAAACTTTGTAACAATTTGACGATAGTTGTTGTGCTTAGTGACGTAGATGCGAAACAATTTCACCTAGCTTCGTTTTCAACTCCCAATTCCACTCCAAATACCTTACTTCGTTAATCCATCAGAATGCGAAATTTTACTCAATGATGCGATTCTACTCCATAATGAACAATTTATCGCTATGTGCTTCATTTCTCGAATAGATTTTTGTTTTGGCGGAAAATGGCGATAGTAGATTTCAGGGCCAGAGGTGAGCAAATTAGGCTTGGAAATTATCAATTTTCAAGAAAACCTTACTATTTAAATAAAGAGCCCGAAGATATTCACATGCAATCAGCTTATTTTACAGCTTTTCCACGTTTTGCACTGTAATTTCTATGACATTTGAAAAGAAATCTGACATCGTGCAAGATTTGAAAGATCCCCCCATGTTTCTTTATGGACATCACTACCTAGCTTGAAAAAACAGTTACCCTACTAACTTTATCACAAATTAAACGAAACTTAGAGATCAAACCCCTTTACAAATGGGCTTTTAACTGATATGACTTTTGTTCCGGGGAAATAAGGCTGTAGTCAATGAGAGAGCACTTAAACTTACACAAAATTATTCGTGAAATCAAACGAGATTTTGCGACCGACCGTGACAGACAGATATATTATTTCCGCCCATGCTCAACGGAAAAGCTCATTGAAAATATAGTGGTCATTCCTGTGGTAGTTGAGTCGTGCTATATACCTGTATTAATTTTTTTGTTGTCGTTTTTATCGTTATTCTTGTTTTATCTTTATCTTTAACATGTATACGTTAACGTGCTCGTGTGGTTTGCCGGCTGGGAAGTCCATATAGTGATAAACTGTAAGCTGGTCAACCTTGGGCTTGAAAATGCTTCCCGAGGTCGCAGGACTCGGGCAGCATTTTCAAGCCCTAGGGTGACTGGTTTATTTTTTCCTTACGCCACTGTGTTTTCGAATTGGCCTACGAGCCTTCTACAAACGATTCATAAAAATTTTTCGCAACAACTAACTTAGATAGTAGACACCAAAGTATATGTTACAGAACAGATACTTCTAAATTTTACAACAAACTAAGAGCGAATGTCTCCAAGGATCAAACGAAATCGTAAATTAAGGGCAAATATGCGAAAATTCGAAATTGTTCAAACTCCGCCTATCAGTCGTCCCTATAATAGTATTTATCTCTAAATAAGGTTCATTTGTCAAATAATTCGGTGTTCCAACAAAAAGTGTCGAGAATCATTTTGGTGGCCAGATACGATGATATCGAGCTGCCAGGTCGTAATAACGTGTACTGAATACAGTTATGAGCGCTTGCCACAACTACAGGTACAGCCTTGTACCAGGTTTGAGAGCAAGGCCACAAATGGCTTTTCCCTTCGAACTGTTATTTCCGATATGTCAAGAACAAAGGATTCACCGATACCCCGTAACATAGGTACAGAAAAGGGGCCAAGCTAAGAGTTCAACACAAACTCAGAGATGTTGTAGGAGTCATCTATGATTAAATGTGAATGCTGAATGCTGAATGCTGACTTCAGACAAAACCTTTTACTAAGTACACGCTGAAGGTCTATTCCCGGAGTCTCGTTCTCACTATTAGGCTGATCTACCTCGACACTTCGCTTAGAAGCAAGGCGAGGAAAAGTAACTGCTAATCTTCTGGTTTGTGAGAAAATTCCGATAGCTAAATAGTCTCTCCCCGTTGCTATCTTTTGCATTCCTCATGGCTTTAGAGACTATCTGCCACGATATACTTCTTTTACCAAACAAGTCCGACTGACTTTCCCGGAACCCACGTGGAAGATATTTCATCACCCAGTCAAATACTAGAAAAATGGACGGTGCGCTGAGGCCGCTAATGATGTCCAGTCTGCATTCATACTGATTTACAGACCGCGATAAGTGGGCTTTCCAGCATTTAATGCTCTGTTTGGCTTGGGAAATAACAAAAGACAGTTCTTCTTTTTCACTGTCCGAGAATTCAGCCGTTGCTAAGCCTTCCTCAATCTCCCCCATTACAGACGAGACAAGCAAGCAGCGGTCACAGCTGTCACAGTTGTCATGGCCACAAGTCACAGAATAATTTGGGTCGTCAGGATCACTCAGAGCGTATGCTCTACAGTGGTCAGGGACAGCGGAGCTTTTGAAAACATGAACCTGAGAACTAATTCACCATTTTCGAAATTCCTCGAACCGCTTTTCCATTTGTTCCATGTTGGGATAAGATTTGTGGAACACAGCACGTGGAAGTGTCTCGCCGCCAGCCAGGTCCGAGATCGCGCCGGCGGTGTGGGCAGATTTTGTCTAAGCTCTGCGTCTCGTCCTCACGGAAAACACCCACTCTAGCAAGTATAATTTCACTTTCCGTTTTCACTCCAGAAAATGACCAGTGACAACAATGATTCGAGTTATCCTTTGAGCAATTGCGTAAAGTAACAATTTCAAGGCTCCTGCTTTTATCTAACCTATCAAACGAGCAGTCTTTTCCAGTTATTCTCTGAAAGGAGCATGAGAACGACATTGATGAGTTGCATAGCGTGCGACAGGCCGTGCGAAAAATAATTGAATTGGGATCACAACTTGTTTATGATTAGCAACCATAGGTTCATTTCAAGTCCTTTAGATCATTTCAAGTCCTTTAGATCAACAATTGCATAGCCCCTAGTGATCAGTGATGAAATCTTGAATCTTTAAATTATAAATCATCTCCAGCTGGCGACTGCTCTGAAAGTAGAAATGGTATCAATTAATTAACTCTTGTACCGGTAAAACAGCATCATTCACCTGAAAAAATACTGTAAATGTGCTGCATAAATATGCACTGTTCACATAAAAATATTATACAAGTGAGAAGTACAAGTCATTTGATATTTTTCGGGCCCATTGAGCCGGCTAAAGACAAGAGAAAACGGCTGTTGGGACGAGAATGTTTCTGGCCACGATACTTGTCTTCCCAGTGGACCGGTGCAGCCAACGAACTTTTTTGCCGCGTTTTTTAGAGTAACGTTGTGAGTTTGTTTCAAACCAATCAGGTAGTACATTGAAATGCACCTGACTTTTACGTATTACGTGATGTTCATTCAAAAACGTTACTCTAGAGCTCAAGGTGGCAAAAAAATTCGTGGGTGTCGCAGTCTACTGGGAAGAGTAGCAGCACTTTCGCAATCAAACTAGGAAGTTATTTGTATTCGAATAACAAACCGTTATCATGCTAAGAACTCTAACAGTGAAACAAAGTTCAAATCCACCTCTTTTCCCTTTCGCTCATTTTCCTTAACTCCATTTTATAACGTGCAATATGATTATAAAATTTGGTGCCAACTTAAGAAACACGGAGGGCGGACAGTAAAAACTGATCCTGAAAATTATCTCTTTTTAATTAACTGCGTGCCGGCAGTTTAGAGTATTCAACGCAATGAATATAAAAGAAAACACTTTGTCCGTAAGCCGAAGGGAACAAAGAAAGTGTGACTTCACACCTTTTTACGTTTGAGTGACCTCACTTTTCCTCAGATACAATGAAATATATGAAGTTCATATATTTTGAACTGCGGTATTAGATACGTATGATGCACGATCCTCGCAGTAGATAGCGCTATTTAAGCAATCATACGTATGTAATACCGCAGTTCAAAATATATGAACTTCATATATTTCATCCTACAACGAGTAATCCTACAACGAGTCATCCTACAACGAGTCATCCTACAACGAGTCATCCTACAACGAGTCATCCTACAACCCTACATCACACAAAGCCACAACTATCAGAACTCTAACACGACGCGCACAACTAGTATGCGACTCGACAGACAGCTTATCCGACGAGAACAAATACCTTCACCGTGTTTTTACGAAGAACAACTACAACAACGACTTCATCCGACGAAACACTCACCGACCCACTACTACTACCGAAACAAACGACACCGCAACCCCTACGACTACAGCAACCATACCGTACATAAAAGGCATGTCTGAAAACATCTCGCGCATCTTACTACACTTCAATATCCGCGTCGCCCACAAACCCATCACCACACTACGTCAGTTACTAACCAACGTTAAAGACAAAGACGAACCGAGGAACAGACAGGGAACGATTTATAAGATCAATTGTTCCGACTGCCAAGCCTCCTACATCGGTGAGACTAGCAGAAACCTCACAAAAAGACTGACTGAACACACACGGGCGACGAGGAAAGGTAATGTCAGCAATCACATTGCTGAACACCATCGACTTACCAACCACAACATTGACTGGGACTCTGCGCAATGCCTAACCTACAGCACTGACTATTTTCAACGACTGACTCTGGAAAGCTGGTTTACTAACTTAGAACAGACTCCCCTAAACAGATGTCAACAACTACCCGCTCCATACAAACGACTCATTCAAGACATAAACATCACAAACGACCGAAAAAGAATGACCTAACTTTACCGATAGATCGAAACAAACCAATCACGACCGACTTACGTCACTTGAGTCTGACAGCCAATAACATTACGGCAAAACCAACTGATCATTTAACACGAACTGGAATAAGAACACTCTACTGACAACAATCATTCACTTGACTCTGATGATGACTTCCGCACAGGTTGTCGAAACGTCAGTCACTACCACCGACAACAGTCCTTCTCAGAACTACACTCACCCGGACGATCAGACTACACCTTCATATATTTCATTGTATCTAATTTATCACTTTCACGTGTTTATTACGAATCAACTTAACGGCCTGCTCCCAGTTGGCTTGTTAGCTCAATTGGTAGAGCGCTGCACTAGTATCGCAGAGGTCAGTGGTTCGAATCCCGTACAGGCCTGATTTTTTTCAGGTCTGATTTTCGCTAGTGCTTAAATAGCGTTATCTACTGCGAGGATCGTGCATCATACGTACCTCACTTTTCCTTCGTAAACTTAGCACTGTAACAGTGAAACAAGGCTCTATCCCTCCGCTTTTTCCCAATCCCTCGATTTCGTTAACGCCATTTATGACCTGCCATGCGATTATAAAAGTTAAAAAGAGAGCGTTTTTCTCTGCCTATTATTGTAGTGACCTGTTGTAGTCACACTCAGTCAACGTTTATAAATAAAGGGAGGCGGCAAGCGGGCAGATTAATTGAGGGTATTCTTCTAAAGTTCAACAATAGCATAAAAAGGCTCGCAGACCTAATCCGGAGTCAGAGATCGCTTTCTACAGTTTGCGACTGGGCGTAAAGCTAACACTGTGAGTAAGATTTACGAAGTCTCCATAGTATTCGACAAGCGCCCATAACCTACACTTAACTCCTGAGAAGAATACATCGAATTCGCGGACCTATTGTTCTAACGCCTCCCATACCACACTGTAGCCCCTCACAGTGACACTAGCTCATTAGTATAGTGACACCTTTCTTCCTTTTTTTCATCCCTCGCGGAATATTTTATCTTATCCGTCCCTGATGATGCCGTTGAGCGGCGAAAGCTCGGACTTCTACGATACGATACTTACAATATTTCACAGTAATTCAAGGCCGCATTTGTGTTGTTATTGTTCTCATTTTAAAGACGCCTTTAGCATTGCAAAGTGTAAGGTTAAAAGCTCATTGTTTTGATTTAGTGGTTTTCTTAATTTGTGGGTAGAAGAATTTTTTTAACTTGATGAGCACATTGTTTTCCACGTTGTAGTCTGCCGCTTTGCGCGCTAAACGAAGGATAAATATGTTCTTTTAAACTATCTGGGCCCTACCCGAAAAGTGACATCACTCAAACGTAAGAAGGTGTGAGATCACTCTTTCTTTGTTCCTGAGGCTTGACAACAACAGCATTGTTTCTTTTACATTGCTTGCGTCAGTGGTTGAAAAAAGAACGCGCGCAGTTTTCTTTCCTTTTTTTTTGCAGGATCAGGTTTTTTTTGCCTGCCCTCTGTTAATTTTAAAACGGTGTCGCGTGGGAAAAACAAAA
The DNA here is from genome assembly GCF_964205215.1 of Stylophora pistillata. Taxonomy (NCBI): domain Eukaryota; kingdom Metazoa; phylum Cnidaria; class Anthozoa; order Scleractinia; family Pocilloporidae; genus Stylophora; species Stylophora pistillata. Next base: position 21,134,310 of record NC_142520.1, read on the forward strand.
AGAAATTTAAAACAACAAATTTAACGCGAATGGAAAACAGATCGCTCCCGGCCCAGCTTTCCGAGAACGCTTGCGCGCAGTAACATGACTGGAGTAAATTACTTTTACTGCTAAAATATGTCGTAAACTTTATATTTCATGCATATTTTATTTATATACTGTGTACTGGAGTGGAGCATTACACGTTGGGACTCTATCGCATGCGATAAGCTTACGCCATGATTATAATTCGAATCGCGTACTGTGAATCAACGTAACAGACGCGTCCTGTCGAGGTACCGACATTTACTAACTCACCTCCTGCTAATCTGTCTGTGTTTTCCCTAGTAGGCTACCGTGGGGAACCAAAATGTCATCATTGAAAATTTGCGAACTAGAGCCGAGTTAAACCGAGTCTAAGTTCGCCTCACCGAAGAGAAAAACCCAAAGGACAGATAAGAAAAACTTCATTGTCTTAAAAAATCCTAACCAAAATAATAGGCACAGTTTGATATGCAGTAACGAACACTACTGAAGTAGTGGTGAAAATGAGGGCTGTTAAAAATTCTGACCTCTATGGGGTACGAACCCATGACCTTTGCGATACTGGTACAGTGCTCTACCAACTGGGCTAACACGCCAGCTGGGAGCTGGTCATTAGGTTGGTCTGTAATAAACCCGTGAAGTGCTGAATCAACTGCTTAAGTGGTGTTCGTTACTGCAAAGATCGCTCTCATACTCGTTCTTTGACCACAGTTCAAATATATGACTATCATATATTCACAAACTTTGATGATGTTTGTTGATTGTTTTCCTGCTCCACGAGAATACTAGTGTATAGTTTGTTTTCCTGAACATTTTTCTATATTTTTCCCAAGCGCCAGGACGCAGCACTTGCCAAGCGTTTTCTCACAGAATAACTTATGGTGAATGCCATGAAAACATGATGTTTGTCAATTGTTTCCCTGCTCCACAAAAACGCTGGTGTATGGCTTGTCTTCCTGAACGTTTTTCTATAGTTTTCCTAAGGGTGCGAACGCTGCATTTGCCAAGCGTTTTCTCAAAGAATTACTAACGACCGTGATTAGGCCATGAAGACGTGTTCTTTGTCTATTGTTTTCCTGCGGTATTGAAACGCTCGTGAACAACTTGCACTGTTTTCCTGTTCGATTTTCTGCATTATCCATGAGCGCACGAGCGCTGCGTCTTCCAACCGTTTTCACGCAGAATTACTAATGAAGAACGGCAAGAACACACGATATTCGTCGATTCTTTTATTGCCTCATAGAAACGCTAATGAATAGTTCGTTTTCCGGAACGTTTTTCAGCTGTTTTCCAACGCGTTTGAGCAATGCATTTTCAGTTTTTTTTCTGGGAAATGATGACGGTCAACGCCCTGAAAACAAGATGTTCGTCGATCGTGCTCATTATTTCTTGCTCTTAATTCTGCTCCATAAACACGCTAGTGAATATCTTGTATAATATTTAGAAGATTGACCCCGATTAGGTCATTTGGGGCAATGCAGTCATTTCAGCCGTCTGGATCATTTAAGGAAATTGAGCTAATGGGGTCATTTTGGTGGTTCAGGCAGTTGGGTTCACTTGCACTTTATTGGGTCGAGCAACGATTAACCGAGCGGCGGTCAACGCGGGAAAATGCATGCCTTGCACGAATTCACCGTTGCAGAAAACACCGGAAAATGCATGCTTTCTGGTTAACTCCAGTGAACATATCGTTAAAATGCGCAAAACGGCTGTGAATGGCAGCATACATGGTATTTTTCATACGTCAACCAATCAGCAATACATGTAAATGGTAAAACGTCGGAAAATGCGTTTCAACGAATTTTCTCGAATTCACCATCGTGGAAAAATGTTGGAAAGTGCATGCCTTCGACCGGATAACTCTTTTGAACCTTTGGTTCACCGGGTGTAAAATATTTGCGAACAGAAGAAAACATGACATCCTATGCGCTATACCAATGGCAAACCCAAGAAAACATTACGTTTTCCTGTATTTACACCCATTAACCTTCCCGGAAAATGCGTGTTTTAAGCCGTTAATTTCGGTGAATACGTTGTCGTTCACTCAAAAAAATGCCAATGAACAAAACGAAAACAAACTGTTTACCATGCGTTACCCTAGCGGTTAATGCCGGAAAAATGAATTGTTTACCGCGAAGGAAAGCTACCGAATAATTCAACGAATACTGGGATTTACCGATGCGAAAGCACACCGAGAACGTCGGATCTTCCGTTAGCAACCCACGGGTAAACGTTAGTAAAATGCTGCGTTTTCCGTGAATTCAGCCTTCATTTTCCATAAGGTGAACGCTAGTTTGTTTGCCACGTGAGTTTCTGCAAGTGCATCAATTGTAGACAAAAAGTCCATATGTATTATTTGTATGTAGTCCTTGCTGTATGGATTATTAAGACCCATTTTTTTTTTTAAGTAATTTACTTCAAACTGTGCCATTAATACGGTCCTTCCTCTAGAGGTATTGGCTCTTTGGTCCTCTGTTGGACGGAGCAATGGCTAATTCTTTGTTTACTGCTTCCATTTTTAACTATCCTAGACCCCCTTTTGCTTGCTATTAATAACGAAGTCTATTGTAGTACAAATTTGGAAAAGGGCGTTCAGCCAGTCACTTAGCGGGAACATGAATATTTTACTTACAGTTCAGTCAACTTCCTGTTGTTATTGAAGACTCCAGGTGGTAACTCTGCTATCTCATTGTTCTCTAAGTACCTACAACAAGAAGTTTACCCCGAATCTACGGTCTGTTTTAAGTTAATGTTCTAGGTTTAGAGTCAGTTTGTGGTTAAAGTAGTGAGTTTCGAAGTTTAACATAGAACAGAAACCCAATGGTGTTTATAGAGTAGCACTTTTTCGGCGACATAATCGTTCCCAAAACTATATTGACTCCTGCTACTCGTTTATATTCAATCTAGCCATTCGTACCGGTTTTTACCGGTCTTGCTGACGTATGATACTAGAAGAGAATGTTGCGAACCAATTTTCCATAGGGCTAGTTTGTTTCATGAAGCTTTGTAGTGTCGTCAATGTTTTTCGTGTCAAAAAGATACAACAAGGCTGTGATAGGTCATAGAAGGGTAAAGGGGAGAGCGGCTGTCTGGGTTTTGTTTATCTATGAACTGGGAAAGGGGAATTCCAGCGGTTAGCATTAGATCAAACATTCTTACTAGAAAAGGGCTCGAGAACTTGAGCTGAAGCTATTGGAACTCTTCTCCATTTGGAAAGGAAGTAGCTTCCTTTTTTCGTTCTTTGTCAAAATGTAAGATTTTTACCAACAACTCGGGGCTTGTTGGTTATTCATCTCACATTTATCATCTCACATGCGACTTGCTCTCGTAAAATAAATATTAACTAGCATTTGGATAATTTTGGTGCTGTCATTAAACACTCATAAAAGTACCCCCATTATCTGTGTAAAAAGTTCTATGACGAAACAAGAGGCTACGGTCGAAACTCCGCAGAAATATGTATTAAACAAACCACAACATTCTGATTAAACAAAAATTGAGAAACTTCTCATAATTCCAAACTGAGGGATAACAAATTGCCTTGAATGAAAACTCAAAAAACGGTAAACGACTCCATAAAAACAAAACAACGAAACACGCACGAGAAAAAATTGTCCACGTCAATTTTGCAGTGTAAACCTTAAAGTTCTTTAAACTGATTGACTAATTTGTAAAGTCACGCGCGCTGCGCGTGAATACAAAAAGAATACAAATTAAAGGAAAGAGGAAAATTGTACTTTAGGGTCAAAAAAGGAAAGACATTTTCTCCAATCTGATTGTTACCCAATCCCTACAGAAAAATTTTCTCTGGATTTAGGAATGAAGTCGTGAATCTTAAGCATTGTTGCCACTAAGTGACATTCTCTCGTATTCGCAATTTTTTTTCGCACTTTTGGAAAGAGACGCTAGCTCGCTGAGGACCTAACAAACACCAATAAACACCTTACGCAAAACCTTTCCAAGAAAAGTGTTATCCTTTCAAGGGAAAATAAATATAAAGTAAGAATCCTCACTTACAGATTCTGAAGCTCAACTAGTGAAGTAAACAGGTCATCAGGTAACCTCCCAATCTTGTTATTACGTAGCCTCCTACAAAGTAATTCATATTTTATCACAAATGGTACATTATCAGATGAATAATATAGGCCATAAAAAGATCAATATTATTGAGTTGGTTTTAACTGACACTTTATAAGCCAGCCTAAGCTCAGTGAATTCCTTAGCCTCAGCACTGAGGACAACCTCAAATATGGTCTGGTGCACCTAATCTCGAGTACTTGACATTGAAAAAATACTAACCAAATGCAAGCGGTTCATACCAATAAGACGAGAATCCCAACTACACTAAAGCACTGTGCGATGGTTGGCTCTATTTAAATATCAAGTGGTACATTTCGCCACTGGAAAGCACAGCAACTCATTTCACAAAATGCATGGTGATATGTAGTCTTTTAACTGCATGCATTTTAATTTAGTGGATCAAACATTTTATTCCTTGCCCTTGAGAATGATAAGTCCCCAGCCTGTCAAGCCTGATTACTTTTGTAAAGATTTATGCCTAAATAGTAAAGTTGGTTTCTTGAAAGACTGCTATGGTTTGTTAATATATAACCATCCCTGGCCTCGTTTTGTTTGCCATGATTAAAAAAAGCCGTTTTAGCCAGAAGAAATTTGTGCTCGAAATTTGCAAATAGCAAAAAAGCAGGCAATTGGCGGGCAAAGAGAAAAAAGAACATATCGAACTAATCTTAAAAGTCTTGAGTTTTTAACTTACAGATTTATTAACTTGAAGTTGGTATGGAAGACTCCGGGTGGTAGTTCTGCTATCTGATTGTCATGTAAGGACCTGCGTAAAGGATATGCCAAGAATTTAAGGTTTGACCTTAGCTTTAAACCAATCAGAATTCCATTGGAGGCCCTCCTTTGATTTCAAGCCTTAAGAATGATAAATTCCCCAGCTTTTCAATCCTGGTCATTGTTTTAGAGATCTATGCTTAAATGGTGAGATCAGGAGAGAGTGCCAAGAGAATAAATAGGCATTGGGTCGAGGGGCTGAGATTTTCGCCCCGGAAAAGAGCGAAACCAAGAAATGGGGAGAGCAGTTACCCCTGGTGTCCGACTGAGAAAAGAGTACTGTATTATGTCGACACATCATTTAAAAGGGTTCATAAAATCCCTCGGAGTTCGAAGAAACAGTTCTTAAATCATCTTGACGAATGGCCCATTTTTTTCAGTTCAGTATATGCATTCATTGTATGGAAAAAGTCCAAATAGATATCATTATCTCTCATGATTGCTTGTGTTAGGGGAAAGACCTCATAAAAGTTGTTCCTCTGACCTGTTTTGAAAATTGGTGGGATTATTAACGATGGAAATCATATTTCTGTTGAAATATCTTAGATATCCTAAATAATCCATCCAATATTAACTTATGAACGCCTTACTTACAGTACAGTCAACTCGGAGTTGTTATTGAAATCTCCAGCTGGTAGCTTCTTGATTTGATTTCCATTTAAGTACCTAAGAAATGAACAAACTGAACCTAAGATCGCTCCTTAGTGAATAATCATGATTCCTATATGGAGTCTATGTTATTTGCCCTTTTGCCCATTTATTCCGGTTAACCTGGCTTAAATAAACTAACGGGCTCTCTACTCACGGAAGAGTTTCTTATTATTCTTATTTTTTTTTTTTTTGTCGTGACCCTCTGTACAAAGGAGGATGGATAGCTGTTGGAAAAAAGAACTGATGACAAATGTTCCTTTTCCTTGGAGATGACTGACAGTTTTGTCACAAGGCGCTTCGCTCGGTCAGACAATACCGCGCTCCACTGATCAAGGGTGGTGTGAATCATACGCTAAGTACTAGTCAGTGTGATTTGGTTTTCTGTAGACACTGCATTCTTTTCAGGCGTCTATTTGGTTCCTTCATAACTGACATGTCAAGAAAGGCGATATAAGAGTGAGTCTATGTTGTTTGTCCTTTTCAACATTTTTTTGTTTAAATTGGGTTCCATAAACTAAACTAGGAATGAGTTTAAAATACCATTAAAAAGTGTCATTAAGTCCCCTTATATTGTTGCTTAGCTTTTCTCGATCTCTGGAGAAAAGGGGAAGTTGCATTTTTCCTCCTTAGGATGGTTTATCTTCTACTCTGCCAAGGATGTGGGACTGAGCATTTCTTGAAACTGCGGAAAATATCTGCACGCTTGATACATTTAGAAAGTTATGGTCTATGATGTGTTGTACGTGATGTTGTAAACCAGTTATGTCTAAGGCTCTATTTGTACAAGCTCTAGTAATTTAGGTCATAAATTATAGTCACATTGCCATCGGCTTCTGTCTAACCAGATATTACTAAAAGACTATGGAGTGCCTTAAGAAAAGTCCCAATAGATAGAGAGGGCTAAGATTTATCTATTTTCGCAAGGGAAAGGAGAAAAACAAGGAACTGGGAAAAACAGTTACCCCTGGTGTCAGATTGAGATAAGAGTACCGAGTACTCCACTTAGTTCTTCTACTATTATGAATAAGGAGATTGTATGGTCATATCTGGGAAAACCCAGGAGATATTAACGCCTGAGTGTGTTATGTACAGGTGAGTCTACTCGGAGCAGTTATTGAAAACTCCAGGTGTAACTCCTTGATTTGGTTTCTATAAAAGTAACGAAATTGACAAAGCTGAATAGGTAATCATAGTTCTCAGAGTGCGGTTTATGTCAATGTGTTCTTTTGAGCATCATTTTTCAATTTGGTCAGAAAAAATTTAACTAGGAATGGCTGGACCTGGAGTTCTTAGGAGTAGAGCTCTGACATGATCTTTTCGAGTGGCCGAGTTTCTGCAGTTCAGCAATTCCACTATAAAGCTCATAAGAATGGAAGATTATGCTACTATCTTTATTGTGAAGCACTGGATAAGTTATGGTAATTGATTTCCTGTAAAAGTAAAAGGGGGGATGGCATAACATTTTCTGATAAAAACTTGAGTTCAACTCGTTATGTACATGGATAGATATGATACTTGTACAAGTAGCATTCGCGAATTTTATGGTTGCGTTTGGTAGGGATGTCCTAGATGCTTTCCAGATCGCGATTAAGTCTGGTGAACATCCCGACCGCACCGTAGGAGAACTTTGGGAACTCGCCCATGGTAAGAATTCACGCGGTGTGGCACTTTCCCAAAGAACAAAGAGTCTAGAAACGTCTTGCCAATTGTGTCAACATCTGGCTGAAAATTAATCAAGAGGCTAGTCCTTGACCATCGTCGGTGACAATGCGAGAATTCAAGGCCCGGTATGTGCGAGAGTATAAGGAGCAGGAGAAAATCAAGTTAGTTTCTGAGCAGATTCAGAAGAACCCAGGTCGTAAAACGGTGGCTTTACTGAGGTTAAACTCCTTCTGGGGCAAGTTTGGGGAACGCCTCAACAAATCCACAACCCAACAAATCACAGCTCCACACGAACTGTTTCAACCAGTGAACAACCCTCTCCTGAACATACTATGTGTTCCTATTTCGTCTTAACTATCGGCGATAAAGGAGGAGAAGCAAAAGGATACGGAAACCTAAGACCATTGTGCAGATCACTTGGTAAATATGACAAGGCCTGAGAGAGTCAGGAGAAAGTACACTCAATCAGAATAGAAATCGGCGAAAAAAAGGGAAGCGGGAAGCCACGGAAACTTACTGAACAATGAGATCCTGCTTATAAATGTCTGGCACGAAATTAAGCGCCCTCTTCCAGATGAGAGACGCAATGTAGATGCAGCCACGCTTTTTCAGAGAAGCCTCCAGTAAAGAAGTCAAAACTGTGAAACTAGTCAAACAATACGGACTGCCGGGTCTTTAACAAGCGGGTAGTGAACAGAGA